>NC_080028.1:82504431-82825341 GCF_030020395.1 Manis pentadactyla | reverse complement strand
GTTTCCTTTGGCTGTAATAAATCAGCCATGAGTATGATCACATGCTGAGTCCTGTGAGTCTTCCTAGTGAATCAATCACTGAACCTAAGGATGGTCTCAGGGACCCCCAACACAGGACCCAACTTCATTCTTTTGCATGTCGATAATTCAGTTGTTCAAGCACCATTTGTTGAAAAGAATTTCCTTATTGATTTGTTTTGGTACCTTGTTGAAAATCAGTTGACTGTAAATGTGAGGATTTATTTTTGGACTCTTAGTTTGAGACCATTGATCTATATGTTTATTCTTATGCTAGTACAACACTGTCTTGATTACTGTAGTTTTGTAGTAAGGTTTTGAAGTTGGGAAGTGTGAATCCTCTGATTTTGTTCTTCTTTTTCAAGATGGTTTTATTAATTTTTGGAAAAACTTGCCAATTTCTGCAAAGAAGCCAGCTGTATTTTGACAGAGATTGCATTGACTCTGTAGGTCAATTTGGGAAGTATTGCCATCTTAACAATATTATTTTCTGACTGTGAACATGGGATGCCTTTGCATTTATTTAGATCTCCTTTATTTTCTTTCAACAATGCTTTGTAATTTCAGAGTATGTATTTTATACTTCTTTTAAATTTATTCCAAAGTATTTTATTCTTTTTGGTGCTTTTGTAAATGGAATTGTTTTCTTGATTTTATTTTTGGATTGTTCTTTATAAGTGTATAAAAATACGATTGATTTTTGCCTACTGATCTTTTACTCTCCAACCTTGCTGAACGCATAATTAGTTCTAATAGGTTTTTGGTAGATTCCTTAGGAATTTCCTAAATACAAGATTACGTGTTCTGCAAACCTTTCTAATCCGGATGCCTTTTATTTTACTTTATTGCCTAATTGCCCTGACTAGAACCTCTAGTACAACATTGAATACAAGTGGCAAGAGTGGACTTTCTCATCTGGTTCCTGATCTCAGAGAAAAAGCTTTCAGTCTTTCATCTTTAAGTATGATGTTAACTGTGGATTTTTGTAGATGCCCGTTATCACACTGAGGAAGTTCTGTTCATTCCTAGTTTGTAAAGTGTTTTTTATTATGAAGGGGTTTGGGATATTGTCAAATGCTTTTTTTTTTTTTGCAACTATTGAGATCGTGTGGTTTTTGTCCTTGATTTTATTGATATGGTATTTTACATTAATTCATTTTCACATGTTAAACCAACCAACTTTGCATTCCTGATCAATTTCAGTTGGTCGTGGTCTGTGTATGAGTTTTAGTATTTTGTTGAGGATTTTTTTGTCTGTATTCATAACAGATAGTGATCTGTGGTTTTCTTGTATCGATTTTTTTGGGGGGTTTTTTGGTCTGCTTTCAGTATCTGGATACTGCTGGCCTCCTAAAATGAGTTGGGAAGTGTTCCCTCTTCAATTTTTTGGGAGAGTTTGTGAAGAACTGGTGTTAATTCTTTAAGTAGTTGTAGAATTAACCAGTGAAACCATCCAGATTTGGGTTTTTCTTTGTGGGTAGTTTTAGCTATGTGGTTTTTAAGCACTTGAGATATTGCTAGTATGACTGAGAAATGAGAATTTTTATTTTATTTATTATTAATTAGTTAACTTAAAGCTACAGATGGCTATTTACTATATTGAACAGAGCAGGTCTTGGACAGTGGTTCTCAGTGGGGTGGTACTGCCCCCTATGGTCCTGTGGAAGTTTGTGGGGGTTTTGAATCTCACTGTGAGTGAGGGCAGCATCCTTAGAGGCTGAGAGCCAAACTATCCTGCGATATGTAGTAATGTTCTGTATGAAGAGAATTTTTCCTATGCCTGAGTGTCCCCCTAGACATCTAGCAATTTGTGCCAAGACTCTAACTTTATTTTACACGTGAAGCCAAAATACATTTTGCTTGGTTTTTTAATATACATTGAATTTTCCAGGAATTCAACTATCATGTACATTGAAGGGACATTGTATTTTGTTTTGTTTGGCTCTTTACCAAGAATTGTTCACTCTATTTGGAAAATCCCTTCACTGAAGGCAACACACATAATAAAACCCATTGTTTTCTGAGCTGCCTTAATTCACTGTGATTCAAGTATGTAAAAATGTAAAATGCTAAGTATATGTATACATACTTATTTCAAAATGTCAAATATAAAGAAAAACGTTCAGCAATTGTTCATATTGTAATCCTCTCCTTATAAATCCATACTGTGTCATTGCAAGCAGGCGCAAATCTCTGACTGCTACTTTCTGTATCTTCTAGGGAATTCATGTGTCATCATTTACATATTTAAGTACACATTTTAAATAAAAAACAATTTTCCTTTTTCTCCATTATAAGTACACTTAAAGCATGGCAGTATTTACTAAAGCTGAATATACACTTAGGCTATAGCTATCCCACCAAAGAGGACAAATATTTATGTCCACAAAAACACTTGTACAAAAATGTTGATAAAAGCTTTCTCATAAGAGCCCCACACTGGTAACAAAAAATCAACAGGAGAATTAATACACTGTGGCATAGTTACACAACTGAAGACTAGTCAGCAATCAAAAAATAGGGAACTACTGGTACATGTAACAACATAGGTGAATTTCACAGGCTTCTGAAGCCAGACACAGAATAGCACATTCCTTATGATTCTATCTATATGAAGCCAAGTACAGGCAAAATGAAAAAATGATAGCAGAAGTCAAAACAGTTGGTGCTCTCATTCAGGTGGATGTATGTTGTCTTTCAATAATACTAATAAAAAGAACACATAAGTGAACATGTACTATGTAAAATGCATTGAGGGGAACACCAAGACTATCCCTGTCTTCAAGGAGCTCGGGCTGTTTAAGAAAATAAAACACACACAGAATAACATAAAATAATGTGTGTCAGAAGGTTATATTATTGGTGGAGTTGATGAAGTGTTACAGGATACTTGTTTATAAAATGGAGCACAGGGTCTGCCACAGCTGAGGCCTCAGTGGCTGGAGGTGGGTGAGCAAGGAAGAGTAGTGCCTAGGGTTTAGTCCCAGAGAGAAGTCCTAATGCCACCCCTTCACTTCCCCATGCTCCATTCTCTACCTCCTCTCAGTCCACACCCCTTCCACAATTATAATGGGCCCACTATGGTCAACATTAGAAAATACAGCAATACATCCAGAAGAGTCTTCTGTGGCCTCCTCATTAGAGGATCTGATTTCAGGATCTCACTCTATCACTAGCTTTACCATCACCTGCCCTTTTCTGAGTCTTGTTTTTCTCATCTGGAAATTCAGGTTAGTAATAGCTGCTTTTCCAGCCTACCTACAAATTTGTCATGAGTTTCAAATGCTTTGATGCATTTGAAATTGCTATTCAAATGCCAGTAATGACTGTCACTTTTCTTCTTGCTAGTTGCATTATTACAGGCATTTGGAGAGAAGCAATCTACTGAGGGAAATGTGACACCCACATGACCCAGAGACACCAGGCTGATCAATGCACCTCCAGGGACCAGTAAGGACCCCATCAAAATCTAGGTATTAATAAAACTCACCTATTAAAAACACCCATGTTATGCTTGGCTTCAGTAATGAAGCCCAGTTATGCTGAAAAGGAAGAAATTCTCAGGTTTCTTTACTCTGCTGCCCTCATTCTCAACCATCCTTATCATAAGACCAATTTGTTTCAACTCAAAAATTGTTAGGTTCTAGTTTTAAACAGCAAAGCCTTCACGAGTGCAGATGGCTGTGAAATGTTTGGGTTGGAACACAGGCTAATAGTGTGACTTTGGGCAAGTCACTTGACCTCTTAGGACGTCAACATCCTCTTCTCTAAACTCATGACAATAATACCTGCTTTACAGGGTTGTCATGAAGATTTAAGAGAGGTATTCAATAGGAAATGCATTTTATGATTCACAGTATAATGATACAATAATCTGCCATTAAAAAGAATGAGAGAGGTCCATATGAATTATAGGATGAGCTGCAAGATATATGAATAATGAAATAAGATGCAGAGGAGCAAATAAAGTATGCTATGATTTGTGTAAGAAAAAGGGTGAGGATATATACCATCTCAATAGATAGATGTTGATAGATTTATTGATCTGTCTCTATAAATACATTAAATAATATAGATAAATGTGTGTATGTGTATGTATATGGATTATATAGATAAGAATATTTACATAGATATCCACTAGATAGATCCTTATCCTATAAACCTTACACATGCACACATATATCTACATCTTTTTATGTACCCATATCTATGTTTATGGAGAGAAATCTAGAAATTATAGTGTAAACTTGAGGAAGGAAACTCAAGGAAGTACAAAGTTTTTTTACCCGAGAAAGAGTAGTGCTTTCCAGTGATGTGGCAGTATTAGGCGCATGTGCCACCCCACCTCGCCCTTTCACCAGATAGTAACCAATAAGAAAAGGTTGTTTTCATTTAAATCTGTAATGAAAGTATAAAAGGCAAGGCCCCGCTGCACTTGGGGCTCAGCCTTTGATTATGAATCCAATGAGCCGGTGCCATCAATAAACTCGTCAAGTCTCCGTGTCGCGACTCCTTGTTTGTAGTTCCCACGGTTCCTGTAACATTTCCTGGGGGCTCATCCGGGATTCAGAGGCGGTGTATTCACCTCCTTTGTTGCTGGGGGACTGTCCCCGGGGTGCGGGGAGAGGTGACTTCCCCTGGTGCCAACGGATGATTGTTCCGTAGGGGACTCGCCCCTCCCGGCAAGTCGGGGATATAACCCGAATGCACAACGAAACCCGGTGAGACTCCAGAATCAGTGGGAAGCCTTTCGCCTGAATGACTGGTAAGAACCCGGTTCAAGGTAGACCTGTCTTAAGAGACAGAAGGGGAGCCTGATCACCTCCCAGGGTCGCCTGAGGATTCCCCTCTGGGGTGAAACCGCGACCCGAAGGTAAAGGGCAAGGGGCGGAAATGCAATGAGACTCTGGTGAGTGGAGATGTGTGAGACATGGCCTGGTCACGAAGCGAGGGTGGGTTTTGATCTGTGGGTTCGCAGCAATCCTCGTAAGGTTTAGGGCGGCTCTCTTCAGAGCGATCTTGACTGGGAGTTACACAGTCCCGCCAATGCCAGGAGGTGCCTGAAATGTCTCTGCAAGGAGAGCGGCTTGAGAGGGACAAAGTGTGTAATAACCCTTCTAAATCACCCCCTTCCCTGAATCCAATTCTTTTTTGTGTGTATGTATACATAAATGGAGGTATGGGTGGTCAACAGGTAAGTCTACCCCTTAGGGGTATGCTCACAAATTTTAGGAAGGGATTCAGGGATGATTATCACGTCAAACTTAGTCCTGGGAAACTCTGGGCGCTTTGTGAAATAGACTGGGTCTCCTTTGAGATTGGATGGCCATTTGGGGGATCTCTAGAAAGACAGTTAATCAGCAGAGTTTTTGGGTGATCACTGGAAGTCCCAGACACCCAGACCAGTTCCCCTATATTGCCTGTTGGCAAGATGTAGTCCTGTCCCAACTGTCCTGGCTGAAACCATGCTTAGAGGAAAATTGTAAGCTTATGATGGCCCAAGTGGAGGCTTCTTCCAAGTGTTCCCCTGATTCAAAGAAGTCTGTCGTCGCCTGTGAACCAGAGGAGACACCTCCACCATATGTTCCCTCATCCTTTTACCCACCATTACCAATTCCCCCACCATTGGTTGAGTCCACGGGAGAGCCCTAGGCAGACTCAGATGCCTTGGGAGGTACCACCACTCATGTACCATCCCTGCCGCCATTAACTCCAGAACCTCCAGTTTTGACTCTGCAGACCCCCTGTTGGAGGGGCCAATCTGCCTTGGTCAGGGACTCCTCCAGTAATCACCCGCCAGGAGCCCTGCAGATGCTCCTGCATGAGACATGTGGCCCTATCTTCTATGACCAGGACAGACATGTTCAAGGGGAACAAGTCTTTGTCTGCCAGCCATTCACTACTACAGACCTCTTAAACTAGAAAAACCATACTCCACCTTATTCTGAAAAACCACAGGCCATGATTGACTTGTTACAATCTATAATTCAAACTCATAAACCCACCTGGACAGATGTCCACCAACTCCTAACGTTATTTAATACGGGGGAGAGACGCTGAATAACCCAGGCAGCCATAAAGTAGCTGGAAGACCATGCTCCGGATGGAATTCTCAATACCTGTGCCTATGCCCAGAACCATTTCCCAGAGGAAGACCCCCAACTGGGACCCAAGTAATGACCAAGACTACCAGAATTTAGAACAGTATCAGGAGTTTCTTATAAATGAAATGAAAGAAGGAGGGAAAATGGTCATTAATATGGCCAAGACTTCCGAGAGGGACCCAAAGAGAGTCCAGCTCTGTATTACAAAAGGCTGTGTGAGACCTTCAGGCTCTACACTCCATTTGATCCAGAAGCACCAGAAAACCAGCAGATGGTTAACGCGGCCTTTGTCAGTCAGGCCCAGGGAGACGTTAGGCATAAACTACAAAAGCTTGAGGGCTTCACTGGAATGAATGTTAGCCAATTAGTGGAAGTGGCCACCAAGGTTTTTGTTAACCAAGATCAAGAAGCTCAGAGGGAGGCTGATAGGAAGCTGAAGAAAAACGCAGATCTCATCACAGCAGCCCTAAAAGAACATTCGGGACACCACAGAGGTCTAGTTCATCCAGCAGAGGGAGAAGGGACTGAAATGACCTGAACGGCCTTGGCTGGGAAAAATAAATGTGGATGGACATTGGAGGAACGAATGTTCTCAAAGGAGGGGAAGACCCAGACTGGGTCCGGGGCCTGGGGAAGGGGACAAGTAGTACAGTGATGGTACCAGCCTGGGAAACCAGTCCCTGAGAGCCCAGGGGAAGACTTTGTTGGTCTCGCTGTAATGGAAGAAGACTATGAAGATGAATAGGGCCCACCAGGCTCCATTCCCTTTGGCTCCCAGGAGCCTATGATCCAAATGACAGTAGGGGGTTGATTCATGGACTTCATGGTGAATACTGGAGCTGAACACTCAGTGGTCACTCAGCAGGTGGGCCCACTCTCTCAATGACAGGCGACCATAGTGAGTGCCACTGGGAGCAGAAGACGCTGGTTCTTCCTGACACCTCGGCAGTGCACCTTGGGAGGTCATCCGGTCATCCATGAGTCCCTGTATCTGCCGGACTGTCCCATAACCTTAATGGGGCGTGTTCTCTTGGGAAAACTCCAGGTCCAAATAACTTTTGTCTCCCAAGGGCAAGCGGCCTTAACCCTGAGGGGGCCTGAAGCGGAGATTATGTCTCTCACGGTTCCCCAGGGAGAAGAATGACATCACTTCAGTTGCCCAAACTCTGCCTCAGGAATCCCTGAGATGCCCTTCCAGATCCCCGGAGTCTGGGCAAAAGATAATCCCCAAGGGCTGGCTAGAAACATTCCTTCAGTGGTCATAGAACTTAAGTCTGGGGCTGAGCTGGTACGTCCTTCCAAAGGCACGGACAGGCATTCAACACCACCTGGACAGACTCCTTATGCGTGGAATCCTCCATGCCAGTTGTGATGGAATACTCTGCTTTTACCTGTCCAGAAGCCAGGGACGGATTATTATTGGCCTGTCCAAGACTTATGTGTGCACAGTGAACCAAGCCACTATCATCCTCCACCCGGTAGTCCCTAATTCCTACACTCTGCTGGGCCTAATACCCCCAGAGGTAACTTTCTTCACTTGCCTAGACTTAAAAGATGCCTTCTTCTGTATCCGCCTGGCCCCAAAAAATCAGCCGATATTTGCCTTCCAATGGGAAAATCCTTAGTTTGGTGAACACAGGCTGTTAACCTGGACAAGACTGCCCCAGGGCTTCAAAAATTCTCCCAGCATATTTGGGTCAGCCCTGGCCTCAGACTTGAAGCATTCCCTGCAACCAACTCAGTTGTGCTCTGCTTCAATATGTGGATGACCTTCTACTCACAGGACCCACTAGGGAGGAATGCCTTAGGGGAACAGAGAGGCTCCTCCACCTACTATGGGAAGCTGGGTATGAAGTATGGAAGAAGGCCTAAATCTGCCTAGAAAAAGTCAAGTACTTGGGCTTTCACCCCTCATGAGGACAGTAGCAACTTGGACCAGAAAGGAAACAGACTGTTTTTGCAATCCCCAACCCCCGAACCTGACATCAGGTTTGGGAATTCTTAGGTGCTGCAGGATTCTGCCGGATCTTGATCCCCAGCTTCTCAGTCATGGCAAAACCCTTATATGAAGCCACCAAGGGGGATGAATGGGAACCACTACTTTGGGAAAAAGAACAAGAGAGGGCCTTCCAAACCATAAAACAAACTCTCACCAATGCCCCGGCTTTGGAATTCCCAGATCCCTCAAAACTGTTTTTCTTGTATGTGCATGAATGGTCGTGATCAGTGGTTGGGGTACTTACCCAAACGTTGGGATCCTGGCACAACCCGGTAGCGTATCTATCAAAACAGTTAGACCCCATGTCTTGAGGATGGCCTACGTGCCTCCAGGCCCTGCCTCCATAGATCTCCTGGTGGCAGAAGCTGACAAGCTGACTCAGGGTCAAGATCTAACCATCAGAGTGCCACATGCAGTACTAACCTTGATGTCCCTAACTATAAGGGACAGTACTGGCTCACAAATGCCCAAATGGTCAGATACCAGGGAATGTTGTGTGAAAAACCTGACATCCACCTTGAGGTTGTGAGGACTGTAAACCCGGCCACCCTAGTGCCAGTCAGCCCTGGGGCCCCAGACCACAATTGCTGTGAAATAATGGATGAGGTTTTTTCCAGCAGGCCAGACTTATCAGATCAGCCTTCCCCTGACCCAGATGTAGAGTACTTCACCGACAGCAGCAGTTTCATTCATGATGGGACACAACTGGCCAGCTAATAAGTTTTCACCTTAGATTCCACCATCGAGGCCAAGCCTTTGCTGACTGGCACCTCTGCCCAAAAGGTGGAACTAATCACTGAGCACTCCAACTGGTGGCGGGATTTGGGGTGAATACACTGACTCCAAGTATGCCTTTACTACTATCCACGTACATGGGGCCCTATACAGGGAGGAAGGGTTGATCAACTAGGGTGGAAAAGAAATTAAATATGGCAAGACAATCCTTGAGCTGCTAGATGTTGTATGGACTCCCAAAAAGGTGGTGGTCATACATTACCTGGGGGCACCGGAAGGGAGACGCTATGATTGCCACAGGAAAAATGAGGGCCTACTGGGAGGCAAAGTGAGTGACCCAAGAGAGCGACGTGCTACTGGCGATTCTAGCAAGTGTTCTGTTTGCGACTCCACTGGCTAACTGGGACCCACACTACTCCCAGCATGAAAAGGCATGGTTTGAGACTGAGCCCAGAGAATACCTCTCCAGAGGATGGCGAATGTTGGCCAGCAGGAAAATAGTCATTCCTGAATCCCTGGCTCCAGCCTTCATGAAACAGTTTTACCAAGTAACACATGTGTCACAGACCTCCTTAGAATCCTCCCTGAATAGGCATTTCTATATGCCAAGATTAGCCAGCATTGCTCGGGCTGTGTGGGAGAAATGCAAGGTCTGCACCCAGAACAATCCAAGACAAGGACTGAGAGTGGCCCCGCAGGGTCAGAGCACAGAAGGTACTCCCATTGAAAACATAATAGTAGATTTTACTGAATTGCCTCGTGTCCATGGATGTCAGTGTCTGTTGGTGTTCATGTACACCTTTTCTGGGTGGGTAGAAGTGTTCCCCACCCGCACTGAGACTGCTCACAAGGTGGCCCAAATCCTCCCAAAAGAAATTATTCCTAATTTTGGAATTACAATTGCCATTGGGTCAGATAATGGGCTGGCCTTTGTAGCTGAGATAGTGCAATTTAGTGGCCAGGAAGCTAAAAATTACCTGGAAATTGCACACAGTGTATTGACCCCAGAGTTTAGGAAAAGCTGAAAGAATGAACAGGACCCTAAAAAAGCAACTTAGCAAATTGTGCCAGGAAACCCACTTCCATTGAGATCAAGTATTGCCAATAGCCCTTTTGAGAATAAGATCCAGCCCCAATAGGCAGACAGGGTTGACCCCTTTTGAGATTCTCTATGACTGTTCCCCTCCTCTTATAAAGGGTATTAAAGGAGATCTCAGGGAACTAGGTAAACTCACTTTAAAGCAACAAATGGAGGCACTGAGCACCACCCTATCTTCCCTAAACCAGTGGGTGAGGGAAAGGTTGCCAGTCAGCCTCACTACAGAGGTTCATCATTTCAAGCCAGGGGATTCAGTATGGGTTAAAGAATGGAATTTACAACCCTTAAAGCTCCTCTGGCTGGGACCACTTACTGTCATTTTATCCACCCCTACCGCAGTCAAGGTGGCAGAAGATACTCCCTGGATACATCACATCAGATTGAAGCCTGCCACCAACCAGTGGAAGTACATTTCAATGCTGTGTCCCCCTGCAAACTAACTATCTAGAGACAGGCCCCCATCAAACCAAAGAAACCAGAGGACTACAGCCCTGCTTTGGTCACTCGGGAAGCTGACCAATCTATGCACAGCAAAAACTTGTTAAACTGGCGGCTTGAAAATGCGTAGCCTGTTACCTTTATTCATAACTGGGGGTATACTACTCCAAAATTCCAAAGGTGCTCCTGCAAACAATTCTTGTGGTAATTATATACAGACTACTAGGTCAGGGCAGGCTGTCACAAAAACCTTGCTGTGCCACACCTACCTCTCTTGCTCTTCAGGAACTATCATAGGATGGTGCAGTCACATTGGGAGGGATATACTCCATTTGCCAACAGGGAAGTCAGTACACCTGTTTTGACCTCCAGCACTCTCCTATAAAGATCTGGATGGAAGTCCGACATACCCACCAGGGTGGGCCCCTCCTTAATCGGACCCAAGTATTAGGCAGTGGAGCAATCTCCTTGTTTTTCTACGCATGTGCCACTATTAACAAAAACTTGTGGATAAGTCACATGTGTGGGGGATTAAATTAGGAGCAGATTTACATACTTGAGGAAAAGTGTATGTGCTGGACAGATGATCCACAGAATCAGGATTGTGGGGCCCCTGACTGGTATTACTGCCTCTATTGGAGCTGTGTCTCATGGGCCACCTGGCAAAGATCAGGGAAAATGGCAACCCTAAAGAATGGGGTGGCCTGCTCAGACTGTACTGTAGGAACCTGTAACCCTGTAAATTTCGCTGTCCTTTCACCCCAAGACTCTAGATGGACCCAAGGGGCAGTCATAGACCTTCTAATCTGTGGAAGGGGCACTGACCTTGGAACCCTACTTCATATCAAACAGGTAACACACAAGTGAAACTCCTATGAGGTCTTCCACTCCTTTTATGAAGAAATAAGAAGTGAGGTACCACTCTTCCCCATCGCTAGGAATTTGGTTCTCTCCCTAGCTGAAACAGCTGTGCAGTATGCAACCTCCTGCTATGTCTGTGTAGGAACTAACATGGGGGATCAGTGGTCCTGGGAAGCAAAAGAACTCAATCCTAAAGAACCATATAATGAAACTTCTACTCCCTGGTTGGCTAAGGGGTCCTGGGCCTTAGAACTTCTGTAATTGAAAGATCCTGCCCTGCTTGATGGGGAGGACCCTACAATATGTCAGTGGGGAATCCAACTTGTCTGGGTCAAAACTATTACAGTGCCTCATCCCAGGCAATGCTGTGGTGGGACTCAACTCAAAATTATTCAGAACCTGTCCCCCATCCGCTAGCAAACTTCACCTACTTCAATTCCACCTGGTACAATGTCATGTTAGAGGTTAAATGGAGGGCCCCAGGAGGCTTATACTGGATTTGTGGAAAAACTGCCTATGTTGAGCTTCCCCCTTTCTGGTCAGGGTCATGTGTCTTAGGAACTATACAACCCTCCTTCTTTCCTATTACCTTTGGCCTATTACCTGTTACCTATTTTAACATCCAATGATGTGCCCCAAGGTGAACATCCAGTAGTTCAGGTATATGAGGATCAAGGACACCAAGAAAAAAGAAATACCCTACAAATTGGAAGTTGGAAGGATGACAAGTGGCCCCCCAGAATGTGTTAAACACTACTACTGGCCAGCCACCTGGGCCGAGGATGGGTCCTATGATTATAGGACCCCTATCTACATTCTAAATCGCATAATTAGGTTGCAAGCTGTAGTTGAAATCATAACAAATGAGCCTGCAAAAGCACTCAATATCTTATCTAAACAACATACAAAGGTTTGCAATGCAATTAAAAGCACTTAGCTTTAGATTATGTACTTACTTCTGAAGGGGGAGTCTGAGAGAAGTTTAATCTTAGCAACTTCTGTCTATAAATAGATGACGAAGGAAAGCTTAGAGAGGAAATTACTGACAGAATGAGGAAAGTTGCCACATCCCAGTCCAAACCTGGAAGGGCTGGAGTCCCAATGAACTGTTTGGAGACTGGTTCTCTACCTTTGGAGGATTCAAAACCCTGATAGACATAATGCTCTTATTACGAGGAACATGTCCGATCCTTCTTATTCTTGCTCCCGTAGTGCTACAATCTGTCACCACACTCATTGAAACTTTAATTGAAAGAATAAGAGCCCATGTAATGTTATTGTGGAAATATAAACCCCTAAACAAAGATGAGCAATTTGAAAACTCAGATGGTGTTCTGTAGCCTCTGAAGAGGTATGAGCACCAAAAGGGGGAATGAGGTAGGAAACTCAAGGAAGTTTTTTTACCTGAGAAGGGTAGTGCTTTCCAGTGATGTGGCAGTATTAAGTGCATGTGCCACCCCATCTCGCCCTGTCAACAGATGGTAACCAATAAGAAAAGGTTGTTGCCTTTTAAACCTGTAATGAAAGAGTTACAGAAAACCTGGACTGGATCGCTGACGGAAGAACCAAGCGGCACTTGGAAGTCTTGGAGGGTGGAGGTTTATTTCACACTGGTAGGCTCAGAGGAGAGTAATCTCCAAAGGTCTGAGCCCTGAGCACAAGCAAGGGGAGCAATTTATACTATTTTGATAGGTGGCATTTCGGAGTGTGCTGCAAGAAGGGCTAAAGAGGATCTGGAAGGAGTGAGAGCCTGGAGGAGTGAGAGGGAAGGGGAGAGGCCAGGAGTGTTCTGCTGACCTTGCCAACGGAGAGCCTGAAGGAGTGAGAGAGAAGCGGAGGGGGCCAATGGTTTTCTGCTGACCTTGTTGGCCGTGTTAAATATTTTCCTTAAAAGGCAAGGCCCTGCTGCACTTGGGGCCCAGCCTTTGGATATGAATCTGCTGAGCTGGTGCCGGCATCAACAAATGCTGCTTCTCACCAAACGTATTGGTGTCCCGACTCCTTGTTTGTAGTTCCCGTGTTTCCTGCAACAAACTGATAATTGGGTTTGCTTCTGGACAGAGAAATTGAGGAACTAGATATCAGGGGTGAAGAGGAGATTTATTTTTTTCCTGCATATTCTTTTGTATCATTTACATTTTGTTATCATGTACATGCATTATTTTAAAATAAAGAGAGATCATCCATGTGAGAGGGCCTGGCACCGGCAGCCGCAGCACCAGAGGGGCCTGGGAGAGGCCTGCGCAAGCCCATGGCAGCAGAGACCAAGTGGCCTGGGAGCAGCCCACACGTGCCGGCAGCTGCGGTGCCAGATGGGCAAGGGAGAGGCCCATGCGCACCTGTAGTGGCACCAGAGGGGCCCGAGTGCGGCCCTCAGACTCTTGTGGCTGCGGCACCAGAAGGCCCGGGAGCGGCCTGTGGGAGGTGGCGGTGGCAGCGGAGGAGCAGCTCAGGAGCAGCCGTGCCCCCAGCAGCCACCCAGAATCCAGCCCAACGCACAGCCACCCAGGCCAGACCCAAAGGTCACTGCCAGCACACAGCTGCCTGGCAGGGGTGCTGCTTTCGCAGGGGAGTGCACCCAGCATGCTTGCCGCTCCCCGCAGGGCTCTACGCTGCTATGATGGAGACCCCACCCACAGCAGCTTAGGGGACTAACCCGGTGGCTGCTCCAGGAGTGCTGGAAATTGACACAGGCAGTGGAGAAGGGCAAGACATCCAGCAAGCAGGAAAGGACTTCCTTCTCCCAGGTGACACACCCGCTACCTGCCTACAGCCACCGCTATCACCATGAAAAGGCAGAAGAATTTAGTCCAGTCCAAAATAGTCCAGACAACCCCTGAGAGAGGACCTACGGAGATAGATCTAACCAGTCTCCCTGAAAAAGAATTCAAAATAAAAATCATAAACTGCTGATGGATCTGCAGAGAAATATGCAAGAGCTAAAGGAGCAAGTACAGAGGGAGACTACAGAACTAAAACAATCTCTGGAAGGACTTAAAAGCAGAATGGATGGGATGCAAGAGGCCATTAATGGATAGAAACCAGAGAACAGGAAGGTATAGATGGTAATGCAGAGAAAGATAAAAAGATCTCCAGAAATGAAACAATATTAAGAGAACTGTGTGACCAATCCAAAAGGAACAATATCCACATTATAGGGGTACCAGAAGAAGAATATAGAGAAAAAGGGATAGAAAGTGTCTTTGAAGGAATAACTGCTGAAAACTTCCCCAAACTGGGGGAGGAAATAGTTGCTCAGACCACAGAAGCACACAGAACTGCCAACAGAAGGGACCCAAAGAGGACAACACCAAGACACATAATAATTAAAATCGCAAAGACCAAGGACAAGGACAGAGTATTAAAGGCAGCAAGAGAGGGTAAAAAGGTCACCTACCAAGGAAAACCCATCACGCTAACATCAGACTTCTTACCAGAAACCTTACAGGCCAGAAGAGAATGGCATGATATATTTAATGCAATGAAACAGAAGGGCCTTGATCCAAGGATACTGTATCCAGCATGATTATCATTTAAATATGAAGGAGGGATTAAACAATCCCAGACAAGCAAAAGTTGAGGGAATTTGCCTCCCACAAACCACCTCTACAGGGTTTCTTAGAGGGACTGCTCTAGATGAGAGCACTCCTAAAAAGAGCACAGAAAAAAACATCCAACATATGAAGAATGGAGGAGGAGGAATGAGAAGGTAGAGAAATAAAGAATCATCAAACAGTGTTTATAATAGCTCAATAAGTGAGTTAAATTAGACAGTAAGGTAGTAAACAACCTAACCTTGAACCTTTGGTAAAGACAAACTTAAAGCCTGCAATGGCAATAAGTACATATCTTTCAATAATCACCCTAAATGTAAATGGACTGAATGCACCAATCAAAAGACACAGAGTGACAGAATGGATAAAAAAGCAAGACCCATCTATATGCTGCTTACAAGATACTCACCTCAAACCCAAAGACATGCACAGATTAAAAGTCAAGGGATGGAAAAAGATATTTCATGCAAACAGCAAGGAGAAAACAGCAGGTGTTGCAGTACTAGTATCAGACAAAATAGACTTCAAAACAAAGAAAGTAACAAGAGATAAAGAAGGACATTACATAATGATAAAGGGGTCAGTCCAACAAGAGGATATAACCATTATAAATATATATGCGCCCAATACAGGATCACCAACATATGTGAAACACATACTGACAGAATTAAAGGAGGAAATAGAATGCAATGCATTCATTTTGGGAGACTCCAACACACCACTCACTCCAAAGGACAGATCCACCAGACAGAAAATAAGTAAGGACACAGAGGCACTGAACAACACACTAGAACAGATGGACCTAATAGACATCTATAGAGCTCTACATCCAAAAGCAACAGGATACACATTCTTCTCAAGTGCACATGGAACATTCTCCAGAATAGACCACATATTAGGCCACAAAAAGAGCCTCAGTAAATTCAAAAAGATTGAAATCCTACCAACCAACTTTTCAGACCACAAAGGTATAAAACTAGAACTAAATTGTACAAAGGAAGCAAAAAGGCTCACAAACACATGGAGGCTTAACAACATGCTCCTAAATAATCAATGGATCAATGACCATTGGATTCCTTGTATTTCTTTGGAAATAAAATGGAGATCCAGCAGTATATGGAAACAAATGACAACAACACAAAGCCTCAACTTCTGTGGGACACATCGAAAGCACTCTTAAGAGGAAAGTATATAGCAATCAAAGGCATACTTAAAGAAGGAAGAACAATCCCAAATGAACAGTCTAATGTCACAATTATCGAAATTGGAAAAAGAAGAACAAATGAGGCCTAAGGTCAGCAGAAGGAGGGGCATAATAAAGATCAGAGAAGAAATAAATAAAATTGAGAAGAATAAAACAATAGAAAAAAATCAATGAAACCAAGAGCTGGTTCTTCGAGAAAATAAACAAAATAGATAAGCCTCTAGCCAGACTTATTAAGAGAAAAAGAGATTCAACGCACATCAGCAGAATCGGAAATGAGAAAGGAAAAATCACGAAAGACCCCACAGAAATACAAAGAATTATTAGAGAATACCTATATGCAAACAAGCTGGAAAACCTAGGAGAAATGGACAACTTCCTAGAAAAGTACAACCTTCCAAGACTGACCCAGAAAGAAACAGAAAATCTAAACAAACCAATTACCAGCAACAAAATTGAAGAGGTAATCAAAAAACTACCCAAGAACAAAACCCCCGGGACAGATGGGTTTACCTCGGAATTTTATCAGACATACAGAGAAGACATAATATCCATTCTCCTTAAAGTTTTCCAAAAAATAGAAGAGGAGGGAATACTCACAAACTCATTCTATGAAGCCAACATCACCCTAATACCAAAACCAGGCAAAGACCCCACCAAAAAAGAAAACTACAGACCAATATCCCTGATGAACGTAGATGAAAAAATACTAAACAAAATATTAGCAAACCGAATTCAAAAATACATCAAGAGGATCATACACCATGACCAAGTGGGATTCATCCCAGGGATGCAAGGATGGTACAACATTCTAAAATCCATCAACATCATCCACCATATAAACAAAAAGAAGGACGAAAACCACATGATCATTTCCATAGATGCTGAAAAAGCATTTGACAAAATTCAACATCCATTCATGATAAAAACTTTGAACAAAATGGGTTTAGAGGGCAAGTACCTCAACATAATAAAGGCCATCTATGATAAACCCACAGCTAACATCATACTGAACAGCGAGAGGCTGAAAGCTTTTCCTCTGAGATCGGGAACAAGACAGGGATGCCCACTCTCCCCACTGTTATTCAACATAGTAATGAAGGTCCTAGCCATGGCAATCAGACAAAACAAAGAAATACAAGGAATCCAGATTGGTAAAGAAGAAGTCAAACTATCACTATTTGCAGATGACATGATATTGTACATAAAAAACCCTAAAGACTCCACTGCAAAACTACTAGAACTAATATCGGAATTCAGCAAAGTTGCAGGATACAAAATTAATACACAGAAATCTGTGGCTTTCCTATACACTAACAATGAACTAATAGAAAGAGAAATCAGGAAAAGAATTCCATACACAATAGCATCAAAAAGAATAAAATACCTAGGAATAAACCTAACCAAGGAAGTGAAAGACCTATACCCTGAAAACTATAAGACACTCCTAAGAGAAATTAAAGAGGACACTAACAAATGGAAACTCATCCCATGCTCCTGGTTAGGAAGAATTAATATCGTCAAAATGGTTATCCTGCCCAAAGCAATATACAGATTCGATGCAATCCCTATCAAATTACCAGCAACATTCTTCAATGAACTGGAACAAATAGTTCAAAAATTCATATGGAACCACCAAAGACCCCAAATAGCCATAGCAATCCTGAGAAGGAAGAATAAAGTGGGGGGGGGGTCTCGCTCCCCAACTTCAAGCTCTACTACAAAGCCACAGTAATCAAGACAATTTGGTACTGGCACAAGAACAGAGCCACAGACCAGTGGAACCAAATAGAGACTCCAAACATTAACCCAAACATATGTGGTCAATTAATATATGATAAAGGAGCCATGGACATACAATGTGGAAATGGCAGTCTCTTCAACAGATGGTGCTGGCAAAACTGGACAGCTGCATGTAAGTGAATGAAACTGGATCACTGTCTAACCCCATATACAAATGTAAATTCAAAATGGATCAAAGTCCTGAATCTAAGTCATGAAACCATAAAACTCTTAGAAAAATACATAGGCAAAAATCTCTTAGACATAAACATGAGTGACTTCTTCATGAACATATCTCCCCAGGCAAGGGAACCAAAAGCAAAAATGAACAAGTGGGACTATATCAAGCTGAAAAGCTTCTGTACAGCAAAGGATACCATCAACAGAACAAAAAGGTATCCTACAGTATGGGAGAATATATTCATAAATGACAGATCCAATAAAGGGTTGACATCCAAAATATATAAAGAGCTCACACGCCTCAACAAACAAAAAGCAAATAATCCAATTAAAAAATGGGCAGAGGAACTGAACAGACAGATCTTTAAAGTAGAAATTCAGATGGCCAACAGACACATGAAAAGATGCTGAACATCATTAATCATCAGAGAAATTAAAACCACAAATTAAAACCACAATGAGATATCATGTTACACCAGTAAGGATGGCCAACATCCAAAAGTCAAACAACAACAAATGTTGGCGAGGTTGTGGAGAAAAGGGAACCCTCCTACAGTGCTGGTGGGAATGTAAATTAGTTCAGCTATTGTGGAAAGCAATATGGAGGTTCCTGAAAATGCTTACAATAGAAATACCATTTGACCCAGGAATTTCACTTCTAGGAATTTACCCTAAGAATGCAGCAGCCCAGTTTGAAAAAGACATCTTCACCCCTATGTTTAATCGCAGCACTCTTTACAAGAGCCATGAAATGGAAGCAACGTAAATGTCCATCAGTAGATGAATGGATAAAGAAGATGTAGTACATATATACAATGGAATATTATTCAGCCATAAGAAGAAAACAAATCCTACTATTTGCAACAACATGGATGGATCTAGAGGGTATTATGCTCAGTGAAATAAGCCAGGCAGAGAAAGACAAGTACCAAATGATTTCGGTCATATGTGGAGTATAAGAACAAAGAAAAACTGAAGGAACAAAACAGCAGCAGAATCACAGAACCCACAAATGGACTAACAGTTACCAAAGGGAAAGGGACTGGGGAAGATGGGTGGGAAGGGGGGATAAGGGTGGGGAAAAAGAAAGGGGGCATTACAGTTAGCATGTATAATGTGGGGGAGGGATATGGGGCGGGCTGTAGAACACAGAGAAGACAGGTAGTGATTTTACAGCATCTTACTACGCTGATGGACAGTGACTGTGAAGGGGTATGTGGGGGGGACTTGGTAAAAGAGGGAGCCTAGTAAGCATAATGTTCTTCATGTAATTGTAGATTAATGTACCAAAATTTAAAAAAAAGGAGGATGGGGGGAGCCACAGGAAATGTGGTATGTGGTATTGTTAGGCAGGAAAATAGATATGAGCGGGGTGAAGAGAGAATTAGGGCCAGTAAAGCTCACTAAAAGGGACTCAAAGAGTTAACCAGTTAAAACTAGAGAGCCAGAAAAGACTCAAGAATTAGTAAGTCAATCCGTTGAAGCGCCAAAGGCCAGGAGTAACTTGGAATGTCCAAATATTCCTCAGATAAGGAAGAGTATCACAGTACAGCTCATGTCTTCATTGTGTCAGATCATGCCATTGTAAGAATTACTTTGCCCTGTTAAAAAGCCCAGCTTATTCTTTTTGTCTTTTTTAATTTTTTAAATTTCATTCCACTTATTATTATATGTATTCTTTTGTAGATTTGCCGCATTTATTATAAAAAGCTGGTACTCATACACACAAACTAGTAACTTAAAATTCATGCATTTACTTCATATTTTTAGCTTGACCTTCTAGTAAATCTTTAACGTTGCTGATTTTGGCCACTATAGAAGGAGATCCTCCCTTGTTTGGGTGATCTAAAAGCATAAATCGTCGATGAGCATCTTCGTCATTTTTCTTTTGTTGGCAGTAGGGCTTACAACTGGTATTAATGCCACGTCCCCACCTGCTGTTTTTAAATGTCTTTCATGGAAATAATCCTTATGCCTTTTATTCTTTTTTTGATGTGGCAAATACTAGCACCATTCAAAGCCATCATCTTGCCTGGATTATGCAAGTCTCCTGCAGAGTCCAGCTCTGAGATCCCGCCGAACCTGAGAGGGGTAGGGGGTAGATGCAAGAAAAACACAAAGATCAAAGTTGGAATCAGGGGGTCCGTCCACGGACTGCTGATGGCGGGCCAGTGGCACAGTTTTAATTCTATGCACAGCTTATGTACACAGGCTCACTTCCGTGTGCAGTCCACAATTTTCTCACTTCCGGGCTGATCTCAAAAGCTCTTCTTCTTGTAGCCTTTTAAGCTTAGCTGCCTGCAGCTATTCTTTTTTTAAATTTTATTTTGGTATCATTAATATACAATTACATGAGCAACATTATGGTTACTAGAGTTGCCCCATTATCCAGTCCCCACCACATACCCCATTATAGTCACTGTCCATCAGCGTAGTAAGATGATATAGAATCACTACTCGTCTTCTTTGTGTTATACTGCCTTCCCCGTGCTCCCCTCCCCCCTACATTATGTGTGCTAATCTTAATGCCCCTTTCCCCCCCTTATCTCTCCCTTCCCACCCATCCTCCCTAGTCCCTTTCCCTTTGGTATCTGTTAGTCCATTTTTGGTTTCTGTGAGTCTGCTGCTGTTTTGTTCCTTCAATTTTTTCTTTGTTCTTATACTCCACATATGAGTGAAATCATTTGATACTTGTCTTTCTATGCCTGGCTTATTTCACTGAGCATAATACCATCTAGCTCCATTCATGGTGTTGCAAATGGTAGGATTTGTTTCCTTCTTATGGCTGAATAATATTCCATTGTGTATATATACCACATCTTCTTTATCCATTCATCTACTGATGGGCACTTAGGTTGCTTCCATTTCTTGGCTCTTGTAAATAGTGCTGCGATAAACATAGGGGTGCATCTGTCTTTTTCAAACTGGGCTGCTGCATTCTTAGGGTAAATTCCTAGAAGTGGAATTCCTGGATCAAATTGCATTTCTATTTTGAGCTTTGTGAGGTACCTCCATATTGCTTTCCACAATGGTTGAACTAATTTACATTCCCACCAGCACTGTAGGAGGGTTCCCCTTTCTCCACAACCTCGCCAACATTTGTTGTTGTTTGTCTTTTGGATGGTGGCAATCCTTACTGGTGTGAGGTAATATCTCATTGTGGTTTTAATTTGCATTTCTCTGATGACTAGCAATGTGGAGCATCTTTTCATGTGTCTGTTGGCCATCTGAATTTCTTCTTCGGAGAACTGTCTGTTCAGCTCCTCTGCCCATTTTTTTATTGGATTATTAGTTTTTGTTTGTTGAGGTGTGTGTGCTCTTTATGCATTTTGGATGTCAACCCCTTATCGGATCTGTCATTTATGAATATGTTCTCCCATACTGCAAGATGCCTTTTTGTTTTACTGATGGTGTCCTTTGCTGTACAGGAGGTTTTTAGTTTGATATAGTCCCACTTGTTCATTTTTGCTTTTGGTTCCCTTGCCTGGGGAGATATGTTCATGAAGAGTTGCTCATGTTTATGTCCAAGAGAGTTTTGCCTCTGTTTTCTTCTACAAGTTTTATGGTTTCATGACTTACATTCAGGTCTTTGAGCCATTTCGAGTTTACTTTTGTGTATGGAGTTAGACAGTAATCCAGTTTCACTCTCTTACATGTAGCTGTACAGTTTTGCCAGCTTTGTATCTTACCCTTTTCCATGAGATGTTGAGTTCTCACAGATGTAGATGTAGGCTGGCTGGTGTACTGTATCTTCTGGTCACTCTTTTAGGAATAGTTTTATTCGCTGTATTTTCAAAATATATATGGTTTTTGGAGGAGATTTCTGCCACCCTACTCGCCGCCATCTTGAGAATCTCTCCCAGCTTATTGTACTGTATCTCTGCCCTTCTATTCTTTGTTGTGGCAGGGACAAGAATCGAGGAAAATAAACAATGCCATGCTAACAGTATCACATTAAGTTTCATACCTAATGTGACAGTGCTGGGTGGACTGTGGATACATAGATGTTCATTAGAATAGTCTTTATTCTTGTCTCTGTTTGAAATATTTAAAATACAATTGAAGAAGCCTGTTGAGCAGTGACTGGTAGGTGATATGAGAAGAGAGTTGGGCTGGGGGGTTGGGGGATCCTATTTCTTGTTGTTGTTAGGCAGGAAAATAAATATGAGTGGGGTAGAAAGAGAAAAAGGACAGTAAGCCCACTAGAAGGGACTCAAAGAGTTAACCAGTTAAAAATATAAAGCTCAAAAGCCAGGAGCAACTTGGCTTCGAAGTTTGAATACTCCCCAGATAAAGAAAAGTATCTCAGCATAGCCTGTGTTTTCACTGTGTCAGTTAGAACAAAACATTGTAAGATTTACTTTACCCTGCTCAAACGCCCAGCTTATTTAGGAAGAATTCTATCTTAAAGCTAACATTGCCTTTTAATCAAACGGACAGTGGCTCAGCCCACCTTGGAGGCAGGACAGACAGTCTTGATTGATATGCTTCCAGATAGAAGCTGATATCCTGTAAGGAATCAAAGCAGTATATTTCTTGTGTTAAGTTTAAAAAAAAAAAGAAACGTAATGTCTTATCAAAGGTGAACGAACATTCTGGGACAATTTGGCCGGTCTGTACCTGACCCTTTGTTACTCTCCTGAAAATCCTCAACCGCCTATGAAAACCCCAGACCTTTCAGTGCGCTCCTCTCTCTGAGGTTGCCCACACTTTCTAAGTGCGTAGCTTTAAAAATTCATCTCAACCTATCAGTGCACCTCTCCTATGAGGTAGCTCACAGTCCCCTTTCTCCAAGTGTGCACTTGCTTTTTTAAATAATGCTTAAACCTTTCAGGGCACTTCTCTCTCTCTCTCTCTCTCTCTCTCTCTCTCTCTCTCTCTCTCTCTCTCTCTCTCTCTCTCTCTGTCTCTCTCTCCCCCCCACCTCTGTCTCTCTCTCTCTCCTCTCTCTCTCAGGTCGCCTGCACTTTTTCTCTCTTTAAGTAACTTTAAATGAAGCTTTTACTCTGTTTCACTACTGTGTCTCTGCCCTTCAATTCTTTGCTGTGGTGGGGCTAAGAACCGAGCAAAATACACAAGCTCCCCTAACAATGTGAGAGCTGGTTATACAAGTGGGCTTGCTTTGTGAACACTCACCAAGTAGTACACTTATCATCTGTCACTCACTGAATCTGATACATTTCAATAAAAAGTTTAGTAAAAAAGCCCCTCTCCCTATTAAATGGAAAATTTTCATAATGACTTAGTAAAGGATTGGTAAAAAATAGATTGATGTGATCTTTCCTTTGCAAATTATCATGGCCTTGGGGTAACAGGAAACCACTCTAAAATCAGTAGCTTCACCTTAGTGTGAATTTGCATTTCTTCATCTTCAGTGACATTGATCTTTATCTCACTCAACCTCCTTTACCCTTTACCTCAGGCTCCCTTGGCAATTTCAGTGCATTCCAATTCTGTTTGGGGAGGTGAATAGGTTGTTTTCAGAATGTTAGATTTCAGAATCAAATGGATCTGTGGGGACAGAGGGAAGGATGGAGGAAATGGGAAAGAGGGACAGAGGGGGAAGGAGGAAGGAAAATAGGGGTGATAGGCCAAGATGTGTGGAAACCCCTGCCACATTCCAAACCCATTATACCAGCCACTGAATGTGTCCTGAGCTTTTCTGTCTCCAGGATTTTGTTCATACTGTTTTCTCTGCCTAGAGTGGCCTTATTTCCTCTCAATATTCTAATTCCCACTTTTCTTTCAGCAGAGCATTGTGCCTCCAATGCTGAACACAAGCCCAGATAGGCAGCAAATGCTTAATGAATGAAACCACCTTTAAAAATATAAAATGGTCCCTGTGATGCTAAAACCCACCTGGATTTAAATCCATAGGTCTACAAGGACCTGCATGATCTAGTATTGTCTACTACGATTAATAACTTGCTCATTTTGCTGACAGCACAATAGCCTTCTCTCTATTCCTAGAACCTGACCAAGCTCATTTCTGCCTCAGGGCCTTTGTGCTTGCTGCTTCCTTTCCCTAGAAGAGTTGGGAATGTTTTTCCCTAGATGACCTTCTGCGTGGATCGCTCCTTCCTGTCACTTGGATCTCAGCTCAACTGTCATCTCTTCGGAGAGGCCCTGATGTTCCTATTGAAAATAATCTTCCAGTCTAACCAGTCACTTTATAGTTATCTTTACGGTGCTGTCTGAAATTATGTCAATTTATGCCACTCCACAAGAATATGTGTTCTTTGTGAAATTAGGGACCTTTTCTTTTGTTCACCGCTTCATCCAGTACCTAGGATTCTGCTAAATGCTCAGTAAGCATTTGTGGAATGATGAGTGAATACGAGCTAATTATTATATGCTTATTTTGTACAAGGCACAGTCCTAAATGTTTCACACATACTAAGTGGTTTAATTCCCTAAACACCCTACGAAGTAGGTGCTTATTGTCATTTTACAGAATGGGGAGACTGAAGCAAGGAGAGGCTAGGAAATTCGCCTGAATTCACACTAAGGGGTGGAGATGGGATTTAAATCCAAAGTCGGACTTGAAGTTTGTTCTAAGGCTGGCTCCAAAACCGAGTCTCATCAGCACCACGTAGGCGCTTTAAGAAAGTCCAGAAACTTTCTTAAACTGTGTCTAAGAAACTCCCGGCGTTGAGATTCCGCAAGCGACGGGTAAGGCCGGGTATCTGTAAGAAACAAAACTTGAAGACAAAGTGCGGTCGGAACTAGGAATCTCGGGTTAGAACCAGCCAATGTTACGTCATTTCTGTCCTCGACCCCTGTGTGGCGCGAAGGCCACTGGGAGTTGCAGTAGCTCGGTATAGAGCGTCAGCGCTTGCCGGAACTGACGCAAGGACCCCGCCTTCTTCCAGCTCGGCCATTCCGCTGTTTGGGCTACGCGGTGTGACTCCCGAGCTCTGGTAGTGCGTGCTTCTTGAGCCGCGTGTTTGGAGGAGGGGATCTCGGTCTGGGGACGTGCGGGGTCTGTGAAGGGTGGAGGTGGGGAGGTGGCGGTCTGAGCCTCTTCTCGTAGCTTGTGACTCTGGCTCTCCCGCTGGTCCGGCCGCGCCCGCCACAGCCCCTCACGCCGTCGCCATGTCGCGGTTTTTCACCACCGGCTCGGACAGCGAGTCCGAGTCGTCCCTATCAGGAGAGGAGCTCGTCACCAAACCTGTCGGGGGTAACTACGGCAAACAGTGAGTAGAGGGCTTTTAGGCCGTGATGAGCACTCGGAGTGCGGGGTTCAGCGGTTTGTGGAAGGCTGTATCTGTGGGAGGGAAATAGAGATGGGGCGGTGTTGAGGGCCTTAAGGAGGCAGCGACAGTGGGTTCTGAGGATTTTGAGAGTTTAAGGAACTGGATCGGTGTTGGAGGGATAATCTCGCTTAGGGTGCTGTTAATTGTGGGAGTCCATCCACCGGGTACAAGGGATAGAATTGTAGAGCAGAATTTTCACTGTGATTGGGTCTGTTGCATCAGCTTTCTAATTGGCTTCCACGTCCATAGTATCACTCCTGCGTTCGTCATTGGACTTCAAAAAGCATAGTTATTCTTATCACCAAAAGATCCTCATTAAAAAAAAAAAAAAAGCACAGTTGGTATTTGAGAGCTTCGTGGTGTGTCTAAGAAACCCTGCCAATTGGCCTGTAGTTTTATTCTTAAACATTTATCTTCTTGTTGTATCTCCACTTAAATACTCTTCCTCCACCTCTGCAAGTAAAAATTTTTTCACCCTTGAAACAGTGAAATGTTTCACAAACTTTTTTCTTGCACTTGCCACTTTAACCATTTTTGTTATATGTTTTTGCTACTGTTTAAGAAAATATGTATGACATAGAACATGTACCCATATGAATTCCACAAGTGGAAAGCCAGCATCACTTGGTGTAAAATAGAGAATAATTGGAAAACTTAATGAAATGAAAAGAGTAGAGATATTGTTGCCAGCTGAATGCTGTCTGTGGTCTGGTTTTTCATTATTAAAAATATTAGCAGTGGAGGTGTTAAGGCCATTAAGACTTCTCCTTTCCCTTGGCCTCTCTCTCTGAGAAACATAGCTTTCTGGGACCTAGTTCAGGTATTACCTTTTTTTATTAATTCTAGGTGAAGTTCCCCTTTGTTTCAACTACTCTCAGTACTTAGTGACTTGTGTGTCTGCATAGTTAGCTGTCTAACACTGTAAATAAGCACCATTGTCGGTTTTTGAGAGGATGGAGAAGTCAACTCTGTTTGCAGTACATTTGACAAATGGCTATACTTGAAATAGGCTTAAAAGGTTGAATAGAATGATCATCTCCATAGATGCTGAAAAAGCATTCGACAAAATTCAACATCCATTCTTGATAAAAACTCTAAACAAAATGGGCATAGAGGGCAAGTACCTCAACATAATAAAGGCCATATATGATAAATCCACAGCTAACATCATACTGAACAGCGAGAAGCTGAAAGCTTTTCCTCTGAGATTGGGAACAAGATAGGGATGCACACTCTCTCCACTGTTATTCAACATAGTACTGGAGGTCCTAGCCATGGCAATTAGACAAAGAAATACAAGGAATTCAGATTGGTAAAGAAGAAGTCAAACTATCACTATTTGCAGATGACATGATATTGTACATAAAAAAACCCTAAAGACTCCCCTCCAAAACTACTAGAACTAATACTGGAATTCAGCAAAGTTGCAGGATACAAAATTAACAACAGAAATCTGTGGCTTTCCTATACACCAACAGTGAACTAATAGAAAGAGAAATCAGGAAAACAATTCCATTCACAATAGCATCAAAAAAAAATATCCAGGAATAAACCTAATCAAGGAAGTGAAAGACCTATACCCTGAAAACTATAAGACACTCTTAATATACAGATTTGATGCAATCCCTATCAAATTACCAACAGCATTCTTCAATGAACTGGAACAAATAGTTAAAAAATTCATATGAAACCACCAAAGACCCTGAATAGCCAAAGCAATCCTGATAAGGAAGAATAAAGTAGGGGGGATCTTGCTCCCCAACTTCAAGCTCTACTACAAAGCCACAATAATCAAGACAATCTGGTATTGGCACAAGAACAGCCACAGATCAGTGGAACAGAATAGAGACTCCAAACATTAACCCAAACATATGTGGTCAATATACGATAAAGGAGCCATGGACATACAATGGGGAAATGACAGTCTCTTCAACAGATGGTGCTGGCAAAACTGGACAGCTACATGTAAGAGAATGAAACTGGATCACTGTCTAAACCCATACACAAAAGTAAATTTGAAATGAATCAAAGACCTGAATGTAAGTCATGAAACCATAAAACTCTTAGAAAAAAACATAGGCAAAAAATCTCATGGACATAAACATGAGCAACTCTTCATGAACATATCTCCCTGGGCAAGGGAACCAAAAGCAAAAATCAACAAGTGGGACTGTATCAAGCTAAAAAGCTTCTATACAGCAAAGGACACCATCAATAGAAAAAAAGGTACCCTACAGTAATGGGAGAATATATTCATAAATGACAGATCCAATAAAGGGCTGACATCCAAAATATATAAAGAGCTCACACACCTCAGCAAACAAAAAGCAAATAATCCAATTAAAAAATGGGCAGAAGAGCTGAAAAGACAGTTTTCCAAGGAAGAAATTCAAATGGCCAACAGACACATGAAAAGATGCTCCACATCGCTTGTCATCAGAGAAATGCAAATTAAAACCACAATGAGATATCACCTCACACCAGAAAGAATCGCCATCATCGAAAAGACAAACAACAACAAATGTTGGTGAAGTTGTGGAGAAAGGGGAACCCTCCTACACTGCTGCTGGGAATGTAAATTAGTTCAGCTATTGTGGAAAGCAGTATGGAGGTTCTTCAGAATGCTCAAAATAGAAATACCATTTGACCCAGGAATTCCACTTAGAGGAATTTACCCTAAGAATGCAGCACTCCAGTTTGAAGAAGACGGATGCACCCCTATGTTTATCGCTGCACTATTTACAATAGCTAAGATATGGAAGCAACCTAAGTGTCCATGAGTAGATGGATGGATAAAGAAGAAGTGGTACATATACACAATGGAATATTACTCAGCCATAAGAAAAAACAGATCCTACTATTCGCAACAACATGGATGGAGCTAGAGGGTATTATGCTCAGTGAAATAAGCCAGGTGGAGAAAGACAAGTACCAAATGATTTCACTCATATGTGGAGTGTAAAAACAAAGGAAAACTGAAGGAACAAAACAGCAGCAGAATCACAGAACACAAGAATGGACTAAGTTACGAGAGGGAAAGGGACTGGGGCGGATGGGTGGGAAGGAAGGGACAAGGGCGGGGAAAAGAAAGGGGTATTATGATTAGCATGTATAGTGTTGGGGGGGGCACGGGGAGGGCTGTGCAACACAGAGAAGACAAGTAGTGATTTTAGGGCATCTTACTATTGCTGATGAACAGTGACTGTGAAGGGGTATGTGGGGGGGGACTTGGTGAAGGGGGGAGCCTAGTATACATACTGTTCTTCATGTAATTGTAGATTAATGATACCAAAATTTAAAAAATCAAAAAAAAAAAAGGTTGAATAGAGGCTACAGAGAGGAAGAGTCAAACAGGATGAGTTTGGTAATGGCCCGAGTTACTCAGTTCTTGCCCCAACTGAGAAGAAATGTAGAGATCACTTGGAAAGACTGGTACTAGGAAGGGAGGTTAATGGTCTTTGTTCCTTCTGAACAGGCCATTGTTGCTGAGTGAGGATGAAGAGGATACCAAGAGAGTTGTCCGAAGTGCTAAGGACAAGAGGTGAGGAGGCCATGGGGAGGCTGGGTGATTGGGAGTCTCTAAAGTCTAAAGCAGTGGTGGGTTTTCTGGTGATGGTGGGCGTGTCCAGTGTGGTATTGGGTTCCCAACCAGGTTTGAGGAGCTGACCAACCTTATCCGGACTATCCGTAATGCCATGAAGATTCGGGATGTCACCAAGTGCCTGGAAGAGTTTGAGCTCCTAGGAAAAGCATATGGGAAGGCTAAGAGCATCGTGGACAAGGAAGGTGTTCCTCGGTTCTATATTCGCATCCTGGCTGATCTGGAAGACTATCTTAATGAGGTATGATTCCTGTGGGTGATGGGGGATCCAGAAGGGGATTGTGGACCTAGGGCCTGCTCCTAACCCACTTTCAGAGATCTCATCTCTTTTGGGTTGTCTTCTGTTTATACTGTGTTTTCCAGAATATGAGAAAAGGGGGATGAAACAAGGGAGAAGAACCTTTATTGACCAATAATTTTAATTGTATTTATTTTTATATTACCTCTTACTTGTGGTTTTGTACTGTTAGCTGTGATCCATAAAGTATGTTTAAAAAGATGAGTTGGTGGATATAGGTAGTAAGTGGTATAGGTGATGTAAAGATAGCAAGACTCATAAAAATTGTGGTGAAGCCTGAAGTTTAGGAAACATGACTTAATCTCATCCTGTTCTCCCTTTCCCTTTCTCCTCTCTTTCCTTTAGCTATGGGAAGATAAGGAAGGAAAGAAGAAGATGAACAAGAACAATGCCAAGGCCCTAAGCACTTTGCGCCAGAAGATCCGAAAATACAACCGAGATTTTGAATCCCATATTACAAATTACAAGCAGGTGGGAATGCTAGAGGCAGACTTTCTGAAGTGTGGGGACAATGACCTCCATGACTGAGACAGAGAAGCATTTTCAAATGGAAGGTGTGACTAGAGAAGGAATCATCACAAAACTCGGGTAGAGGGGTAAGATGAAGTGGTGATTAACAGGCATCCTTAATTATTGTCTCATTTCCATTTGTCAAGAACCCGGAACAGTCAGCTGATGAAGATGCTGAAAAGCATGAGGAAGATTCAGAAGGTAAGAGAGGAAGCCCTGATTGCAAATAGTTAGGAAGTCCAGAGTTAGGGGTTCCTGATTTGCTGGTTGCCCTTCAGTCTTGTTTCTCAAGATTCTAGCTCTTTTCTCTTGTCTTTCCCTCCAGGCTCTTCAGATGAGGATGAGGATGAGGATGGCGTCAGTGCTGCAGCTTTCCTGAAAAAGAAATCAGAAACTCCTTCTGGGGAGAGTCGCAAGTTCCTCAGAAAGATGGAGGTAAGAGCCAGGGTTAGACTGAGGAGTGATTTGCCTGCCATGGACCATTTTGGGGTCCCTGGGAGAAGAAAAGACTCATAGAACCTTTAGTTAGAAAGGGCTTAGTGGAGTCTGGTTTGACAAGTCATCCTCTTGGATTAGAGCACTGAACAACCTAGAATCTAGAGAACTAGATTCTAGGCCCAGCTCTGCCCCTAGGGAGCCGTGTCCCTCCTGTAAGTCACTGCTTTTTTCTGGGTCTTGGTGGTCCAAGACAGCTCTTTAATATTCTGATTCATGAGTAACTACTCTTGTTCTGCTCCTGCAAACCTCTGGAACATGTGTCAGCAGGGGAACCAGTTAGTCTCCACGTCTTATTCCTGCTGTGTTCTTTTTTCCTCTAAGGATGAAGATGAGGACTCAGAAGATTCAGAAGATGATGAAGACTGGGACACCGGTTCCACATCTTCAGATTCAGACTCAGAAGAGGAAGAAGGGAAACAGACCGTGCTGGCCTCAAGATTCCTTAAAAAGTAAGAAAAGTAGTGGGAAGGCTTAATGATTGTTGCTTCTTCGTGGAATCTTTGTAGGTTGTAGAGTTGGCTGAGGTCACAAAGGTCATGTGTCCTAAGGATGGAATTTGAAGGCTCCAGAGTCCAAGGATTTAATATTTAACCATGACATTACTCACTGTATGTGGAGTGGGTGTAAATCTCTCTTTGGCACCAGTTTAGTTGTGTGAGGACAAAGACGAAATATGTATTGCAGCATTACAGCTCCTTCTGGGTTTATAACCATAATGTTATTACTGAGTCTGAGAAGTTCCACCAAGGCAGATCTGCTTAACTTTGTTTTATTAAGCATCTCTTAAGTTTGTCTATGAAACTCATTTTTTAAGTTTGTTGACATCCTGTGGAACCATCAACCTTAGTTTTGGTTCAGATCTTTTGTGTATCTTATGTTTTTGTCTTTCAATAATTGTGAATTGAAGTCCCTTTTGTTGGTCCGGCATGTGCAGCGTGCATGTACATGTGTATTATACAAAGGCTTCTGTCTGAGGGAACAAGTGGAGACTAAAACTTAAGGACCTCGCAAGAAAACTACAGACCACTATCTTATATGAATTTAGACTGAAAAATCATGAATAAAATACCAAAAAAAAAACCCATCCAGCAGCATTTGGAAAGGATTGTACATCATGACCAAATGGAATTTATCCCAATAATGCAAGTTAGCGTAACATACAAAAGTCAATGGAATGCACTGTCAGTAGGAAAAGGACAAAAACCTAATAGTCATCTGAGTAGACTGAGAAAAAGCATTTGAAAAAGATCTTAATACTTCATGATAAAAAACCTTAATAAAGTAGGAATATAAGGGGCTTACTTCATCTGATAAAGTGTATCTATGAAAAAACTCATATATCTTTTCCTGTTTTTATATTTAGGGGTGTATCTTATAAACAGCTAGGTTTTTTCTTTTTAATCTTGTTGCTTTTTTTTCCTTTTTAACTGAGCTACACATAACTAAATTTACCATTTTAATCATTTTGAATTATACAATCCAGTGGCATTTAGTACATTCATATTGTGCAACCATTACCTCTACCTCCAGAACATTATGTCTGCTTTTTAATCTATGCAAGTTTGCTCATTTACATTTATTGTGATTATTAACATGTATTTGGACTCATTCATACCATATTATTATGTGCTTTCTATTCTATTTTTAAATTCTTAATAGCTTTATTGAGGTATAATAGACTTACAATAACTGCACATATTTAATGTTAGCAGTCTGATAAGTTGTGATGTGTTTGCACCCATGAAATCATCACTACAATCAAAATAAAATCATTACCCCTAAAAATTTCTTCATGCCCCTTTGTAAACCTTCCCTCCTACCTTTGTTCTTTCCCTGGGCAACCACTGATTTGCTTTTTATCACTAGATAAGTTAGCATTTTCTAGAATTTTATATAAATGGAATTGAGTATAATTTGATTGGAAGGGATTTGGTTTCTTTTACTTAGAATAATTGTTTTTAGATTAATCCTATCTTCTATTTTATCTTTCTCTTTTTTTCTCCATTTCTTGATTATTCTTTTTTGCCTCTTAATTTGATTTTCTCTACTAATTTGGGAGTTACATGCTACTAGTGTAATAGAGATGACCCTTGATGAGTTTTTTTAATCTGTGAGAATTTACTTTATATACGTAATCAAAAAGAAATCTGAAGTTAGATTTAGTTAAAATTTCAAATGTCAGAGGTTAACTGAGATCCTCAAAGATTGTTTGACATTAAGAGTTTGTGACTTGTCATGTTGAAGAATAATTCAAAGACGTTATTTTACTTGTATAACAAGGCAGACGAGTTTTTAAGATTGATTTCCAATCAAAACAAGAGCAGGATCTGTGTAGAAGAAAGAGGAACAAGGAGAAAGGGAGAAACCACAGTGTGGCAATAGTGAATTTTACGTGTTTTTGCTGTATGTAAACTCATTAGCTATGTGGTTTCAGTTAATGGATTTTCTAAAAGCATGATAGGCTGTCTCTATTATACCTGTCAGTATCCTTTTTCAGCAGCTGCATGTTAAACCAGTTTATACCATTGTTTTCAACAGAATTTCACAGTTTTCATATTTTGGTTAAAACAAGCACATGAAAGAATGGTCTTATTGATGTCGGATAAGGCTATCTAGCAATATTAGAGTACCTGGATATTAGATACTGGGTTTGGGCAGAAAATATGGGGACAGTCACAGATATAAGAAACATTTAGAGCCTATATTCTATTTAATTTTCTAATAAGGATAAGCCTATTTAGGAGAATGTGTTTAAGAAACTATATAATGAACTTTCTATTTAATTGAGTGGCTTTTTCTTTAATTAATTGGCTTTTCCAAAGCATTTATTTGTCCAGGTACAAAAAGATGTGACTCATTGCACATCTTTATTAATCTTCACTAACCAGGGTTGGAGATCAGTTTTATTTAGGGTTAATTCTTAACTAAGGAATTTATGTTAGTTGGGGGCTAAAACATTTAAATTACTCAGCTTGTTATATGGGTCACATTACAGGTAAGTTACAGATAGCACATTCATGTTAATGAATTTGTATTTGGAATAGAAATTCTTAAGTACAAACTGATGAAATCTAGTGTCTTGGACCCCTTAGACTTTTAATCAAATGTGAGTCTTTTCACAACCTCAGGAATTCCTTGGGTAAAATCTGAAACTGGCCTCTATATTGTGCAGGGCAGGGAAAGACTTAAGAAAGAGGCAGACCACTCCAGATTGGTAGGTGGCAGGTTTAATAAGATCTTACCTACACTGCTTGTCTTGGGTGGCCATAGAGCTCTGTATCTGCCAGAATCTTAAGTTTATATATGGGCCTTAATAGGGTTTAATCACATATTTAGACCAGATGGTCTCAACAACACATTATTCTCTAAAGGCTGTGTCCTTGAAATGGTTCCTAAGGTGGGAGTGGTAGGCAGAACTTAACATTCCAAAGACAAGGTAAGGAGCCTCCAATTGCCTGGGTCGGACTCACAGGTCAGTCAGCAGCCACACATCCTCTAGTGAGCAGCCAAGATTTTTTTTGAAATTTAGGTGATATTAAATGTTGAAATATTAGCAGTGAAAAAAAAAAGCAAAAAGTATCTCAAAAGAAGTAAAAAGGGAGGAAGACACATAATAAAATGTCTTAATTATGAATCTTGATCTGAAGGTGTTTGGAGGAAATTGTTACATCAGATATCTGGCAAAGATGCTCTTTACTTCTAAGAGTTACTTGTTTCTGGCAGCCTTTTTTAAAGTGAATCTCAGGATAAATCTGGTGAGACTGAATATGCAAGTTTATTAGGGTCTTAAGAGTGTATGTGCAGGGGCTCTAGATGAGAAGTTGTTAGGGCACAGAATGATCCTTTTGAATGTAATTTTACAGCTAACTTCTGTTAGTGTCTCTTAATATCTTCCGTTTCTTAGCTGTCTGTTTTAAGTAGAAATATATCTGGTGATGTTCTTTTCGGAAAACAGCTTGCATCTGTTGGATCTATAACTGGGAAGACAGGTAATAGTTTCCTGATAATTTCTAACAAGATGTGAATATTCCAAGGTATACTTTGTCATAAGGGAGAGGTCAAGCCAAGTTTGTAGGTCTTTCACTTAGAATTTCATAGAGTGAGGTTTATTGTGTTTCTGAGGTGTGTGAATCACAGTATCCTTATGGCTAGGGACTAAAACTTTAGGCAGAGGAAGAGTTGAGTTCTTTTCAAGTTTAAACAAAATCAAAATTGATTTTAAAACAGCATTAGGTCCTTTGATCTTCTCTGAGCTTTGGGGATGATGTGGACCAAGAAGTTTGAGTTTAATGAACATATTTTGCATACTTGCAAAGGGTTTTACCTATTAAGTGATTTTTTTTTATCATTGGAGAGTATTGCAGTGTATGGGGAGAAAAACCCATAGTCTTTTATTAAGAGTTACAGCATAAATCTTTTGGCAAGGATAGATTTTAATCCAATTGGAAATTCATAAGCTATTACTAAAACATATCTAAAACTAAACCTTTTAAGCAGTTAAAATGAAATTTATTCATGAATGTTTAAAATGTAGTTTATGATAATTATAGGTAATTCAAATATCTTTTGAGTCTGGAAGGGTTTTTTTATCAGTATTGATACAAAGTTTAAAACAATTTGTCAGTTGGTTTATATTTCATTATATAAGCATTAAGCTCTGAAGATGGTTTCAGGCACCAAGTGGCCTAAGACCACTTTGAGATAGCCAGTGATCTTTTTCTCTTATGGGGACATTTTAATGTATTTAGCAATTGTTTTTTTTAATTCAGAATTTAGATTAATCAGTTATCATAGAGAAAGAGGAAGAAAAACAGTCAGGCTGAAACAACATTTTTTTTTAAACATTGATTTTAAACTGATGGTTGGCTGGTAAGATCAGTTTGGACAGAGCAAGTAGTATCAAAGAACAGCAGTGTTGCTTATGGAGTCTCTGGAAAATCTTGGAGTTAGTTGTGGAGCAACATGACTGGATGTGTCTGTGTCTACAGTGGCCTGGTTGGCACCTCTACCTTAATAGACTAGACCATATCATTCTCTTTATAAGAATTTCTTAGTGGGTATGATATGGGGACAGATCTTGGTTAGTAGTCTGGCAAATTCAAATACTTAGTTGTCTTTGCTTTGGTTATGGTTAACTCTTGGTCATTCTTGTACATAACTTGAACCTAGGACTCTGGAAGAAAAGAGTAATTTCATGGGAAGAAGAAACATCAGAGATGGAAGGGGGCTGGCCTTTCATCCTCTGTGTCTCCTGGCAGGGCACCCACCACAGAGGAGGACAAGAAGGCGGCTGAGAAGAAACGGGAGGATAAAGCCAAGAAGAAGCATGATAGGAAATCTAAGCGCTTGGATGAGGAGGAGGAGGACAATGAAGGCGGAGAATGGGAAAGGGTCCGGGGTGGAGTACCCCTCGTTAAGGTGAGGATTTTAGGATTAAAGTGAATTGGGAAACAGTTTGGGAAACTGTGCAGGTGCCTTTGTGGTTTAGTTGGGAGCAACGTTAAGGCAAGAATGGGTTCCTGTCATCCTGCACATAAGATGTGTATTGCCTAGGAGAAGCCAAAAATGTTTGCCAAGGGAACTGAGATCACCCATGCTGTTGTCATCAAGAAACTGAATGAGATCCTTCAGGCCCGAGGCAAGAAGGGAACTGATCGGTAAGATTTGTGGGCCAAGGATGCAGGATTATAGGGTGAAAGTTCTTTTTCTCTAAGGCACAGGGAAGAGGTTCATGGGGAAATAATGCTATTTGGGGCAGATTTTCTGCTATTTTCTCTGTCTTTGACTTTAAACCAGTTTACCTTTTGGGACTATTTTCGCATCTGTAAAATGGCAGTACTCACCTTCTTTAGTTACTCGGTGATTTAAGATGATAGGTTATTAGCATTACTGCTGTGTCTGTTTGGAATTTGTAAAGGAGAAAGAAGTAAATATACAGGTCGTGAGGATGGGGTATTTATTGCTGTCTGAAGAGAGTATGCTCTCTGATAGGATGAGGCTTTTTAATTTGTCTCCAGTGACTTACCAAGTTCTGTACCACTCCAGTGCAGCACAGATTGAGCTGCTCCAGCTACTGGTTCAGATTGCTTCTGAGAACAACCTGGGGGAGGGTGTCATCGTCAAGATCAAGTTCAATATCATCACCTCTCTGTATGACTACAATCCCAACCTGGCCACATATATGAAGGTGAGGGCAGTGAAGAGTAGCATCCCAGGGCTGAGCTGGGATGGCTGGGTTAGGGGAAGGTGCTTAGTGTCTTCAAACTCGGGAGCTGTGGAAACAGTCTTGGTAGTTGAAGGCATATGCTTATTCCACCTTCACACCTCTGACTGGCCATTTCCTCTCTTGGCAGCCTGAGATGTGGCAGAAGTGTCTGGACTGCATCAATGAGCTGATGGACATCCTATTTGCAAACCCCAACATCTTTGTCGGAGAGAACATTCTGGAAGAGAGTGAGAACCTGCATAATGTTGACCAGGTAAAGAGAGAAGTTGGCAGGCTAATTGGAAATATATGTTGTCTGCTTTGGGAAGGCTGAGTGGAGACAAAAGTGTTGGAAGTCTGGGACTGAGATCTGTGCTAATTTATTCATTTACTCCTCTTCAGCCACTACGTGTCCGTGGCTGTATTCTAACTCTGGTGGAGCGAATGGATGAAGAGTTTACCAAAATAATGCAAAATACTGATCCTCATTCCCAAGGTGAGCCTGAGAAAGTGTGGGCATCAGTGAGAGGAAATGTTCAGGGAATAAAACCAAGGATGGTACTGAATGAGAGTGTTGGAAAACCAGCCCTTCTTATCCCAGCATTCACTTTGGAGTGCCTGGTAGGATACTGGACCACACCCCCATAAGCTTCTGATGCAGTAAGTCTGTGAAAAAAATCCAAATTTTGCATTTCTGACGTGTTCCCAGGTGGTGAAGCTACTCTTTGAGAACTGTTGGGCTATGGCCTCTGTTCGCTCAGCTTGTTTAGCTTGGATCAGAGGTATTGGGATGGTGAAAATACGGAAATTTACTCAGTAAAGTATGAATGACTATATGTGCCCACCAAGTCAAGGTTATAGTGATGAACAAGGCAGCCAGAGGCTTTCATGCTCACAGAGCTTTCATTTAGGTGTCAGAGAAAGTCACTTCAACAAATAATACATGAGGTAATTGTGTAAATAATGTAGTGTGAATTTTAAATGCAAACAGGGACCTGTGGTAGTGACTGGCGGGGTGGCTGCTTCAGATAATGGTTGAAGAAAACATCATTATTAGTTCAGGGCCATTTGAAGTGAGAAGTTAATTAGGGGAGGAATTAGCAGAAGAGCGACTGACAGGAGGAAAGGGAAAGTGAAGTTGGCTTGTCCCAGGAGAGGATGGTGATTTCAAGCACAGCGGGTAGACTTTTGGGTGCAGAAAACATAGTGGATTGACTGGGTGACAGGTGATTGGGAATGCCTGGCTGAACTGAGGCACTCTCCCTGCCAGAGTATGTAGAGCACCTGAAGGATGAGGCTCAGGTCTGCGCCATCATTGAGCGTGTGCAGCGCTACCTGGAGGAGAAGGGCACCACAGAGGAGATTTGTTGCATCTATTTGAGGCGCATTCTCCATACCTACTACAAATTTGATTACAAGGCTCATCAGCGGCAGCTAACTCCCCCTGAGGGCTCCTCAAAGGTGAGTGGTAGCAGCCATGTGAGAGAGGAGAGGGATGTGTCAGTCTGTCCTACATGTTTGTCAGGACTTAATGGCAAATCTGTTCCCTGGGGACCCTCTGAGGTTGAGCAGGGAGGGAAACTTGGCAAGACTAGAATAAGGCTGGATGCAATCTCACCTTTGGTTGCTGAGGCCTGAGTCATTGTCTTTGTTGCATCTCCCCTTCCAACATCCCCTCCATCCCCACTCCAAGTCTGAGCAAGACCAGGCAGAAAATGAGGGCGAGGACTCAGCTGTGCTGATGGAGAGACTGTGCAAATACATCTATGCCAAGGACCGCACAGACCGTATCCGCACATGTGCCATCCTCTGCCATATCTACCATCATGCTCTGCACTCCCGCTGGTATCAGGCCCGTGACCTCATGCTCATGAGCCACCTACAAGACAACATTCAGCATGCGGACCCACCAGTACAGGTAGGATGGGAAGGAGGTGCTCTGGCCTTGGTGGCAAAGGGAAGACCAGGCCAGGCCCTGTCCTCTGTTGGGGCAAAGTGACTCAACCACATTAGCCTCATGTCTGGCTAGTGCAGATAAAGGCACTTGGTCCTTCCCAAATGCCAGCATTCTTTGATCATCCTCCATGTTAATATATTTGTACGTTCCAACTGCATTAGAGTTTTCTGGGATAAGAGATTTGGGTTCAGCTAACATTTATTATATCTCCTCTGTGTGTAGTTCAGAACATTAGATCTTTTTGTTTAAAAGATAAAAAAGCTTAAGTTGTTAAACTAATGGGAAAGACATGGACCCAAGTACAGTGTGATGGGACATAACAGTAGAAAACTAATTTTGTGTGTAGCTGTATAATGAGGACATTTTCATATAGGCGGATCATTCAAGTTTTGTCAAAGTATAGATCCTGTAAATGTTTAAAACAATTAAATATGTGTATGACATTTGGTGAACCTATCTGGTGGTGGTTTTTAAATAGCACTCTTATTTTTTTTTAATTCCATAATATGAATTTATCACAAGTTCTTGTGTTGTTTTCCTCTAATAGATACTTGGTCTGTTTCTAGTTTTAGGTTGGAATATAAATGAAACTTCTGTGAACATTTGTGTGTTAGTCTTTGTGTGGATGTGTTTTCTCTTGGGTGAATACTTCAAAGTGGAATTACTGCACCATAAGGGTGTATGTCTAGTTTTACAAGAAATTAAAAAATGGTTATAACTCTACATTCCTACCAATAATGATTGCGTTTCTTGACAGTATTTGGTGTTGGCAGTCTGAATTTTAGCCATATTGGTGGTTGTGTGATGGTATCTCACTGTGGTGTTAGTTTGTATTTCCCTAATAACTATTGGAATTGACAACTCTTTTACGTTCATTGGCCCTTTCTGTCATGAAAGCTCTGGTCAACTTTTGCCCTTCTTTAAAAGATGGGATTGTTCATTTTTTATTATAAATGCTTTCAAAATAGTTTCTTTCAGTCTGTGGTTTTTCTGTTCATTTTCTTAATCATGTCTTCTGGTATAATCCACTTTACCAGTTCTTTTATGATTATTTCTGGGTTCTAGCTAAAGAAAATTTTGCCTGTTTCCAGTTCATGAAGATAATTCTTTTTAAATTTTTACTATTGTGAAACTTCTTTGGGTTTTAGCTTTCACATTTAGATTTGTGATTTTTGTATGGTGTGAAGTCAGGGTCAAAGACGTTCTTTGCCCCAGTGAATTGCTTTAGTGCCTTTCTGGAAAACCACATGATAAAACCAATGACCCAGTGAGTATGAGTATATTTCTGGGCTCTCTATTCTGTTGCATTCGTCTTTTTGTCTGCCCTTATGTTAGTCCCACACTGTCTTGGTAAGCCTTTAGAGTAAGTCTTGAAGTGAGGTAGTGTGAGTCTTACAATTTTACTCTTTTTAAAGTGTGCTTCAGATATTCTGTGACCTTTGCATTTCTACATTAAATTTAGAATCAGCTTATCAATTTCTACAAGAATGCCTGCAATTATATTGAATCTGTAAATTAATTTTGGGAGAATTGACATCCTAGCAGCACCGAACCTTTGAATTCTATACATTATCTCTTCATTTCATTCACTTTATCTCTGCAATATTTATAGTTTTCACTGTGGAGGTATTACACATCTTTCAAAATATTACTGAATGTTATACAACTTTTTATGCGATTTTTTTATATAAGGTATTATTGATATACACTGTTATGAAGGTTTCACATGAAAAAACAATGTGCTTACCACATTCGCCCATATTGTGTTCCCCCCCATACCCCATTGCAGTCACTGTGCATCAGTGTAGTAAGATGCCACAGAGTCACTATTTGTCCTCTCTGTGCTACACTGTCTTCCCCATGATGCCCCCCACACCGTGTGTGCCGATCATAATACCCCTCAATCCCCTTCTCCCTCCCTCCCTCCCTCCCCACCCACCCTCTCCAACCCTCCCCTTTGGTAACCACTAGTCCCTTCTTGGAGTCTATGAGTCTGCTGCTGTTTTGTTCCTTCAGTTTTGCTTTGTTGTTATACACCACAAATGAGGGAAATCATTTGGTGCTAGTCTTTTTCTGCCTGGCTTATTTCCCTGAGCATAATATCCTCCAGCTCCATCTATGTTGTTGCAAATGGTAGGATTTGTTTCTTTCTAATGGCTGAATAGTATTCTATTGTGTATATATATCACATCTTCTTTATCCATTCATCTGCTGATGGACACTTAGGTTGCTTCCATGTTTTGGCTATTGTAAATAGCGCTGCAGTAAACATAGGGGTGTATATGTCTTTTTGAATCTGAGATCTTGCTTTCTTTGGGTAAATTCCTAGAAGTGGAATTCCTGGGTCAAATGGTATTTCTATTTTTAGTTTTTTGAGGAACCTCCATATTGCTTTCCACAATGGTTGAACTAGTTTACATTCCCACCAGCAGTGTAGGAGGGTTCCCCTTTCTCCACATCCTTGCCAGCATTTGTTGTTCTTAGTCTTTTCGATTCTGACCATCCTAACTGGTGTGAGGTGATATCTCATTGTGGTTTTAATTTGTATTTCCCTGATAATTAGCAATGTGGAGCATCTTTTCATGTGCCTGTTGGCCATCTGAATTTCTTCTTTGGGGAAGTGTCTGTTCATATCCTCCGCCCATTTTTTAATCGGGTTATTTGCTTTTTGGGTGTTGAGGTGTGTGAGTTCTTTATATATTTTGGATGTTAACCCCTTGTCGGATATGTCATTTACAAATATATTCTCCCATACTGTAGGATGCCTTTTTGTTCTGTTGATGGTGTCTTTTGCTGTACAGAAGCTTTTTAGTTTGATGTAGTCCCATGTGTTCATTTTTGCTTTTGTTTCCCTCGCGTGAGGAGATGCATTCAGGAAAAAGTTCCTTTTTGATGCTATTTTAAACATAATTTTTTTTTTCATTTTCCAGTTGGTAACTACTGGTATAAAAGTATAGTTAAGTTTTGCATATTGACCTTGTATCCTGCCATTTTGCTAAATTCACTTATTAGGTATAATATTTTATAGATTTCTTAAGATTTTCTACTGTGAAGTAATTATGTTATCTGTATATACAATTTTAAACTACACAAATTTTTAAGAATATTCTTTCTTCTTTCTTTCTAACCATGTTGCAGTGACTCAGTTCTCCAATACTTAGAGGTGAATAAAAGCAGTGAGAACAGACTATCTTGTCTTGTTCCCAGTCTTAGCAGGGAAGCAGCATTTCACCATTAATACAATGTTAGCGTAGTATTTTTGTAGATATACTTGCTCAGGTAAAGAAAGTCTTTTCAGGTCTTTGTTGGCAAAGAATTTTTATCCTAAGATGTTGAATTTTGTCAAGCTTTTTGTGTATGTATTGAAGTGATGCAGTTACTTCTCCTTTCCTTTATTCGGTTCATTTGGGGAATAACTGTGATTGAGATTTTTATACCAGCTTTTCACTCCTGGGATATATAGCCTACTTGGTCTTGATATATTCTCTCTCCTACATATTGCTGGATTCTGTTTGCTAATATATTTTTTTAAATTCTTTGTATCTATGTTCAAGATTAATACTGATTTCTATGTATTTTTTTGGTCTGTAAAGACTTAGTTTTCCCCTTACCCTGCAAAATCTGTACTACCTACATCTTCCTTATCTTCATTAGTGGCAAGTCCATCTTTTCAGTTGCCTATGCCACAAACCTTGGAGTTATTCTTTATTTTTGTTTTTCTCTCACATAGTACATTCCCAGCCATTTCTGTTCAAACCCATGTCTGACCACTTGTCACTTCCAGTGTTACCCTTTGGTCTGAGCCACCTTCATCTTCCTGGTTTCTCTCTGTTCCTGCCCTTATTTCCCTTTAGCTTGTTCTTATTTCAGCAGCCAGAATAACTCTGTTAAGTCAGATTATATTACTACTTGCTCAGAACCTTTCCATGATTGCGCATTTTAAAATCCTCATATGGCTTTCAAGGCTGTGTACTTGCCTATCTCAGTTATGATCACATCTCTCACCAGCTGTAGCTATACTGCACCCCTTGTTCTTGAATACACCTAGCACCCTTTTTTCCACAGGGACTTCACATTTACTTTTGCTTTTTTTAGAATTCTCTTCTTCCCCAGATATCTGCATGACTCGCTCCCCCTTTTTCTATTAGATCTTTATTTAAATATTCCCTTCAAAATGAGACCTTCCTTAGTTCTGAGTTCCCACCACTACCATCACCACTGCACAAACTCCCTTCCTCCTTCATTCCCTCCTCTGCCTTTTTTTTCTCCCTGAACACGAGTCACCATCTGTACAGTGTAGTTATTTGGTCCTCTGCTCCCCAATCCCTAGAATTTAAGCTCCATGGAAGGGCAGGGATTTGTCTGTTTTGTTCTGTGCCCCAGCCCACAGCCTAGTGCTCAGCACACAGTAGGTGCTCAGTGTATGTTTTGTTAAATGGATGAGCATCTTGCCTTGTGCCTTTCACCTCTGAGTGTATTGCTCTGTTTCTAGATCCTGTACAACCGCACCATGGTGCAGCTGGGCATCTGTGCATTCCGGCAAGGCCTGACAAAGGATGCTCACAATGCCCTGCTGGACATCCAGTCAAGTGGTCGGGCCAAGGAGCTTCTGGGCCAGGGTCTGCTGCTTCGCAGCCTGCAGGAGCGCAACCAGGAGCAGGAGAAGGTGGAGCGGCGCCGGCAGGTGCCCTTCCACTTGCATATCAACCTGGAGCTGCTTGAGTGTGTTTATCTGGTGTCTGCCATGCTCCTGGAGATCCCCTACATGGCAGCCCATGAGAGTGATGCCCGCCGACGCATGATTAGCAAGCAGTTTCATCACCAGCTACGGGTGGGAGAGCGACAGCCCTTGCTGGGTGAGTGAGGGGCTCTGTAATGCAGCAATCCACGCCTGCTTTTCATTGATTGCTTTTAATCAGAGAATTAAGAGAAGCTAAAGGGAATACTTTCCCAGAAGGTGATTCCCATTTGATTTAGTGACATCACCATGTACAACCTACAAGCTCCCTTTTTACTCAACAGTCTCTGTAGTCTCTTACCATAGGATACATTCTTAGCCCACAAGTTAAGCTCTTTGCTTCCTGTCATCCTCTCCTCCAGTCTGTATTTGTCAATATTATCCTTCTACTAAATTTGTTAATACACTCCCAGTATACACCTTCTGAAGTTCTTCTTTAATATCCTTAATCACTAAGTTAAACTTCGTATGACCTGACTTTGACAATATTTTTCACTTAATAAAAACTTGTACACAGTACTTTTTTTCTGCCTGGCACTATTTTATGTATTTTATAAATAATAATTCCTTTATAATCTTCCTTAGTAATAACACTGTGATACAGGTACTGTTATTACCCCTTTTTTCCTGATTAAGAAGCTGAGACACAGAAGTTAAGTGACTCACCCAGGTTTAACACAGCTGATATGTGTCTCTCTAACCATTTTTCCTATTTTCCCCCTTTGTGCATATTATATTTCAGCCAGTCAGACCCTTGGCATTCAAGAATCTAACGTTAGCTTCTTTGATCACTTCTGAAAGATCTCTTTGATCAGTCCAGAGGCTGAGTTGTGATTTCACTGGGAAAGGAATTTGAATTGGCCTTTCCTGTGCGGTTAGTGCATGGAGGGACTTGGGGACTGAGCCAAGCTTACTGTCCATAGCAGCATCCCTTTACAGATTTGTCCTCTACTGGATGTGTGTACATTTTTGTCCTTAGGCAAATTTTGTTTGGCTTATCTAGTGATAACTTTGGGTTTTTATTGTTTCAGTTGGAAAATTTCTAGTGGAAAATCTGTATTTCCAGAATCTGTTAGAGTTCGCTGTTTCACTACAGACTCCACATCCCTGTGTCACTGCCTGCAGTGGAGACAAAAGCCAGTTTTGTCCTCAGTTCTATACTGCTGTTTAGTTTGTAGAGAATTGTTCTTTGAACTTTTAATTCTACCTCTTTCAAAAATGATAGAAGCTGATCCAAAAGGGCTGTGTGTTTTTTCTTATACTCAGCCCTATTCATACACTTCTTTTTGGGCCTGATCTGTATATGCATTTGAGCTTACTCCCTGTTCTAGGGTCTGCCATGCTCATGTTCCCTCTTTGCTATCTACTTCCAGTCTTAGAGCATCTGTACTTTATTGTCTACTCTGAATTCCAGTTACCCTTGTTTGTCATGTCTTCTCCTCTGGCTTGTCTCTCAAGATGATATTAGGGAGCCTGAGTCCATAATCACCTTGTGATTTCACAGAGGTGATTTAAATGAGGCTAAATTTTTTTGGGAAAAGGAGTGAGCCACTTTTCCTAAAGAAAAATAAGCCGATAACAGTGTAATATATAGGTAAGGCAAAAATCATGAGGGTGGTAAAAGGAGGAGTGAAGTTCAGTAAACACTGTTCTGGGTAAGATGGTAGACTTTTATTAGGTCAAGCCATCTTAGAAGAATCTGATGAAAGCTGTGGACCCTTTCCTGGGAAATGTACACAAGGATACACATAGCAGTTTGTCAGCATTTTTCAAGGGGTTAACCAATCCCCAGAAACACATCAGGAACCGATTTTAATCTAGTGTAAATAAACTTACTGTGATATCAAGTGACTTGTACAGTCAAGTGGCTATTTAGTGGAATGCTGAGAGAGTCTCAGTGATTATTTACTCTCCAGGCCTGAGTTGCTCCATAGGTACTTTACCTAAGCCCTGCCTTATTTCCAACCTTTCAGGTCCCCCTGAGTCAATGAGAGAACATGTGGTCGCTGCTTCCAAAGCCATGAAGATGGGTGATTGGAAGACCTGCCACAGTTTTATCATTAATGAAAAGATGAATGGCAAAGTGTGGGACCTTTTCCCTGAGGCTGACAAAGTCCGAACCATGCTGGTTAGGTGAGCAGAGAAGGAGGCATGGTAGGTGGGGAAGAAAAGACTGGTTGGTGTCTCCTTCCCTGAAGATCTCCCCTTTTGCATTCTTCCCATAGGAAGATCCAGGAAGAATCACTACGGACCTACCTCTTCACCTACAGCAGTGTCTACGACTCCATCAGGTCACACAGGCCCTGTGGAGGGAGGCACAGGGGCCCAGCTTTGTGATCGAGGGTCCTAACTACTCCCTGCTCTCTGCCTTCTTTCTCCCCAGCATGGAGACGCTGTCTGACATGTTTGAGCTGGATCTGCCCACTGTGCACTCCATCATCAGTAAGATGATCATTAACGAGGAGTTGATGGTAAGGGCCATCAGCTACGGGAATTGGAGAGCTGGAGTCATGGAGAGTTTGGTGTGGAGAGGTCTGATCTGTGTCTCTTTGCTTCCTCTGCCTCACTCCCAACAGGCTTCCCTGGACCAGCCAACACAGACAGTGGTGATGCACCGCACTGAGCCCACTGCCCAACAGAACCTGGCTCTGCAGCTGGCTGAGAAGCTGGGCAGCTTGGTGGAAAATAATGAGCGGGTGTTTGACCACAAGCAGGGTACCTATGGTGGCTACTTCCGAGGTGAGTGGCTCCATTCCCTCTGCTTACCAGGGTCCTCGCACCTTAGCTGCCTCCTCCCTGGCATTCACCCGCTCCCCTTTCCATCTCTCCTGCAGACCAGAAGGATGGCTACCGCAAAAATGAGGGCTACATGCGCCGGGGTGGCTACCGCCAGCAGCAGTCTCAGACGGCCTACTGATCACTTCTGTTCTTCATGGCTTAGACCATTCATGTCCTAAACCACAATCCAATCATTAAAGGTCTGTTTAGAGTTACAGTTCCTGCTTGTCTGCATGTTGCCACAGAGGTGTATTGGACACATTTGCTATTTACATTTCTGAGCTTCCATCCATGACAGGCACAAAGCTCGGGATTCAGCAATGACTTGTTCATATCCCTGACTTTAAAGAGCTTACTGCTCTTTGATATTTGACAGAAAATTATAATTACATGATAAACATTAACAGGTGTGTGAAAAAAGGTGATGAATATATTGAGCAGGATGTGATGTGATGGGGCATAAATATTAGGAAAGCATAATGGAAGTAGTAGTGATGGTTGGACTTTGCAGATTGATGGGTTCACCAAACAGGGACAAAAGGAAAGGGACAGTTAGTCTGGACCTATGTGAAGTGTGGTTGTTGGACCATTGTGGATCCACAGTTAATCTGTCCATGATGAAATAGGCACCATAGTTAAGAGTAATCACTGAGAAACTTTGCCATTGGTGTGGCATCTAAGCATGTGATCACTTCCCTGATTTGTATAATTTGCATGTATTGTGTTTTCAAAGTATTGATACACAGTAAATTGTAATTTTTTAAAAATGATTGTCTACTCCATTTGAGAAACATTCCTTTAGCAAAGGGAAAAAAGTAAGTGCAAATGATAGTAGTAGTGAAAGAGTGGTGTGGTTGGTATAATTAGGTGTGTGTGGAGTATGTGCAGGAGATAGACTAGAGACTTAATCTGGGCCCATCTCATGAACATTTGAAATGCTTTGGACTTTTTGGGAATGGAATACCTGAATGGATCCAGTTTTAGGAAAAATAGGGAGCAGTATTGTAAAATACAGAATTAAAGACAGAGAGCCAACCATAAAGTAAAAAGTATCTAACGCCAGGGTGGTTAGGATCAGAGGTGAGGGAGGGATCAAAGAGGAGAGTATATAACAAGCTGTGGGGCTTTTGTGACCAGTTGAACCTGGGAGGAGTAATAGGAGTTAAGTACAGTCTCCTCAAGTACATCCCCTCCTCTGGGGATGTGTAGATAATAGGGCTGTTATCAAGAGAAAAGTTGCAGTAGTTTTGTGTTCAGGAATACAAGAACAGGCAGGTATGTGGGGTGGGCTGATAATGAGGTTGATCTTTACAAATTTTTAGTTTTAGGTGCATTGAGGACATAAGATATGAGGTAGTTGGAGATTAATAATGGGATGGATGTTAAGTAGACTGTAGGCTAAGCTGGTAGAACAAAGGGATTCCCAAAACAGTGATTCAAGCAAAATAGTTTGCTTCTCATGTTACAGTCCAGAGGTAGGTGAGTGGTTCAAGCTGGGGTTAAGCAGCTGTTCCACATGATCATCTAGGGACCAAGGGCCCCACTGTCTTATTGTGCCCTCATCCCCTAAGTGGTTGCTCTTACCTGAATAGTTAAAGCTGGCCCACCAGCCCACATCCCTTGTTCAAGTGCCATAGGAAGGGAGAGATGTAGAGGTTCCTTAGTCTCATATTCTTACTATCCCACCATAGTGTGGGGAAGACTGAAATGCCTCTAACTGGATGGTTGTGTGTTCATTTCAACTTGGGGAGTTCTACTATTAAAAGAAGGGGAGAGCTCACACTGGTATAGATTGAATGGTGGGTGAAAGTGAAGCCAGAGAGGTAGCAAGACTAGGGGGAGAGGTGATAGAAAGGCTGAATTCAGAGCCTACACATCTCTGGGCCTGGCTGCCTTTTACTAAACTTGGCTGTTTTAGCATTTTGCAGAAGGCAGAGCCATTGAGTTAACTAATTCCAAGGGGTACCTTTCATTTTCCAGTCTATGAATGGTAACTGTGGAACAGTATTATCAAAGTGTTTTATGTCCAGGGCTAGATAGTAAATATTTCAAGGTTTGTGACCACATAGGATCATCTGTAACATACACCTTCTGTTTAACAATTCTTTAAAATAGTAAAATCCGTTCTTGGCTAACTAACTGTACAAAAACAATCCACAGTCCATTGTGTTCTGATCCCTGCCTTAGATACAAAGTGATTGGTACCTGGAGTTAAATGGTAACAGCATTACTGGCAGAGGTTTAGAATATGTTGGAAAATGGTTTTGCCTCAGCTCTGGGAGACAAAAGATGACTTTTTCCCAATGCACCATGCCCTTCAGATTTTGTGGCAAGCTCAAATTCACAAATTTTTCTCAAAAAGTGCTTAAAAAAAAGGAAACAGTAGCTTTTGTAAACAACCTCAAATGGAGAAATAATTTACAAGAGAAACTTCAAACTGTGATTTTGAACACCTTAATGAAACACAGAATTTTTTGTAAAGACAAACTCATGTACAAATTCTTAAAAGAATCTTTCCAACCATGTTTAAGCAAATTTAGATGAAAAAGGTAGTGTTTTGGAAACAAATACTGAAATTAATTTCCCAGCGTGAGTATGAGAATATCTAGCTTGAACCCCAGTAATTACAAGTGAACTCAGATCGAATAGTTCACAAAATTAACTCTTCAAAGGAGTGAAAATTGTACAAATCTAGCTGAAACAAATCTTAATGAAAACAAGATCAGATTCAAGAGTTTTCAAAACTAACTTTCTGGCAGGAGTTTGGTGGGCAAATCTAGAGGATAAGAAACAGTTTCCAAAAGGTCATCTCAAAAATAATATCAGGCAAATTTGGATAAAATAAGGTGAAGCTGTTTTTGTGAAAATTAAGTTCAAGTTCATAAATTCTCAAAACTAACTTCCTACCATGAATTTGAACAAATGTAGTTGAGACAGTTTTTTTGTAAAGCAAGCTCCAATTCACAAATGATTCTCAAAACCTCCCAGCATCAGTTTGAGCAAATTTAGATGGAAAACAACTATATTGGCTCTTACGAAATTGTGTGAAAGCAGATTTCCTGAGTTCTCAAAAGTTGCATCCCAACTTCTGGTTCTGGTCAAGATGTAAGCCCACTGTAGCCTATCTCCCACTGGTTACAAATAAAAACTGGAAAAAAATGCAGAGTTACTTGAAGATTCTTCAAATACAGAAATAAAAGGCAGATTAGGGAGCCAAAATTTAAGCAGTCCATACAGGGGTTGAGTTTCCTGGTGTTTTTCATTTCTCATGACTTTTACCTCAGGTCAGGCTGCAAGTCCCCAAAAGAACCCATCTTAGCTCTGGCCAGAGGACCAGGAAAATGCCCCCTGTGTGCTGGACATAATAATTTCCTGTTTTTTTCCTTTTTCCTCCCATCTGGCCTTCCCACAAGGGCAGGTAAAAGTTGCAAGACTGCAGTAGTTTGGCCCTGGCAGCTGAAATTCTTGTCTTCTGGGTAGAGAAACCAAAAAACCTGGGTCTAAAGAAGGAATCACCATTTTTTTTTTTTGTCTACCCGTTTTGGCTCAAGGGTGGCCCCATCATAGAGTTACTGCTGTAAGTGGTGACACAGGCAGCTAAAGCTTTTAAAGAATCCTGTCCTTCTTGCACTGAAACAAAAATATTCATGAGGGAATTTAAACAGAATCTACAGTCTCACAACATAATACTCAAAATGTCTCGGATACAATCCAGAATTACCATGTGGCCTCTTCTCAAGGGATAAGTCCATTGACAGAAGCCAACCCATATAAAAACCTAAACCCTAAAAGCAGCTATTGTAACAATAATGCATGGAATAAGCATAAACATACTTTAAATGAATAGAAGTTTTTAACAGATCCTCAACAAAGTGCAAACATACGAACTACAAATGCATATTAAAAGGGTTATACACCATGACCAAATAGGTTTACCTCAGAAATGTAAGCATGCTTCAATGTAAGAAAACCAGTACAATATACACATAAACAGAACAAAGGGAAAGCCTATGTAATCAGCTCATTGGATAGATAAAAGGCATTTGGCAAAATCCAATGCCCTTTCATGATAAAACACTAAAACAATAGAAGGGAACTTTCTCAACATGATAAAGGGCATTTATTAAAAACAACATATCTCAATAGTGAAAGACTGCAAGCTTTTCCCCCAAAATCAGGAAAAAGATGCCCACTTTTACCACTGCTGTTCAACACTACTAGAAGTGTGAACCAAAGTAATTAGACAAAAAGAATCCACAAGAAAGCTACTAGAACAAATGAATTTCAGCAAATTTACAGGGTACAGGATTAACAAAATCTGTTGTGTGTGCATCAAAGGATTAATAAACAGAGTGAAAGAAGGCAACCCATGAAGTGGGAGGAAATACTTGTAAATTGTATTTGATAAGTCAGTATCCAGAATGTATAAACTAAAACAAAAAGACCTGATTTAAAAACAGGCAAAGGACTTGAGAACAGATTTCTCTAAAGAAGATTTACAAATGGCCAATACTTCCTTGAAAAGATGCTCAACATTATTGATTAGGGAAATTCAAATCAAAACCACAATTAGATAGCACTTGACACCCATTAGGATGGCTCCTATCAAATAGAAAGTGTTGGTGAGGGTGTGGGGAAATTCAAACCCTTGTGCATTGGTAGTAGGAATGTAAAATAGTGTGGCTGCTGTGTAAGAGTTTGGGGATTCCTCCAATCCACACCTAGGTATATATACAAAACAATTGAAAAAAAGGGACTTTTTCAATTGATATTTTATACCAATGTTTGTTGCAATATTATTCACAAGTCAAAAGATGGAAACAATCCAAGTATTCATCAGCAGAACTAGATAAAGCGGTGTATATGTGAAATGGGATATTAGCCTTAAAAAGGAATAAAGTTCTGATGCATGCTACAGTATGGATGAACCTTGAAAACATTAAGTGAAATAAGCCAGATACGAAGGATAAATATTTGAATGATTCCACTTACATGATGGGCAAATTCATAGAGGCAGAAAACAGAGGTTACCAAGGGCTGGAACGGGGAAGTGGAATTACTGTTAATGGTTACAGAGTTTCTGTTTGAGGTGATGAAAGAAAAAGTTATAGATTGTAGTGACGGTTATACAAAGTTAGGAATAGACTTAACGACACTGAATTGTGTGCTTAAAAAATGGTTTAAAATTATGATTATGTACCTATTAAAATGACCCAAATCCAGAACAGTGACTCCACCAAATGCTGGCAAGGATGTGGAGGAGCAGGAAATCTTATTCATTGCTGATGGCAATGCAAAATAATACAGCCACTTTAGAAGACAGTTTGGCAGTTTCTTACAAATTAAACATACTCTAACTGTGTCGTCCAGCAGTCATGCTCCTTGATATTCACTCAAAGGAATTGAAAACATCCCTACGCAAAAACCTGCCCATGGTGTTTATAGCAGTTTTATTCGTAATTGCCAGAACTTGGAAACAACCAAGATGTCCGTAGGTGAACAGTTAAATTGTACATCCAGACAGTGGAGTATCATTCAGCATTAAAAAGAAAACTATCAAACATGGAAAGACCTGGAGGAAACCTAATTGCATTATTCGTAAGTGAAAGAAGCCAATCTGAAATGGCTACATACTGTATGATTCCAACTAGAGGACATTGTGTAAAAGGCAAAAGTATGGAGAGAGTAAAAAGCAGTAGCTGTAGGGATTAGGACGGAGGAAAGGATAAACAGGTGGGGCACAGGATTTTTAGGGCAGTGAAACTACTCTGTATACCATAATGGTGGATACATGTCATGAAACATTTGTCCAAACCCTTAGAATGTATAACACTAAGAGTGAACCCTAATGTAAAGTAAGGACTTCAGGTAATAATGACGTATCAATGAATAGGTTCATCAGTTGTAACAAATGTTCCATTCTTATGGGGGATATGGGAAGTCTCACTACCTTCTGCACAATTTTGCTGTAAACCTAAAACTGCCCTAAAACATAAAGTGTATTAAAAAATTTTTTCATATGGTGTGTATTTTACTACAACAAAATAAAAAAGGTTCAAACACCTAAATTTAAAACTTAAAATGGTAAAAGTCTTAAAACATTGGAGGAAATCTTTGTGACCATGAGTTAAGGATCTATTAGATACAATATGAAAAGCATGATCCATAAAAAAAAGGATAAGTTGGACCTTATCAAAATTGAGAACTGTTCTGCAAGAGTGACTGTTAAGAGATTGTGAAAGACAAGCTACAGATAAGGGATTAAAGACGGCATGAGAGGAGAGACAGAGGCTTCCTCCTAAAACTGTATATAATTAGAAAATACAGTTGGCACAACTAATCCTGAGAGAGCAACAGGAAAAAGGACAGCGCCAGACTCCATACACCTGGAGAAAAGAGCAGACCTCACAGAACAGGGTAACGTACCAAAGCTGTGGTCAGGCGGGACCCAAGCCCTTCCCCAACCCCAGCTCACCAACGGGAGGAAGAGAAACGGAGCAGGGAGGGAGTGGAATGCCTGGGACTGCTGAATACCTAGCTCCGGAGATGTGCTCTGGGAGAACAAACCTACATTTCATGGTGCTTTCATGATACTTGCATCATTACTGGATTGGAAAGCTAATATGGGCAAAATTCCTGGAGAGACTGATTCCAGCCGCTTGTGGAAAGCAGGGATCCATGTCCAGCTGCTCTGGGACAAAATCTTATACCTATGTGTTTGGCCCACTGGTTAAGGCAGTGGAGACAGGCACAGCAACCGGGAAGCAGGGAACAGCTCTTTCCTCCCCCCCAGGCACAAATACCGCTCCCCTGCGACCCCCAACATTGCTTCAGGGGCTGAACAGCTCCAGAGTGGAGCTTCTGGACACTAGAGGGCGCCATATACAAATATGAAACGCCAAAGGAACCTAGTTCAGAGTAAAATTAATATAAATCCGGTGAAATATTTAAATGATATGCAACTTACGACTCTTCCTGAAAGGGAGTTCAAAATAAAAATCATCAACATGCTAATGGAGGTACGGAAAGATATCCAAGAACTCAGGAATGAATTCAGATAGGAGATCCAATCACTGAAGAGCACGATGGAGGGTATTAAAAGCACGTTGGATACGGTGGAGGAGACGATAAATGAAATAGAAATGAGAAGAGGAATACAAAGAAGCTGAAGCACAGAGAGAAAAAAGGATCTCTAAGAATGAAAGAATATTGAGAACTGTATGACCAATCCAAACAGAACAATATTCGCATTATAGAGATACTAGAAGAAGAGAAAGAGAAAGGGATAGAAATAGTGTCTTTGAGGAGGTAGTTGCTGAAAACTTCCCCAGTCTGAGGAAGGAGATAGTCTCTCAGGCCGTAGAGATCCACAAATCTCCCAAAACAAGGGACCCAAGGAAGACAACACCAAGACATATAGTAATAAAATTGGCAAAGATCAAGGATAAGGACAGACTATTAAAAGCAGCCAGAGAGAGAAATAAGATCACATACAAAGGAAAGCCCATCAGGCTAACATCAGACTTCTCAGCAGAAACCTTACAGGCCAGAAGGGAGTGGCATGATGTGTTAAATCCAATGAAGCAGAAGGGCCTGGAACCAAGATTATTTTGTCTGGCAAGATTATCATTTAAATTTGAAGGAGGGATTAAACAATTTCCAGATAAGCAAAAGCTGAGAGAATTTACCTCCCACAAACCATCTCTACAGTGTATTTTGGAGGGACTGCTATAGATGGAAGTGTTCCTAAGGTTGAATAGCTGTCACCAGAGGTGATAAAACCACAGTAAAGAAAGTAGAACAGCTGATTACTAAGCAAATGCAAAATTAAATTAACTATCCCCAAAGTCAATCAAGGGATAGACAAAGAATACAGATTATGATACCTAATATATAAAGAATGGAGGAGGAAGAAAAAGAAGGAGAAAAAAGAACCTTTAGATTGTGTTTATGACAGCATCTTAAGTGAGTTAAGTTAGACTCTTAGATAGTAAGGAAATTAACCTTGAACTTTTTGTAACCATGAATCTAAAGCCTGCAATGGCAATAAGTACATACCTATTGATAATCACCCTAAAGGTAAATGGACTGAATGCACCAATCAAAAGACATAGAGTCACTGAATGGATGAAAAAGCAAGACCCATCTATATGCTCCCTACAAGAGACTTACTTTAAACCCAAAGACATACACAGACTAAAAGTGAAGGGATGGAAAAAGATATTTCATGCAACTAACAGAAAAAAGCAGGAGTTGCAGTACTTGTATCAGACAAAATAGACTTCAAAACACAGAAAGTAACAAGAGAAAAAAGGACATTACATAATGATAAAGGGGTAAATCCAACAAGAAGATATAACCATTATAAATATCTATGCACCCAACACAGGAGCACCCACATATGTGAAACAAATACTAAGAGAATTCAAAGGGGAAATAGAATGCAATGCATTCATTCTAGGAGACTTCAACACTCCACTCACTCTGAAGGACAGATCAACCAGACAGAAGATAAGTAAGGAGACAGAGGCACTGAACAACACAATAGAACAGATGGACCTAACAGACATCTACAGAACTCTACACCCAAAAGCAACAGAATACACATTCTTCTCAAGTGCACATGGAACATTTTCAAGAATAGATCATATTCCACAAAAAGAGCCTCAGTAAATTCAAGAATATTGAAATTGTACCAACCAGTTTCTCAAATCACAAAGCTATGAAACTAGAAATAAATTACCCAAAGAAAATGAAAAAGCCCACAAACACATGGAGGCTTCACAACATGCTCCTGAGTAACCAATGGATCAATGACCAAATAAAAACAGAGATCAAGCAATATATGGAGACAAATGACAAGCGTAATTGAACACCGCAAAATCTGGAATGCAGCCAAGGCTGTGCTAAGAGGAAAGTATATTGCAATACAGGCCTACCTCAAGAAAGAACAGCAATCCCATATAAGCAGTCTAAACTCACAATGAAACTAGAAAAAGAACAACAAATGAGGCCCAAAGTCAGTAGAAGGAGGGACATAATAAAGATTAGAGCAGAAATAAATAAAATTGAGAAGAATAAAACAATAGAAAGAATCAATGAAAGCAAGAGCTAGTTGGTTGAGAAAATAAACAAACTAGATAAAACCCTAGCCAGACTTATCAAGAAAAAAAGTCTACACACATAAACAGAATCAGAAATGAGAAAGGAAAAATCACTGCGGACACCACAGAAATACAAAGAATTATTAGAGAATACAATGAAAAATTATATGCTAACAAACTAGATAACCTAGAAGAAGTGGACAACTTTCTAGAAAATACAACCTTCCAAGGCTGACCAAGGAAGAAACAGAAAATCTGAAGAGACCAATTACCAGCAACGAAATTGAACTGATAATCAAAACCCTACCTAAGAACAAAACTCCTGGACCAGATGGTTTCACCGCTGAATTTTATTGAACATTTAGTGAAGACCTAATACCCTTTCTCCTAAAGTTTTCCAAAAAATAGAAGAGGAGGGAATACGTCCAAACTCATTCTATGAGGCCAGCATCACTATAGTACCAAAAACAGGCAAAGACATCACAAAAAAATAAAATTACAGACCAATATCCCTGATGAACATAGATGCAAAAATACTCAACAAAATATTAGCAAATTGAATCCAAAAATACGTCAGAATGATCATACACCATGATCAAGTTGGATTTATGCCAGGAATGCAAGGGTGGTACCACATTAAAAAATCCAACGTCATCCACCACATCAACAAAATGAAGGGCAGAAACCACATAATCATCTCCATAGATGCTGAAAAAGCATTTGACAAAATTTAACATCCATTCATGATAAAAACTCTCAACAAAATGGGTATAGAGGGCAAGTACCTCAACATAATAAAGGCCATATATGAGAAACCCACAGCCAACATTATACTTAACAGTGAGAAACTGAAAGCTTTTCCTTTAAGATCAGGAACAAGACAAGTCTCCCCACTTCTATTCAACATAGTACTGGAAGTCCTAGCCACGGCAATCAGACAACATAAAGAAATAAAAGGTATCCATATTGGCAAGGAAGAAGTTAAACTTCCTGTTTGCAGATGACATGATATTGTATATTTAAAAAACCCTAAAGAATCCACTCCCAAACTACTAGATGTAATATCTGAATTCAGCAAAGTTGCCAGATACAAAATTAATACACAGAAATCTGTTGCATTCCTATACACTAACAATGAACTAGCAGAGAGAGAAATCAGGAAAACAATTCCATTCACAATAGCATCAAAAAGAATAAAATACCTAGGAATAAACCTAACCAAGGAAGTGAAAGACCTATACTCTGAAAACTACAAGACACTCATGAGAGAAATTAAAGAAGATACCAATAAATGGAAACACATCCCATGCTCTTGGATAGGAAGAATTAATATTATCAAAATGGCCAATGGCCATCCTGCCTAAAGCAATCTATAGATTCAATGCAATTCCTATCAAAATACCAACAGCATTCTTCAACAAACTAGAGAAAATCATCCTAAAATTCATATGGATCCATAAAAGACCTTGAATAGCCAAAGCAATCCTGAGAAGGAAGAATAAAGCAGAGGGAATTATGCTCCCCAACTTCAAGCTCTACTACAAAGCCACAGTAATCAACAATTTGGTACTGGCACAAGAACAGACCTATAGACCAATGGAACAGACTACAGAGCCCTGATATAAATCCAACCATATATGGTCAATTAATATATGATAAAGGAGCCATGGACATACAATGGGAAAATGACAGCCTCTTCAACAGCTGGTGTTGGCAAAACTGGACAGGTACATGCAAGAGAATGAAACTGTATTATATAACCCCATACACAAAAGTAAACTGGAAGTGGATTAAAGACTTGAATGTAAGTTATGAAACCATAAAACTCTTAGAAGACAACATAGGCAAACATCTCCTGAACATAAGCATGTGCAACTTCTTCCTGAACCCATCTCCCCAAGAAAGGGAACCAAAAGCAAAAATGAACTCATGGGACTATATCAAACTAAAAAGTTTTTGTACAGCAAAGGACATCATCAATAAAACAAAAAGGCATCCTACGGTGTGGGAGAATATATTTGTAAATGACATATCCGACAAGGGGTTAACATCCAAAATATATAAAGAACTTACATACCTCAGCACCCAAAAAGCAAATAACCTGATTAACAAATGGGCAGAGATAGGAAGAGATGGTTCTCCAAAGAAGAAATTCAGATGGCCAACAGACACATGAAAAGATGCTCCACATCACTAATCATCAGGGAAATGCAAATTAAAACCACAATGAGATATCACCTCACACCAGTAAGGATGGCCAACATCCAAAAGACTAAGAACAAATGTTGATGAGGATGTGGAGAAAGGGGAACCCTCCTACACTACTGGTGGGAATGTAAACTAGTTCAACCATTGTGGAAAGCAATATGGGGGTTCCTCAAAAAACTAAAAATAGAAATACCGTTTGACCCCAGAGTCCCACTCCTTGGAATATAGCCAAAGAATACAACTTCTCAAATTCAAAAAGACATATGCACCCCTATGTTTATCGCAGCACTTTTTACAATAGCCAAGATATGGAAGCAACCTAAGTGTCCATCTGTAGGTGAATGGATAAAGAAGATGTGGTACATATATACAATGGAATACTATTGAGCCATTAGGAAGAAACAAATCCTACCATTTGCAACAACATGGATGGAGCTGGAGGACATTATGCTCAGTGAAATAAGCCAGGCGGAGAAAGACTTGATTTCCCTCGTTTGTGGAGTCTTAACAGTGAGGCAAAACTGAAGGAACAAAATAGCAGCAGACTCAAGAGACTCCAAGAAGGAACTAGTGTTTACCAAAGGGGAGGGGTGTGGGAGGTCGGGTGGGGAGGGAGGGAGAAGGGGACTGAGGGGTATTATGTTTAGTACACATAGTGTGGGGGATCACGGGGAGAACAGTGTATCACAGAGAAGGGACATAGTGGATCTCTGGCAACTTGCTGCCCTGATGGACAGTGACTGCATTGGGGTGTGGGTGGGGACTTGATAATATGGGTAAATGTAGTAACCACATTGTTTTTTCATGTGAAACCTTCATAAGTGTGTATATCAATCATACCTTAATAAAAAGAAATAAATAAATAACACACATTCAAGTTGCAAAGAAAAAAAAGAAATGACAAGCTACAGATTGGGAGAAATTTGCAAATCACATATCTGATTAATGAATTGTATCCAGAATACATAAAGAACTCTGAATAGGAAAACCTGATTTTAAAATGAGTGAAAGATTTGAACAGACACTTCAAAGAATATATATTAATGGCCAGTAAGCATATTAGAAGGAGGGTTTGCATCAACTGTTTATTAGAGAAGTGAAAATTAAAACCATGAGATACCACTACACACCTATTAGAGTGTCTAAAATTAGAATCTTCACCATAAGTTTGTGGTTCGGATACATGGGGACTGGAACTCTCACTCTTAGTGCAACCACTCTGGAAAACAGTTGAGTATTTTCTTAAACATATAGCTACGATATGACAGAAGTCTCAAGAGGTTAAGAGCATTGGTGACAAATGTAATAATCTCCATGCCTTGTTTGCCTTTCCTTCGCTGGTAGCAACCCTGTGGATATAAGGACAAAATGACGTGGGACATGCTGGTTTGGTTCCTGTTACACCACTCTGTTCATGTGTGATCTGGGGTAGAGTTCAACCTCTCTGGGCATTTTGTTCAGGACCATGGCTACATACTTTACTGACACACTGTCATATTTAGCAAGGTATGTGATAATATGGCTTATAAAAAGCGTAAGCATTAAATGTGTTATGTTGTCATGAACATCAGGAAGTTAATTGCTTGAGGTCACGCAGCTAATAAATATAAAAGATGCATATAATAGTAGATCTTGAAAGGACTTTAGGGTATTGTAGTGAGCTTATCACATTTGCCAGATGAGTAAGTTAAAATGCAGGCCAAAGAAGTTATTTTCCCAAGGTCTTTTGCCTCCCAACCTGACTCCCACCAATGCTCACTCCATGACTCTTCCCCTCTAGGAAAGAAACTCAGCCCAAAGATGTTAATCTTGCCGTTACAAGTTACAGGTACCTCTCCTGCAGGTTCTGCCACAATTCCTGGACATTGGCTGGCATTTCCCAGGAAACAAAACAGGACAATACTTTGTAACCCTCATCTTGACACATATCAGCCTAAGAAACAAATTCTGGTGCCTGAAAACAAGTGGCATTCTTATTTGTGTTAGGGGGTGGCTATACAGCTCAAACTTTTTATTCTAAAGCCCAAATAGTATATATAAGTCAGGCAGAGAGGCTGTTCCCAGTTAAAAGCTAAGAGTTTGGCTAACAAATGTCAAGTCCCCATTTGGGTTCAGGCCAGACTCAGGGATTACAGGAGATACAGAACATGGTAGGAAGGGGCATGCAGTCCAGAAGTGTGGCAGACCCATCAATAATTCATAGATGCAACCCAAGTGATGAATTCAAAGAAAAAACTTTCTGACTAAGGAGACACGCTTATTGTAGGAAATTTGGAAAAACTAAGGGTAAAGACAAAGTTACCTGTAATTTTTAAATAAACATTCCACTACCCAGAGGAAATAACCATTGTTAAGGTTTTTGTACCTTTTCTTTTTTTCTGGTTTTGTGTATATTAATTTATCACCATATTGGGGTTATCTTATATATATATAACTTGATTTTTTTCCTCCCTTGTCATAACTGCTGTTTTTCTAAATTCTATCTAATCTTCTGGGTCAGGAAGTGGGAGGGTATAGTGGCCAAACGACAGGGCTTCAGTCAAAATATCTGGGTTCAAATTCCAGCTTCTTCCCTTACAAGCTGTTGCCCTGGAGGAAATTCCTTCTCTAAGCTCAGATGCTCCTTGTGTAAGAGAGGCAGTCCTATCTGTTGGGGTCGCTGTGTAATATAAATGAGATAGCATGCTTTGCATGAGTCCAGTCCATGGTATAGTGAAGGGTTGGTGTTGACAATTGTATTTAATCACATCTATCAAGATGGAGGCCCTCATGGGAAGGAGGTGATTACACAGTGATCATAACACATCCATAAACACTTGTAAATCCTCCTGGGCCCTGGACCAGTAGTTGTGTGGTATAACCCAATGATGACCAGGTTGGTCTATGCCCCCAGAAGTTCACAGCCTAAGAGTGAGAAGGCAGAGACAGCATCACGGGCAGGAACTAGCCTGCACTTTGAGGCTTTCTACCATTAACCTGCTCTGGGAGTCAGTTCCTTTCTCAGACCTCACTTTCCTCATCTCTCAACTGAAGAGGATAGTTTTCAAAGGATGGGAACAAAAACCTTTGAGTGACCAATATGTTCTGTTGAAATTGCCTAATTATTTTTTTACTTAAAAAATTACTGAAGGGACCCTGCCTATGGCAGCTACAAATGCAAAGCACAGAAGCTTACACCTGTGTGCACGGCCCACTGGTTCTGACAGTGGAGACAGGCAGTGCAGCCGGAAAGCAGGAAACAGCTCTTTTCTCCACCCCCAAGGCATCACTGCTGCTCCCCTGTGACCCCTGACATCATTCCAGGGACTGAGCAGCTCCAGAGACTAGAGCTTCTGGGCACTAGAGGGCGCCACATACAAAACCGAAACATCAAAGGAATCTGATTCAAACCAAAATCCTAAAAACACCAGAAAAGGGGCCAACTGAACTCATCAATCTTCCTGAAAGAGAGTTCAAAATAAAAATCATAAACATGCTCATGGAGGTACAGAAAATTATTCAACAATTCAGGGACTAATTTAGGACAGATTCAATCATTAAGGAATTACATATCTGAAATGAAACATACAATGGAGGGATTCAAAAGCAGATTAGATATAGTAGAAGAGACGATAAATGGGATAGAAATTAGAGAAGAGTAATAAAAAGAAGCTGAGGCACAGAGGAAAAAGGATCTCTAGGAATGAAAGAATATTGAGACAACTGTTACCAATCCAAACGGAACAATATTCGCATTATAGATGTACCAGAAGAAGAACAGAGAAAAAGGGATAGAAAGTGTCTTTGAGGAGGTAATTGCTGAAAACTCCCCCAATGTGGGGTAAGAAATAGTCTCTCAGGCCATGGAGGTGCACAGATCTCCCAATGCAAGGGACCCAAGGAAGACAACACCAAGACATAACAAAATGGCAAATATGAAGGATAAGGACAGACTTTTAAAAGCAGCTAGAGAGAGAAAAAAGATCATATACAAAGGAAAACCCATCAGGCTATCATCAGACTTCTCAACAGAAACCTTACAAGCCAGAAGGGAGTGGCATGATATCTTTAATGCAATGAAGCAGAAGGGCCTCGAACCGAGAATACTATATCACACAAGATGATCATTTAAATTTGAAGGAGGAATTAAACAATTTTCAGATAAGCAAAAGCTGAGATAATTTGCTTCCCACAAACCATCTCTACAGTGTATTTTAGAGGGGCTGCTATTGATGGAAGTGTTTGTAAGGCTAAATAGCTGTCACTGGGGGCAATTAAACAACAAAAAAGAAAGAACAATTAATTACGAAGCAGATACAAAATCAAGGTATACACAGTACAGAATATGATACCTAATATATAAAGAATGGAGGAGGAAGAATAAGGAGGATAAAAACCTTTAGGTTGTGTTTGTAATAGCATACTAACTGAGTTAAATTAGACTGTTACGTAGGGACCCTTGAACCTTTGGTAACCACAAATCTAAAGGCTGCAATGGCAATAAGTACATACCAATCGATAATCACCCTAAATGTAAATGGTCTGAATGCACCAATCAAAAGACATGGAGTCACTGAATGGTTAAAAAAATAAGACCCGTCTGTATGCTGCCTACAAGAGACTCACTTCAAACCCAAACACGTACACAGACTGAAAGTAAAAGGATGGAAAAAGATATTTCATGCAAATAAAAGGGAGAAAAAAAACAAGAGTTGCAGTACTTGTATCACACAAAATAGACTTCAAAACAAAGTAAATAACAAAAGACGAAGGATATTACATAATGATAAAGGGGTCAGTACAACAAGGAGATATAAATATTTATACACTCAACCCAGGATCACATATATATGTGAAACGAATGCGAACAGAATTAAAGGGGGAAATAGACCACAAATTTAAAAAAATAGAAATTGTACCAACCAGCTTCGCAGACCACAAAGGTATGAAACTAGAAATAAATTACACAAAGAAAACGACAAAGCCCACAAATACATGGAGGCTTAAAAACATGTTCCTAAATAATCAATGGATCAGTGACCAAATAAAAACAGAGATCAAGCAATATATGGAGATGAATGAAAAAAATAATTCAACAAAATCTGTGGGACGCAGCAAACGGACTGCTAAGAGGGAAGTATATTGCAATACAGGCCTACCGTGGGTAAGAAGAACAATTCCATATGAACAGCCTAAACTCACAATTAACGAAACTAGAAAAAGAAAAACAAATGAGGCCCAAAGTCAGTAGAAGGAGGGACATAATAAGGATTAGAGCAGAAATAAATAAAATGGAGAAGAATAACACAATAGAAAGAAGCAATGAAAGCAAGAGCTGATTCTTCAAGAAAATAAAATAGATAAACCCATAGCCAGACTTATCAAGGAAAAACGAGAGTCTACACACATAAACAGAATCAGAAATGAGGAAGGAAAAATCACTATGGACACCACAAAAATACAAAGAATTATGAGAGAATACTATGAAAAATTACAAGCTAACAAACTGGATAACCTAGAGGAAATGGACAACTTTCTAGAAAAATTCCGCCTTCCAAGGCAGACCTAGGAAGAAACAGAAAATCTGAATAGACCAATTACCAGCTACAAAATTGAATTGGTAATAAAAAACTACCGAAGAACAAAACCCCTAGACCAGAGGGTTTCTCTACAGAATTTTCTCAAACATTTAGAGAAGACCTAATACCCATCCTCCTTAAAGTTTTCCAAAAAGTAGAAGAGGAGGGAATACTTCCAAACTCATTCAATGAGGCCAGCATTACTCTAATACCAAAACCAGCCAAAGGCACCACAGAAAAGGAAAATTACAGACCAATAACCCTGGTGAACACAGATGCAAAAATACTCAACAAAATATTCACAAACCAAATTCAAAAATACATCAAAAAGATAATTCATCAGGGTCAGGTAGGATTCATCTCAGTGATGCAAGGATGGCACAACATTAGAAAATCCAACATCATGCACCACATCAACAAAAAGGACAAAACCCACATGATCATCTCCATAGATGCTAAAAAAGCATTTGAAAAATTCAACATCCATTGATGATAAAAACTCTCAATAAAATCGGTATAGAGGGCAAATACCTCAACATAATAAAGGCCATATATGACAAACACAGAGCCAACATCATAATTAACAGCGAAAAGATAAAAGCTTTTCCTTTAAGATCAGGAATGAAACAACGATGTCCACTCTCCCCACTTTTATTCAACATAGTTCTGGAGGTCCCAACCATGGCAATCAGACAACACAAAAAAATAAAAGGTATCCAGAATGGCTAAGAGGGAAGTATATTAAAGGAAGAAGTTAAACTGCCCCTGTTTGCAGATGACATGATATTGTACATAAAAAACCGTAAAGAATCCACTCCAAAACTACTAGAACTAATATTGGAATTCAGCAAAGTTGCAGGATACAAAATTAATACACAGAAATCTGTTGAATTCCTATACACTAATGATGAACTAGCAGAAAGAGAAATCAGGAAAACAATTCCATTCACAATAGCATCAAAAAGAATAAAATACCTAGGAATAAACCTAACCAAGGAAGTGAAAGACCTATACCCTGAAAACTACAAGACACTACTAAGAGAAATTAAGGAGGATACTAATAAATGGAAATTCATCCCATGGTCTTGGCTAGGAAGAATTAATACTGTTAAAATGGCCATACTGCCTAAAGCAATCTACAGATGCAATGCAATCCTTATCAAAATACAGACAGCATTCTTCAATGAACTGGAACAAATAGTTCTAAAATTCATATGGAACTACCAAAGACCCCGAATAGCTGAAGCAATCCTGAGAAGGAAGAATAAAGCAGAGGGGATCTCGCTTCCCAACTTCAAGCTCTACTACAAAGTCACAGTAATCAAAACAATTAGGTACTGGCAGAAGAACACACCCATAGACCAGTGGAACAGAATAGAGACTCCAGATATTAAGCCAAGCATATATGGTGAATTAATATATGATAAAGGAGCCATGGATATACAATCGGGAAATGACAGCCTCTTCAACAGTTCATGTTGGCAAAACTGTATAGCTACATGTAAGAGAATGAAACTGGATTACTGTCCAACTCCATACACAAAGTAAGCTCGAAATGGATCAAAGACTTGAATGTACATCATGAAACCATAAAACTCTTAGAAGAAAACATAGGCAAAACTCTCTTGAATATAAATGTGAAAACTTCTTCATGAACATATCTCCATGGGCAATGGAAACAAAAGCAAAAATGAACAAGTGGGACTATATCAAACTAAAAAGGTTCTATACAGCAAAGGACACCATCAGCAGAACAAAAAGACATCCTACAGTATGGGAGAATATATTCATAAATGACATATCTGATAAGGGGTTGACATCCAAAGTATACCAAGAGCTCATGCAGCTCAACAAACAAAAAGCAAATAACCCAATTAAACAATGGGTGGAGGAGCTGAACAGACACTTCTCCAAAGAAGAAATTCCAATGGCCAACAGGCACATGAAAAGATGCTCCACATCACTAATCATGAGAGATATGCAAATTAAAACCACAATGAGATAATCACCTCATGCCAGAAAGGATGGCCGCCATCCAAAAGACAAACAACAACGAATGTTGGTGAGGATGTGGAGAAAGGGGAACCCCCCTACACTGCTGGTGGGAATGTGAATTAGTTCAACCATTGTGGAAAGCAGTATAGAGGTTCCTCAAAAAACTAAAGATAGAAACACCATTTAACCCAGGAATTCCACTCCTAGGAATTTATCCTAAGAATGCAGGAGCCCAGTTTGAAGAAGACATATGCATCCCTATGTTTATTGCAGCACTATTTACAACAGCTAAAAAATGGAAGCAGCCTAAGTGTCCATCAGTAGGTGAATGGATAAAGAAGATGTGGTACATATACACAGTGGAATATTATTCAGCCATAGGAGAAAATGAATCCTACCATTTGCAACAACATGGATGGAGCTAGAGGGTATTATGCTCAGTGAAATAAGCCAGGCAGAGAAAGACAAGTATCAAATTATTTCACTAATCTGTGGAGTATAAGAACAAAGCAAAAATGGAAGGAACAGAACAGCAGCAGACTCTCAGAACCCAAGATTGGACTAACAATTACCAAAGGGAAAGGGACTGAGGAGGAAGGGTGGGAAAGGAGGGATAAGGGGGACAAGGGGCATTATGATTACCACACATAATGTGGGGGTGGGGGGGCATGGGGAAGGCAATATAGCAACCACAATATTGTTCATGTAAGTGCATATTAATGATACAAAAAAAAAAGACTAAAGTGGGAGGGATTACGCTCCCCGACTTCAAGCTCTACTGCAAAGGAATGGTAATCAAGAGAATTTGGTGCTGGCACAATAACAGACCCTTTAACCAATGGAACAGACTAGAGAGCCCAAATATAAACCCAAGCATATATGGTCAATTTACATTCAACAAAGGAGCCATGGATATACAAGGTGGAAATGACAGCCTCTTCAACAACTGGTGTTGGCAAAACTGGACAGTGACATGTAAGAGAATGCAACTGGATTATTGTCTAACCCCATGCACAAAAGTAAACTCAAAATGGATCGAAGACCTGAAAGTAACTCATGAAACCATAAAACTCTTAGAAGAAAACATAGGCAAAAATCTCTTGAATATAAGCATGAGTAATTTTTTCCTGAATGCATCTCCTCAGGCAAGAGAAACAAAAGCAAAAATGAACAAATGGGATCACGTCATGCTAAAAAGCTTCTGTACATCAAAGGACACCATCAGCAGAACAAAAGGACATGCCACAGTATGGGAGAATATATTTGTAAAAGATGTATCCAACAAGGGGTTAACATCTAAAATATATAAAGAACTCATGCCTCAACATCCAAAATGCAAATAACCCTATTAAAAATGGGTGGAGGATATGAACAGACGCTTCTCCAAATAAGAAATTCAGATGGCCAACAGGCACATGGAAAGATGCTCCACATTGCTAATTATCAAGGAAATGCACATTAAAACCACAATGAGTTATCACCTCACACCAGTTAGGATGGTCAACATAGAAAAACTAGGAACAGAAAATGCTGGTGGGGATGCAGAGAAAGGGGAACACTCCTACACTGCTGGTGGGAATGTAAACTAGTTCACCCATTGTGGTAAGCAATATGGAGGTTCCTCAAAAACTAAAAATAGGAATACCATTTGTCACAGGAATTCCACTCCTAGGAATTTACCCAAAGAAAACAACTTACCAGATTCAAAAAGACATATATACCCCTATGTTTACCGCAGCACTATTTACAATAGCCAAGATATGAAAGCAACCTAAGTCTTCATCAGTGGATAATTGGATAATGAAGAGGTAGTAACTATACACAATGGAGTATCATTCAACCATAAAAAGAAACAAATCCTACCATTTGCAACAACATGGATGGAGCTATAGTGAAATAAATCAGGCAGAGAAAGACAAATACCAAATGATTTCCCTCATTTGTGGAGTATAACAATGAAGCAAAAGTGAAGGAACAAAATAGCAGCCTCACCAAATCCAAGAAGGGACTAGTAGTTACAAAAGGGAAGGAGTGGGGGAGGGCGGGTGGGTAGGGAGGGAGAAGGATTGAGAGGTATCATGATTGGTGCACATGGTGTGTGTAGGGTCACGGGGAAGACAACGTCGCACAGAGGAGACAAATAGGGACTCTGTGGCATCTTGCTACACTGATGGACAGTGAGTGCATTGGGGTATGGGAGGGACTGGATAAGAAAGGTGAATGTAATAACCACATTATTTTTCTTGTGAAACCTTCATAAGAGTGTATATCAATGATACCTTAATTTAAAAAAAGACATTAGGAGAAAAGTGAGGAATTTAAATACATTATGGACCTTAAAAATAAATTACTGAAGAGAAATAACCATTTAAAAATGAAAAATCCAGTGGCATTTAGTACACTCACAATGTTGTGCAACACCTGCCTCTACTTTTAAAACATTTCTACCATTCCATAGTAAAACCTGTTACCATTAAGCCGTTTCTATGAATTTTCTTTATCCCCTATGCCTAGTAACTACCAATCTGTTTTCTGTCTTTTTATCTATTTATATATTCTGGATATTTTATATCCTTTTGTCTCTGGTGTCCTTCACTTAGCATGATTTGGAAGTTCATCCCAGTAGCATGGGTTGGAACTTTATTCCTTTTTACAGCTTAGTAATATTCCATTATATGTGTAAACCCGAATTTTATTCATTTATTCTTAATGGCATGTGGGATGTTTCTAACATATTATTTCATTTTATCCATTATCTCTAATTCTTACCGAAACCCTTTTTAACAAGGGGGGAAAACAAGGTCAAAAAGGTCAAATGACTTGCCTGGGATTCCCCAGGGACCTGGAGAGGGAGCCTCCCCACTTCATTATGTCATGGTAAGGTATGATTCTTTTTTACAAACTCTGATGAAAGTGGCCTGGATGATGAAAGCCAACTTACCAGAGGTTTCCTGGGGTGTGTGGAAGACCTCCTTTGAAGGAGAGAGAGAACCCCTCCCTCCAGGTTTGCTAAGCCAAGATGGCTAGGGACCCATTCAGCAGGTCAGGTGGGTCAGTAGGTGGGGCTTGGTGCACACAATTGTGTTTTTTGACCTCTTGGGGCAACCACTGGATTTCTCCAGGGGAATTTCCAACCTGGCTACATTCTTTTTAACAGCAAACCTTGTTTCCTGGAAACCAGGGTAACCACCTTTGGGACTAATGTTTTACTTCCCAGCTAGTATCTTATTGGGGGTCAAGGAAGAGACACTCCTTTGTCCTAGTCTAGGGTCACGACTCAATGCCTACAGGGACCAGTCATGAGTAACTAATGCAACAGAACAAGATCAATGAAGAAGGGCAATAGAGGTTCAACTAAGAGGCAATAGGGAATAGTGAAGAACCTGACAAACTGGAGACCTTTTGCCCTATCTCAGGAGGCAGCTCTTCATTGGGCCCAGTGTTGCCAGACGTGATTTTACAAGAGATGCACAAATCTGGACTTTATTGTGAGATTTCCTGATCTTAGTATGTTGGATTTTTTATAAAACACTTTACTGATCATTATTTTATAAGACATACAAAACATTCACTGGCTAAGTTTGGCCTCAGGGGCTCTGTGAATTCTGCTCTTATCATACTAAATGTCAATTAAGCATTCAAGTGCGATTTCTCAAGGCCTTCATGTAGGCCTCTGTAGAAAGCACAGGGGAGAGAGTCAGTGAATATTATTGTGCACATTAATGAATGTGTATGTAGCACACATTTTCTGTGCTAGCCCCTCATATGGGCCCTATGGACACATATGAAAAAGGCCTTACCCTCAAGAGACCAGGAGAAGAAAGTGCTACCTTTCTTCTGGAGAACAGATCTGAAGTCAGAGAGATGAGGAAGGCATTGTCAAGACAGTCCAGACAGTTGTCACAAAGTGAACCTTGGTCTCCTCTTCAGAACCTAGGATGCCCTCAAATCCAACCACCAGGCCTTATATATCCTCAAGTTTGAGGGTAGAAGGGCATATTTTGCTGTCTTTCAGTCCTCCCTCTAATATCCTTGACCTAGGGTCTGTCTTCATTCTCCAGGGTACCTTTATTTTTCCCTAGGGGATGCTACTCCCTCGCAAAGCACAGCGCAGGGCCCACTTCCTACAGAAGCAGCAAAAGGCCATGATAGCAGCTTTTGCTTTTTCAACGAATCTCTTATACTCTCACAACTCTTCTCAGCCTTCCCCACCAGCAGGACTTCGTATTCTCAACACTCTGAAAACAGATTCCTTTGGGAAGCTGTGAAAAAATACTAATGGTCCAACTGTATGCTGTTTATCAGAGACATTCTTAGATTCAAAGACACAAATAGGTTGGAAGTAAAAGGATGGGAGATGTACCATGGAACACAAAGCTGAAGTGTCTATATAAATGTCAGACTAAGTAGACCTTAAGAAAAAAACTGATACTAGAAGACAACAAAGGACATTTTATAATAAAATTGTCAATCCATTAGGAAAAAGTAAAAATCATAAGCATAGAATTACCTAATGCTAGAGCCCCAAAATGCATGACGCAAAAACTGACAGAATTGAAGAGAGAGAGAATCAGTTCAGCAGTAATAGTTGGAGACTTCACTACCGCACATTCAATATTGCCTACAATAGGCAGAAGATTAACATGGAAATACCAGACTTGGACAACACTATAAACCAACTAGACCTAACAGACATCTATAAAACACTCCACCCAACAAAAGAATAAACATTCTTCTCAAGTACACTTAGAAGATTCTCCATGATAAAACATATTAAGCCATGACTAAACATCCATAAATTTAAAAAGATTAGAATCACACAAAGCATGTCCTCACCCATAATTGAATAAATCAGAGATCAAGAACAGAAGGACATTTGGGAAATACACAAAGACATGGAAATTAAATAACATGCTCCTAAATAATCAATGCATCAAAGAAGAAATTACGGAGAAAATTACTTCGAGGTGAATGAAAAAAAAATTACGGAAAATAAGTCAGGGAAATCATCTAAAGCAATACTCAGAGGGAAATTTATAGCTGTAAGCACCTATATAAAGGAATAAGAAAGATCTTAAATCGTAATCTAAACTTCCACCTTAAACTAGAAAAAGAAGAGCAAATTAGCAAGAGGAATAAAATAATAGAGTGGAAATAAATGAAACAGAATAGAAAAACACTAGAGAAAAATCAATGAAACTGAGAGTTGATTCTTTCAAAAAGCCACAAAAGCAGCAAATCTTTAGATGGATTGACCAAGGAAAAAGAGATGACTTGAATTAAAAATAGAAACAAAAGAAGAGACATTACTACCAACAGAACAGAAAACAATTATAAGAGAATATGATCATTTCTATGCCAACAAACTGGATGGCCCACATGAAGTGGACAAATTCTAGAAGAACACAAACTATCAAAACTAACTCAAGAAATATAATATCTGAATACATTTATAACAACGAAAGACACTGAATTAGTAATTTTAAAACCTTCCCACTAGTAAAATCCCAGGGCAAATGACTTGACTATGAATTCTTTGAAACATTTAAAGAATTAATTAATCCTTCACAAGGGTCTTCCAAAAGAGAGGGGAAGGTGGCAGAATAGGAATCTATCTCCCCACTTAGCAATTTTTCTGGAAGAATTTGATGTAACTATTTTGGAACTCTGGAGTCTATTGAAACCTTGAAGCTTCCAGGGGAGGGTTTGAATGGTAAATTTCAGTCAGTTTCTGCTGTTAGCTCAGCAGCGGCTATGCATCCACTCCCACGTCCCAGCTCAATGGCAGGCATCAATGTACATGTTTCTGTAGCAATTTGCTTGCAGGAGCCAGGATGGACAACAAGGACCCTGTCTTTCAAATACAGTGCATCTGTGTTCTCATCACCGATTGCTGCTTCTGATCACAAAGGTACACACACAGAGCAGTCATTGTTGCACACATGCACACACACAGCAGATAGACACCATTGTTACAATCCCCTCTCCCTCTGGCTGAAGCAACTTCCAGGTGATTTCAAGGATGTGTATCTTTTATTCCCTTACATTTTTCTCTTTTCTTTTGGGCACTAAGCGTTAAAGAATCGGATATACAAAAAGCAACCACATGTGCAGGGGAATTAGAAAGTCACTATGCATGCCCAAGGAAAGGTGCAGGTTAAGAAAAGTCATAAGGAGCCCTAAGGGCTTATACCTCAGGATAATTCTAAGCATAGAGACAACCTACAGCAATCAAAAAGCAAAAACACAAAACCAACAAACTCTAGAGAAGGAGGAGTATCTGATTTCCAGTTATCACATTATTAGATTCAAAGGCCCAGTTTTCAACAACAAAACATCATATCATGTAAATAAATGAGAAAATATGGCTCATTCATCGGTGGGGGGGGTGTAAATAAACCAATAGACACTGTCCCTGATGGGAGACCTATTAGATAAACACTTTAAAGCTATCTTAAAAATGTTCAATGAACTAAAGCAAGGCATGGAGAAAGTAAGAAAATTAAGTATGAAAAAAAAAGGAAATATGAATAGATAAAAGAAGCCAAAAAGGAATTTTGGAGCTGCAAAGTCCTAAACCAAAATGAAAAATTCACTTGAGGGATTTAAATGTAGATTTGAGCAGACAGAAGAAACCATCAATCTTGAAGATATAATACTTGAAATTATAGAGTCTGAGGAGAAAAAAGAAGAAAAGAGAAGAGTCTAAAAGACTTGTGGGATTGTGGAGGATTACAGATGGCAGCATGAGAGGTGAGACAGAGGCCTCCTCCCAAGACCACATATAATATGAAAATATAGTTAATATAACTAATCCTAAAAAAGCAACAGTAAGGAAGGCTGTGCCAGATTGTATACACCTGGAGAAAAGAATAGACCTCACAAAGAGTGTGATCTGGTGGTACCCAAGCCCTTCCCCCACCCCAGCTCACTGGAGGTAGGAAGAGAAATGGAGTGAAGATAGGGTGGAGGCCTAGGACTGCTGAACACAAAGCCCTGGAGATCTGCTCTGGGAGCACAAACCTACATTGCATGGTGCTCTTGAGATTAGTGGGGTTGGAAAGCTAAGACAGCTGGAATACTTGGAGAGGCTGAGATTCCAGCCGCTGGTGGAAAACAAGGATCCACATCCGGCTCCTTTGGGAAAAAAGAAAGGTGGGCAGTCTGAGAGACTTCCTAACAGTGAGAAGGTTGGTAAAGGGGCAAAGATTGCATAGAACTTGCTGCTCAGGAGAAAGGACAGGTTGACAAAATTGTCCGGGTGCACTCTACCCAGCAGGTTGGGAACTTTCAGGAGCTTCAGGCACTCCATCCCTGTGGCTGGCTTTGCAGCTCTGAGGCCCATACCATGATAAGGAGCCTGCTGTGTGTTCCTCCCAGCAAGAACCAGCATGCAAATTGGCAGCCCCTGCCCTGGTATCAGGCCAGCCAGAGGGAGGCCCCACCTATGGCACCTGCAAATGCAAAGCTTATAGGCATACACCTGTGCACTTGGTCCCCTGGTACTGGCAGCGGAGACAGGCACAGCAGCAGGGAAGCAGGAAACAGCTCTGTCCTCACCCCAGGCAAGAGCGCTGCTGCCCTGTGACACCTGACATTGCTCCAGGGGCTGAGCAGCTCCAGAGACTAGAGCCACATACAAAAATGAAACGTCAAAGGAACCTAGTTCAAACCAAAATCCTACAAACACCAGAAAAAGGGACGACTGAAACAGAACTCATCAATCTTCCTGAAAGAGAGTTCAAAATAAAAATCATACTTATGGAGGTGCAGAAAAATATTCAAGAACTCAAAATAATTTAAGATGGAGATTCAATCGTTAAGATATTCCATATCTGAAATGAAACATACAATGAAGGGATTTAAAAGCAGATTAGATGTAGTAGAAGAGATGGTAAATGGGATAGAAATTAGAGAAGAGGAATAGAAAGAAACTGAGGCAAAAGAGAAAAAAGGATCTCTAAGAATGAAAGAATATTGAGAGAACAGTGTGACCAATCCAAACGGAACAATATTCACATTATAGGGGTACCAGAATAAGAAGAGAGAGAAAAGGGGATAGAAAGTGTCATTGAGGAGGTAAGAAGTTAAACTGTCCCTGTTTGCAGATGACATATTGTACATAAAAAACCCTGAAGACTCCCCTCCAAAACTACTAAATCTAATATCTGAATTCAGCAAAGTTGCGGGATGCAAAATTAACACACAGAAATCTGTTGCATTCCTATACACTAACAATGAACTAGCAGAAAGAAAAATCAGGAAAACAATTCCATTCACTATTGCATCAAAGAGAATAAAATACCTAGGAATAAATGTAACCAAGGTAGTGAAAGACCTATACTCTGAAAACTACAAGACACTCATGAGAGAAATTAAAGAAGATACCAATAAATGGAAACACATCCCGTGCTCATGGATAGGAAGAATTAATATTGTCAAAATGGCCATCCTGCCTAAAGCAATCTACAGATTCAATGCAATCCCTATCAAAATACCAATAGCATTCTTCAATGAACTAGAGCAAATAGTTCTAAAATTCATATGGCACCACAAAAGACCCCGCATAGCCAGAGCAATCCTGAGAAGGAAGAATAAAGTGGGGAAAATTATGCTCCCTGACTTCAAGCTGTACTACAAAGGCACAGTAATCAAGACAATTTGGTACTGGCACAAGAACAGACCTATAGACCAGTTGAACATAATAGAGAGTCCAGATATTAACCCAAGCATATATGGTTAATTAATATACAATAAAGCAGCCATGGATATACAATGGGGAAATGACAGCCTCTTCAACAGCTGGTGTTGGCAAAACTGGACAGCTACATGTAAGAGAATGAAACTGGATTATTGTCTAACCCCATATGCAAAACTAAAGTCAAAGTGGATCAAAGACCTGAATTTAAGTCATGAAACAATAAAACTCTTAGAAGAAAACATAGGCAAAAATCTCTTGTATATAAAACATGAGCAACTTTTTCCTGAACACATCTCCTCGGGCAAGGGAAACAAAAGCAAAAATGAACAAATGGGACTACATCATGCTAAAAAGTTTCTGTACAGCAGACGACACTATCAGCAGAACCAAAAGGCATCCTACAGTATGGGAGAACATATCTGTGAATGACACATCTGACAAGGGGTTAACATCCAAAATATATAAAGAATTCATACATCTCAACACCCAAAAAACAAATAACCCTTTTAAAAAATGGGCAGAAGACATGAACAGGCAATTCTCCAAAGAAGAAATTCAGATGGCCAACAGGCACATGAAAAGATGCTCTGCATTGCTAATCATCAGGGAAATGCAAATAAAAAACACAATGAGATATCACCTGTGCCAGTTAGGATGGCCAACATAGAAAAGACTAGGAACAAGAAATGCAAGGATGTGGAAAACCCCTATGTTTATCACAGCACTATTTACAATAGACAAGAAATGGTAGCAACCTCAATGTCCATCAGTAGATGAATGGATAAAGAAGATGTGGTACATGTACACAATGGAGTATTATTCAGCCATAAGAAGAAAACAAATCTTACCATTTGCAACAACATGGATGGAGCTATAGGGTATTATGCTCAGTGAAATAAGCCAGGTACATTTCTTGATTTCAAACTTCCTATAAAGTTATGTCAATCAAAAGAATGTAGTATTAGCATAAACACAGAATAGAAATCCCAGAAGATCAAGAGATTTTGACAGTGTTTCAAGACTGTTGAATGTGGAAAAGGCAACCTTTCTAACAAATTGTGCTGGGAAAACTGTATAGCCACATGCAAAATGATATATTAGACACTTACCTCACACTATATACAAAAGTTAACTCAAAATGATTCAAAGAACTTAAATGTAAAAGCTGTACCTATAAAACTCTTAGAAGAAAATATAGGGGAAAATATTCATGATACTGGTTTTGGCAATGCTTTCTTAGATATGACACCAAACCACAGGCAATAAAAGATAAAATAGGTAGACTGGAATTCACCAAACTTTAAAACTTTGTGCATCAAAAGTCAATATCAACAAAGTGAAAAGGCAACTGACAGAATGGGGGGGGAAATTTGAAAATAATATATTTGGTAAGGGATTAATATGCAGAATATATAGGGAACTCCTAAAACTCAACAATAAAAACCAAGCAACCCTATTAAAAAATGGGCAAAGAACTTGAATAAACATTTCTCTGCAAAAGATGTGCCAATCTTGGTCTATAAGCAAATGAAAAGTTACTCAACATCACTAATCATTAAGGAAATGCAAATCAAAACTGCAGTGAGATACTTCACAGCAATTAGGGTCACTGTTATTTAAAAACAAAAACAAAACAAAATACAAAAAATTACAAGTGTTGGCAAGGATGTGGAAACATTGGAATACTAATGCATTGCTGCTGGGAATATAAAATGGTGCAGCCACTATGGAAAACAGTATGGCAGTTCCTCAAAAATTTAAACATAGAATTACATATGATCCAGTCCATTTCTAGGTATATACTCCAAAAATTGAAAGCAGGATTTCAAAGAGATATTTGTACATCCATGTTCATAGCAACATTATTCACAGTAGTCAAAATGTAGAAACAACCCAAGTGTCCATAAGTGGATGAGTGGATTAACAAAATTGATATATCCATACAATACAATATTATTCAGCTAGAAAAATGAATGCAATTCTGATATGTTCTTCAACATGGATGAATCTTGACATTATGCTAAGTGAAAGAAGCAAGTCATAAAATGACAAATATATTATTCCACTTATGTGAGATACCTACGATATTCAAAATCATAGAGATGATGCCAGGGTTCTTGTTCATGGAGCTGAAGAATGAACTTCACAAACACTTATGGTAGGAGAGCAAGGCAGAGGCTTTTATTCAGAGAGAAAGTGAGAGGACAGATCTTCTGGCTCAAGCCATGAGGGGACAAGAGAGCCCAGGGGGTGGTGTGTTGTCTTAGGGGTTTTATAGGCAGTTGAGAGACAAAGGGCTAGGGATGTACACCTGCTAAGTGGTCCCAAAATGTTTATCTTTGAAGAAACATTAAGTTTCTTATTAGTCTTCCTGGTTATTTACAAGAAATATAATGCTCTGATTTCCTCCCAGGATAGCAGCTTCCTGGTCTGGGAACATATTGCTCAAGACTGCCTGCTTTGTTATTATGTTTGTTAAGAAACTTACTTTTTAACTAATAGGTTTTAAGATGCAATCTTATTTTTAAGATGAAATCTTTCCTGTTTTTACTACATTGGTTTTAACTTACTTGCTACATTGCCCAGGTTACAAATCATTTGTTTAGGGCTGGAGGAAGAAAAGCAGCACCTGGGTAAAGTCAGAAAAAGAAGCTGGGTCCCCCACCAGGCTAAAGCAAATCTCACAATAGATTACCTCGCTTTGTTTTTTTCCAGAGGCCCTCACCCTATTCTGTCTAAGCCCATGGTCACTGTCTCAGAGACAGAAAGTAGAATGGTGATTGCCAGAGGCTGCAGGGAGGAGAGAACAGGGAGCATTTTCTAATCCTATTACTAGTTCTCAGTATTTTAGTGGGTCTGTGCCCATGGGCTGTGATATTTACAAGTGCTTCTCAGCATCTTGTCCTCTCTTAGATGTGACAGGAAGACTAGGCGGGGTTGGAGTTGGTTTTATCTTTCCCCCACATGGGTATAGAGTTTCAGATTTGCAGTATGAAGAGTTCTGGAGATGGGTGGTGATGACAATTGCACAAGAAGATGAATGTACTTAATACCACTGTTCTATACAATTAAAAATGGTTAATATGGCTAAAAAGAAAAAGATGGAACACTTTCTAACTTATGCTATGGGACAAGTATTACCCTGATACCAAAACTAGACAAAGATACACAAGAAAATAAAACTGCAGACCAGTATCCCTTATTAATATAGATGCAAAAATCTTTAAAGAACATTAGCAAACAGAACCCAGCAGAATAAAAAAATAGAGTATATTTCCATTCTGACATGTAAAGAGCTTGGAAGTCATCACTCTCATCTTCACAACAAGAAAAAAATGCTGAACAAACCAAAATCAAGAACTCTTCTTAGAGCTGTCAAAGAAATGGAGGTCACAGGGCAAACCAATACTCTGAAAAGTCTGACAAATACAGAGAATCACAGTTTACCAAGTGCAGAAGCAAGTGGAACCAAGATCTTGTGGGAAGCTTAAACTGTAATCTATGAACTGCTAGAAGCTGAGTGTGGACTAGCTTGAGAGTTAAGAACTCCTGGAGCCTCCATCTTAGTAGGGGGCTCCCATACTTTGTGCATTTTAGTTCCAGGGGCCCACCAAGTTCTCATGGTGAAGATTGGAGAAAAATTCCCTCATACTTCCAGCAGGGGCAGAGAAAAAGTAACCATTTTGAAATATGCCCAAAGCATTCTGTTCTCTGTTTGCCCTCAATGGAAACTACTTTACCAGAGCCTAAACCCACAGACCCACTAAAATACTGAGAACCAGTCATAGGAATAGAAAATGCTCCCTTTTCCCCATGCCTTACCACCACATCAAAAGACCTCCCATATAATAACAGGATTACAGCTGAAAGAACTGTAAGGCTCAGACTCTGTTTAAGAAGGAGTTTCTAGGAGAAACCTAAGCGTCCATCAATAAATGAATGGATAAAGAAAATGTGGTACATATATGCAATGGAATATTATTCAGCCATAAGAAAAAACCAAATCCTACCATTTGCAACAACATGGATGGAGCTGGAGGGTATTATGCTCAGTGAAATAAGCCAGGCAGAGAAAGACAAGTACCAATGATTTCACTCATTTCTGGATTATAACAACAAAACAAAACTGAAGGAACAAAATAGCAGCATACTCACAGACTCCAAGAAGGGACTAGTGATTACCACAGGGAAAGGGACTGAGGAGGATGGGTGGGGAGGGAGGAAGAAGGGGATTAAGGAGTATTATGATTATCACACATAATGTAGAGGGGGCACGGGGAAGGCAGTATAGCATGGAGAAGACAAGTAGTGACTCTATAGCATCTTACTACACTGATGGACAGTGACTGCAATGGGGTGTGGGGGGGACTTGATAATACGGATGAATGTAGCAACCACAATATTGCTCATGTGAAACCTTCCTAAGATTGTATATCAATGATACCTTAACTAAAAAAAGCAAACTAATTTTAAAAAAGGAGTTTCTAGGGAAACCCAAAGACAAGAGGAGAGACAAACACAAGGATACTAAAGGTAATCTTAATCCTCAGACACGTACAGCTGCAGCAGCAGTAAATACAACATAACTCCTAACCAGAGGAACAAAATCCCTTACACTAAAGGTCTACTTATTTACTTCAGTTTTGTTAACCAATAGATATGTCTGTATTACAATAGAAAATTACAATACACATTAACAGGCAAGGAAAAAAAAACAGTCTGAAAAGACAAAACAAGCCAAGAACAGTTCAGACCAGGAACTTAAAATAACTGATTAATATGCTAAGGGATACAATGGAAAAAGTGGACAACAGCAGAATAATGGGTAACATAAGCAGAAAGATTGAAACTCTAATATAAAATAATATTAGAAACAAAAAATACTAACAGAAATGAAGAATGCTTTTGATGGTCTCATCAGTAAGCTGGACATAACCAAGGCAAGAATCACTGAGCTTGAAGATATGTTAATAGAAACTTTCCAAAGAAAAGTGACAGAAAAACAACGAAAAAAAAAAAAAGGAAGACAGTATCCAAGAATGGTGGGCCAATCGCAGAAACTGTAACAAACATGTAATGGGAGTATCAGAAGAAGAAGAAAGAAAGGAGCAGAAGAAATATTGGATTAATGACTGAGAATTTTAAAAAACTAGAGGCAGATACGAAACCACACATCTAGGAAGCTACAGGAATAAAAACTAGGATAAATATTTTTAAATTCTATGCTTGTACATTTCATATTCAAATTGCAGAAAATCAAAGACAAAGTGAAAATCTTCCAAATGCCAGAGGAGATTAAGCACCTTACATATACAGGAAGAAGGATAAGAATTGCATCAGACTTCTCCCCAAAAAACATGCAAGCAAGAGGAGAGTGGAGTGAAATATTTAAAGCACTGAAAGGCTAGGGGAGGAAACCTGAAAATCCTGTCTCCAATGAAATTATCCTTCCAAAATGAAACAAAGATTTCATTTCTATGCACCCAACACAGGAGCACCGACATATGTGAAACAAATAATAAAAGAATTAAAGGAGGAAATAGAATGCAATGCATTCATTTTAGAAGACTGCAACACTCCACTCACTCCAAAGGACAGATCCACCAGACAGAAAATAAGTAAGGACACAGAGGCACTGAATAACACAACAGAACAGATAGACCTAATAGACATCTATAGAACTCTACATCCAAAAGCAACAGGATATACATTCTTCTCAAGTGCACATGGAACATTTTCCAGAATAGACAACATACTAGGCCACAAAAGAGCCTCAGTAGATTTAAAAAGATCGACATTCTACCAACCAACTTTTCAGAACACAAAGGTATAAAACTAGAAATAAATTGTACAAACAAAACATAAAGGCTCACAAACACATGGAGGTTTAACACCATGCTCCTAAATAGTCAATGGATCAATGGCCAAATTAAAACAGATCAAGCAATATATGGAGACAAATGACAACAACAGCACAAATCCCCACCTTCTGTGGGACACAGCAAAGGCAGTTCTAAGAGGAAAGTACATAGCAATCCAGTCCTATTTAAAGAAAGAAGAACAATCCCAAATGAATAGCATAAAGTGACAATTATTGAAACTGGAAAAAGAAGAACAAATGAGGTCCAAAGACAGCAGAAGGAGGGACAGGGACATAATAAAGATCAGAAAAGAAATAAATTCAGAAGAGTAAAACAATAGAAAAAAAAATCAGTGAAACCAAGAGCTGGTTCTTTGAGAGAATAAAGAAAACAGATAAAACCCTGGCCAGACTTATTAAGAGACAAAGAGAATCTACACACATAAACAGAATCAGAAATGAGAAAAGAAATCATGACGGATGCCACAGAAATACAAAGAAGTACAAGAGAATACTATGAAAATCTATATGCTAACAAACTGGATAACCTAGAAGAAATGGATGACTTCCTAGAAAAATACAACTTTCCAACACTGACCAAGGAAGAAACACAAAATCTAAACAGACCAATTACCAGCAACGAAATTAAATCGGTGATCAAAAACTACCCAAGAACAAAACCACGGGTCAGATGGATTGACTGCTGAATTTTATCAGGCATAGAAAAGACATAATACCCATTCTCCTTAAAGTTTTCCAAAAAGTTGAAGAGGAGGGAATACATCCAAATGCATTCTATGAAGGCAGCATCACTCTAATACTAAAACCAGGCAAAGACCCCACACAAAAAAAGAAAATTACAGACCAATATCCCTGATGAACATAGATGCAAAAATGCTCAACAAAATATTAGCAAACTGATTCAAAAATACATCAAGAGGATCATACAACATGATCAATTGGGAATCATCTCAGGGATGCAAGGATGGTACAACATTTGAATATCCACCACATCAACAAAAAGATGGACAAAGCCACATGATCATCTCCGTAGATGCTGAAAAAGCATTTGACAAAATTCAACATCCATTCATGATAAAAACTCTCAACAAAATGGGCATAGAGGGCAAGTACCTCAACATAATAAAGGCCATATATGATAAACCCACAGCTAACATCATATTGAACAGCGAGAGGCTGAAAGCTTTTCTTCTGAGATCGGGAACAAGATAGGGATGCCCACTCTCTCCACTGTTAATTCAACATAGTACTGGAGGTCCTAGCTATGGAAATCAGACAAAACAAAGATATACAGGGCATCCAGATTGGTAAAAAAGAAGTCAAACTGTCACTATTTGCAGATGACATGATATTATACTTAAAAAACTCTGAAGAATTAACTCCAAAACTACTAGAATGTCTGAATTAAGCAAAGTTGCTAAATACAAAATTAAAACGCAGAAATCTGTTGCTTTCCTATACACTAACAATGAACTCGCAGAAAGAGAAATTAGGAAAACAATTCCATTCACAATTGTATCAAAAAGAATAAAATACCTAGGAATAAACCTAACCAACTAGGTGAAAGACCTATACCCTGAAAACTACAAGACACTCTTAAGAGAAATTAAAGAGGACTCTAACAAATGGAAATTCATCCCATGCTCTTGGCTAGGAAGAATTAATATTGTCAGAATGGTCATCCTGCCTAAAGCAATCAACAAATTCAATGCAATCCCTATCAAAATACCAACAGCATTCTTCAATAAACTGGAACAGATAGTTTTAAAATTCATATGGCAACACAAAAGACCCCGAATAGACAAAAACAATCCTGAGAAAGAAGAATAAAGCAGGGGGGGATCTCGATTCCCAACTTCAAGCTCTACTACAGAGCCACAGTAATCAAGACAATTTGGTACTGGCACAAGAACAGACCAAAAGACCAGTGGAACAGAATAGAGAGTCCAGATATTAACCCAAACATACATGGTCAATTAATATACAATAAAGAAGCCATGGACATACAATGGGGAAATAACAGCCTCTTCAATAACTGGTGTTGGCAAAACTGGGCAGGCACATGTAAGAGAATGAACCAGGATCATTGTCTAACTCCATACACAAAAGTAAATTCGGAATGGATCAAAGACCTGAATGTAAGTCATGAAAGTATAAAACTCTTAGAAAAAACATAGGCAAAAATCTGTTGCATATAAACTTGAGCAACTTCTACATGAACATATCTCCCCAGGTAAGGTAAACAAAAGCAAAATGAACAAGTGGGACTATATCAAGCTGAAAAGCTTCTGTACAGCAAAGGACACCATCAACAGAACCAAAAGTCATCCTACAGTATGGGAGAATATATTCATAAATGACATATCTGATAAGGGGTTGACATCCAAAATATATAAAGAGCTCATGCATCTCAACAAAAAAAAGCAAATAATCCAATTAAAAAGTGGGCAGAGGAGCTGCACAGACACTTCTCCAAAGAAGAAATTCAGATGGTCAACAGGCACATGAAAAGAATCTCCACATCACTAATCATCAGAGAAATTCAAATTAAAACCACAATGAGCTATCACCTCACACCAGTAAGGATGGCCACTATCCAAAAGGCAAACAACAACAAATGTTGGTGAGGATGTGGAGAAAGGGGAACTCTCCTATACCACTGGTAGGAATGTAAATTAGTTCAACCATTGTGGAAAGTAGTATGGAGGTTCCTCAGAAAACTCAAAATAGAAATACCATTTGACCCAGGAATTACACTCCTAGTAATTTACCCTAAGAATGCAGCAGCCCAGTTTGAAAAAGACATATGCACACCTATGTTTATTGAGCACAATTTACAATAGCTAAGAAATGGAAGCAACCTAAATGTCCATCAGTAGATAAAAGAATAAAGAAGATGTGGTACCTAAATGCAATGGAATATTATTTAGCCATAAGAAGAAAACAAATCCTCCCATTTGCAACAACATGGATGGAGCTAGAGGTTATTATGCTCAATGAAATAAGCCAGGTGGAGAAAGACAAGTACCAAATGATTTCACTCATATGTGGCATATAAGAACAGAGAAAAATACTGAAGGAACAAAACATCAGCAGACTCACAGAACCCAAGAATGGACTAACAGTTACCAAAAGGAAAGGGACTGGGGAGGATGGGTGGGAAGGGAGGGACATGGGGGGAAAGGGGCATTATGATTGATAGACATAATTTGGGGGAGACACGGGGAGGTCTGTACAACACAGAGAAGACAAGTAGTGGCTCTATAGCGTCTTACTACACTGATGGACAGTGACTGTAATGGGATATGTGGGGGGGACTTGATGATGGGGGGAGTCTAGTAACTGTAATGTTGCTCATGTAATTCTAAATTAATGATACTAAAAAAAGAAAAGATTGTGTATCAATTATACCTTAATAAATAAAGAAAGAAATAGAAAAAAAATCAGCGGAAGACCTGAAGAGACACTTCTCGAAAGAGGTAATACAAATGGCCAACAGGCACATGAAAAGATGCTCTGCATTGCTAATCGTCAGAGAAATGCAAATGAACACCAGAATTAGATATCACCTCATACCAGTCAGGATGGCCACTATCCAAACCACAAGAAACAACAGATACTGGTGAGGATGCAGAGAAATGGGAACCCGCCTCCACTGTTGGTGGGACTGTAAATTTGTGCAACTACTCTAGAAAGCAATATGGATGTCCTCTAAAAACTAAAAATAGAAATACCATTTGACCCAGTAATTCCACTCCTAGGAATTTACCCAAAGAAAACAAAATCCCTGATTTAGAAAGATATATGCACCCTTATGTTTATTGCTGCACTATTTTCAATAACCAAGATAGGGAAGCAACCCAAGTGTCCATCAACAGATGAATGGGTTAAGAAGAGGTGGTACATACACACAATGGAATATTATTTAGCCATAAAAGAAAAGAAATACTGCCATTTGCAACAACATGGATGGATCTAGAGGGTATTATGCTTAGTAAAATAAGCCAGTAAAATAAGAAAGAAAAATACCATATGATTTCACTTATTTGTGGAGTAGAAAAACAAGGCAAAACAGATCATCAGAGGATCACAGGAAGATGGTGACGTGAGTAGTTCAGTGGAAATCTCCTCCCCAAAACGTATATATTTATAAAAATACAATAAATACAACTATTCCTAAAAGAGACACCAGTGGATGCAGTACAACAGCCAGGATACATCTACATCTGCGAGAACTCAGCATCACACGAAGGGGGTAAGATACAAGCCACAGCCAGGCGGGACCTGAATGCTCCCCCACCCCAGAACCCAGTGGGAAGAAAGGAGTCAGAACAGGGAGGGAGTGAAAGGACAGGACTACTAAACAACCAGCTCTAGAAATCGACACCCGGAGCACAGACACAAGGTGCACGGGGTGCTGGATATTAGAGAAACGGAAAAGCAAAACCTGTAGGCAGGTCCCCACAACCAGTGCCCCTGAGACAAAAGAAAAGCTAGTGCTTTCTGCAAGTCTTAAAGAGACAGGGACCCATACCTGGACAAAGTCGTCCCGGTACAGTTAGCCAGCAGCTGGGAATCCCGGGAAAACTTAGGCGCCCTAAACCCCGGGGAGGCACCGCAGCTCTGAAGCCCCTCACAACACTAAGCAGCCTGCCAGTCATTCCTCCAACTGGCGCGGACCCCAACACACCGGCCCTGTAGTGGGAGAGTGGCAGCACGTGCCGAGGGCAGTGGCACCGGAAGGGACCAGGAGCAGATTGTGTGCACCATCGGCGGCAGAGGGGACCAGGAGACGCTTGTGTGAGTCTGCAGCGGTGGCAACCAAACAGCCCAGGTGCAGCTCGCGTGCACCGGCATCAGTGGAGCCAGAGGAGCCCAGCAGAGGCCCGCACGGGAAAGCCCCACGTGCACCTGCAGTGGAGCCAGAGGAAGCAGGCATGCTCCCAGCAGCTGACCAGAATCCCAGCCCAATGCACAGCCGCCCGGGCCAGACCCCAAGGCTGCTGCTGGCACACAGATGCCTGGCAGGGGCGCCACTTTCATGGAGGAGCGCACCTGGCATGCCTGCCACTCCCCAAGGGCTCCATGCTGCTCTGACAGAGACCCCACCAACATCAGCTTAGGGGATTAACCCAGTCGCTACTCCAGGAGTGTGGGTAACCAACACAGGCAGCGGAGAAAGGCCAGGCATCCAGCAAGCAGGAAAGGACTTTCTTCTCCCAGCTGACACACCCACAACCTGCCTACAGCCACCGCTATCACCATGAAAAGGCAAAAAAATTAAATCCAGTACAACATAGTTCAGACAACACCTGAGAGAGGATCTGCAGAGACAGACCTAACAAGTCTCCCTGAAAAAGAATTCAAAATAAAAATCATAAACATGCTGACAGAGCTGCAGAGAAATATGCAAGAGCTAAGGGATGAAGTCTGGAGGGAGATTACAGACGTCCTGAGGGAGATTACAGAAGTGAAACAAACTCTGGAAGAATTTATAAGCAGAATGGATAAGATGCAAGAGCCATTGATGGAATAGAAACCAGAGAACAGAAATGCATAGAAGCTGACACAGAGAGAGATAAAAGGATCTCCAGGAATGAAACAATATTAAGAGAACTGTGTGATCAATCCAAAAGGAACAATACCCGCATTATAGGGGTACCAGAAGAAGAAGAGAAAAGGGGATAGAAAGTGTCTTTGAAGAAATAATTGCTGAGAACTTCACTAAACTGGGGGAGGAAATAGTTGCTCAGACTATGGAAGCACACAGAACTCCCGAGAGATGGGACCCAAAGAGAACAACACCAAGACACATAATAATTAAAAGGGCAATGATCAAGGACAAGGACAGAGTATTAAAGGCAGCCAGAGAGAGAAAAAAGGTCACCTACAAAGGAAAACCCATCAGGCTATCATCAGACTTCTCAACAGAAACTTTACAGGCCAGAAGAGAATGGCATGATATATATAATGCAATGAAACAGAAGGGCCTGAAACCAAGGATACTGTATCCAGCACGATTAACCTTTAAATATGAAGGAGGGATTAAACAATTCCCAGACAAGCAAAAGTTGAGGGAATTTGCCTCCCACAAACCACCTCTACAGGGTATCTTAGAGGGACTGCTCTAGATGGGAGCACTCCTAAAAAGAGCACAGAACAAAACACCCAACATATGAAGAATGGAGGAGGAGCAATAAGAAGGGAGAGAAATAATCATCAGACTGTGTTTATAATAGCTCAATAAGTGAGTTAAGTTATACAGTAAGGTAGTAAAGAAGCTAACCTTGAACTTTTGGTAACCATGAATCTAAAGCCTGAAATGGCAATAAGTACATATCTTTCAATAATCACCCTAAATGTAAATGGGCTGAATGAACCAATCAAAAGACACAGAGTAATGGAATGGAAAAATAAGCAAGACCCATCTATATGCTGCTTACAAGAGACTCACCTAAAACCCAATGACATGCACAGATTAAAAGTCAAGGGATGGAAAAAGATATTTCATGCAAACAACAGAGAGAAAAAAGCAGGTGTTGCAATACTAGTATCAGACAAAATACACTTCTAAATAAAGAAAGTAACAAGAGATAAAGAAGGACATTACATAATGATAAAGGGCTCAGTCCAACAAGAGGATATAACCATTATAAACATATATGCATCCAATACAGATACACCAATATATGTGAAACAAATACTCACAGAATTAAAGGAGGAAATAGAATGCAATGCATTCATTTTGGGAGACATTAACACACCACTCACTCCAAAGGACAGATCCACCAGACAGAAAATAAGTAAAGACACAGAGGCACTGAACAACACACTAGAACAGATGGACCTAATAGACATATACAGAACTCTACATCCAAAAGCAACAGGGTACACATTCTTCTCAAGTGCACGTGAAACATTCTCCACAATAGACCACATACTAGGCCACAAAAAGAGCCTCAGTAAATTCCAAAAGATTGAAATCCTACCAACCAACTTTTCAGACCACAAAGGCATAAAACTAGAAATAAACTGTACAAGAAAGCAAAAAGGCTCACAAACACATGGAGGCTTAACAACATGCTCCTAAATAATCAATGGATCAATGACCAAATCAAAATGGAGATCCAGCAATATATGGAAACAAATGACAACAACAACACAAAGCCCCAACTACTGTGGGACGCAGAAAAAGCAGTCTTAAGAGGAAAGTATAGAGCAATCCAGGCATATTTAAAGGAGGAAGAACAGTCCCAAATGAATGGTCTAATGTCACAGTTATTGAAATTGGAAAAAGAAGAACAAATGAGGCCTAAGGTCAGCAGAAGGAGGGACATAATAAAGATCAGAGAAGAAATAAATAAAATTCAGAAGAATAAAACAATGGCAAAAATCAATGAAACCAAGAGCTGGTTCTTCGAGAAAATAAACAAAATAGATAAGCCTCTAGCCAGACTTATTAAGAGGAAAAGAGAGTCAACACAAATCAACAGAATCAGAAATGAGAAAGGAAAAATCACGACAGACCCCACAGAAATACAAAGAATTATTAGAGAGTACTATGAAAACCTATATGCTAACAAGCTGGGAAACCTGGGAGAAATGGACAACTTCCTAGAAAAATACAACCTTCCAAGACGGACCCAGAAAGAAACAGAAAATCTAAACAGACCAATTACCAGCAACGAAATTGAAGTGGTAATCAAAAAACTACCAAAGAACAAAACCCCCGGGCCAGATGAATTTACCTCGGAATTTTATCAGACATACAGAGAAGACATAATACCCATTCTCCTTAAAGTTTTCTGAAAAATAGAAGAGGAGGGAATACTCCCAAACTCATTCTATGAAGCCAACATCACCCTAATACCAAAACCAGGCAAAGACCCCACCAAAAAAGAAAACTACAGACCAATATCGCTGATGATGTAGATGCAAAAATACTCAACAAAATATTAGCACACCGAATTCAAAAATACATCAAAAGGATCGTACACCATGACCAAGTGGGATTCATCCCAGGGATGCAAGGATAGTACAACATTTGAAAATCCATCAACATCATCCACCACATCAACAAAAAGAAAGACAAAAACCACATGATCATCTCCATAGATGCTGAAAAAGCATTCGATAAAATTCAACATCCATTCATGATAAAAACTCTCAACAAAATCGGTATAGAGGGCAAGTACCTCAACATAATAAAGGCCATATATGATAAACCCACAGCCAACATCATACTGAACAGCGAGAAGCTGAAAGCTTTTCCTCTGCGATCGGGAACAAGACAGGGATGCCCACTATCCCCACTGTTATTCAACATAGTACTGGAGGTCCTAGCCATGGCAATTAGACAAAACAAAGAAATACAGGGAATCCAGATAGGTAAAGAAGAATTTAAACTGTCACTATTTGCAGATGACATGATATTGTACATAAAAAAAACCCTAAAGACTTCACTCTGAAACTACTAGAGCTAATATCGGAATTCAGCAAAGTTGCAGGATACAAAATTAACACACAGAAATCTGTGGCTTTCCTATACACTAACAATAAACTAATAGAGAAATCAAGAAGACAATCCCATTCACAATAGCATCAAAAAGAATAAAATACCTGGGAATAAACCTAACCAAGGAAGTGGAAGACCTATACCCTGAAAACTATAAGACACTCTTAAGAGAAATTAAAGAAGTCACTAACAAATGGAAACTCATCCCATGCTCTTGGCTAGGAAGAATTAATATAGTCAAAATGGCCATCCTGCCCAAAGCAATATACAAATTCGGTGCAATCCCTATCAAATTACCAACAGCTTTCTTCAATGAACTGGAACAAATAGTTCAAAAATTCATATGGAAACACCAAAGACCCCAAATAGCTAAAGCAATCCTGAGAAGGAAGAGTAAAGTGGGGGGGGGGGTCTCACTCCCCAACTTGAAGCTCTACTACAAAGCCACAGTAATCAAGACAATTTGGTACTGGCACAAGAACAGAGCCACAGACCAATGGAACAGAATAGAGACTCCAAACATTAACCCAAACATTTATGGTCAACTAATATTCGATAAAGGGGCCATGGACATACAATGGGCTAATGATCGTCTCTTCAAGAGATGGTGCTAGCAAAACTGGACAGCTACATGTAAGAGAATGAAACTGGATCACTGTCTAACCCCATACACAAAAGTAAATTCGAAATTGATCAAAGACTTGAATGTAAGTCATGAAACCATAAAACTCTTAGAAAAAAACATAGGCAAATTCTCTTAGACATAAACATGAGTGACCTCTTCTTGAACATATCTCCCCGGGCAAGGGAAACAAATGCAAAAATGAACAAATGGGACTATATCAAGCTGAAAAGCTTCTGTACAGCAAAGGAAACCATCAAAAGAACAAAAAGGTATCCTACAGTATGGGAAAATATATTTGAAAATGACAGATCCAATAAAGGGTTGACATCCAAAATATATAAAGAGCTCACACACCTCAACAAGCAAAAAGCAAATAATGCAATTAAAAAATGGGCAGAGGAGCTGAATAGACAGTTCTCTAAAGAAGAAATTCAGATGGCCAACAGACACATGAAAAGATGCTCCACATCGCTAATCATCAGAGAAATGCAAATTAAAACCACAATGAGATATCACCTCACAACAGTAAGGATGGCTGTCATCGAAAAGACAAACAAAAAGAAATGTTGGTAAGGTTGTGGAGAAAGGGGAACCCTCCTACACTGCTGGTGGGAATGTAAATTAGTTCAACCATTGTTCAAAGCAGTATGGAGGTTCCTCAGAATGCTCAAAATAGAAATACCATTTGACCCCGAAATTCCACTTCTAGGAATTTACCCTAAGAGTGCAGCACTCTAGTTTAAAAAAGACAGATGCACCCCTATGTTCATCGCTGCACTATTTACAATAGTCAAGATATGGAAGCACCCTAAATGTCCATAAGTAGATGAATGGATAAAGAGGAGGTGGTACGTATACACAATGGCATATTACTCAGCCATAAGAAAAAAACAGATCCTACCTTTCCCAACAACATGGATGGAGCTAGAGGGTATTATGCTCAGTGAAATAAGCCAGTTAGAGAAAGACAAGTACCAAATGATTTCACTCATATGTGGAGTATAAAAACGAAGGAAAACTGAAGGAACAAAACAGCAGCAGAATCACAGAACCCACAAATGGACTAACAGTTACCAAAGGGAAAGGGACTGGGGAGGATGGGTGGGAAGGGAGGGATAAAGGTGGGGAAAAAGAACAAGGGCATTACATTTAGCGTGTATAGTGCGTGGGGGGCACAGGGAGGGCTGTGCAACACAGAGATGACAAGTAGTGATTTTACAGTATCTTATTATGCAGATGGACAGTGACTGTGAAGGGGTTTGTGGGGGGGACTTGGTGAAGGGGGGAGCCTAGTAAACATAATGTTCTTCATGTGATTGTAGATTAATGATACCAAAAAAAAACAAAGCAAAACAGAAGGAACAAAAGAACAGTAGACTCATAGACACTGAGAAAGGACTAGTGGTTACCAGTTGGGAAGGGTTGAGGCTGGGGGGGAAGCGGGAAGGGGATAAAGGGGCACAATAATTTGCAATCACAATAAGTTGGTCACAGGGATAGTAGTACAGCATGGAAAATATACTCAGTAATTCCGTAACATCTTACTATGTTGATAGATAGTAATCTCACTAGAGAGAGTGAGTATTTAATAATATGGGTAACTGTTGAACAACTGTGGTACACACTTGAAACCAACAAAAGATTGTGTATCAATGGTACTTTAATTTATAAAAAATTGTTATGCCTCAGGCACATTTTGCTCAGTTTCTGAAGGAGGAGGGGAAGGAGGAAGAGGAGAATGGTTCTAATGAAGCCTTCCCTTCAGGCTCTATTTCCAAAGCAATGCTTCCTTACTGATACCTAGAACACAGTAAAAGAATGCTGTGGTTTACAAAGTGAGCAGTGCATTGAGACCCTCTTCTGGGTCACTGGTGAGAAGCCTTCTCCTACCCCCATAATCCCTTTGATTTCTTTCACCATTTTTATCTAAGTCCTCTTAATTAGATCCAAAGGCTCTATTTTTCTTACCTACATCCTCCCCAAGATGAAGTATTTCTTTGGGCTGACTACCCCCAAGCTTTTAAGTACTTTTCTCTATTGCCTTAAATTTCCCCATAATTCCACCCCTCACCCTGAGTTGTCTGCATCTGAGTCAGAAGGTCCCAGACAAATGGTTGGACATGTTTATATTAATAGTCCATCTTCCTCTTTCCCTTTTCACTCTTCTCTAGCTGCTTCCCTCTCCACGTCTTACTCCCAGTTCAGGTATCTTTAAGGGAGAATACCACTTTTCTCTGCCATTTCAAAGATTTCTGTGTAGTAGAGGGCTGCCAGGCCTGGTGGCTATGGGATGAAAGGGAATGATAAATTCTGGATTCCCTGAACAGACCTGGAAGGCACCTTTGACCTGGGGCTGCTCTAAACCTGACCTTACAGCTCTAAGGTCAAGGGGCTAACTTTGCCTGTCACATGGTCCACCCAGTCTTGGGGCATCCCCGACAGAAGACACTGTGGTTGAAGTTCAGAGACAGTGAAAAGCAGTTCATAGAGATTGCAGAGGAGATCAAAGAAGAAGAAGAAAGGTCAGTGAAGAGTGTAGAGAAGGTGCACAGCTTGAAAAGGATGGAGACAGGTGCTTTTTAGAGAAAGTCTGGATGAGGTGTTTGCAAGTTAAGTATTTTCACTTTCTCATTTTCTCATTCTCCACTGGCCTATGAACAGCAGCAGTCAAGATTTTAAATGGTGAAAGTTATCCTCTTTCCCTGATCCCAGCTCTATCTTCTATGTTCTCTCCTTCTTCTGCTGTATTGCCAAATTTATGGAGAATAATCTCCCATGCTTAGCTCCATCACTTTCGTCAGCCTTCCACTGCCATCAATTCCACCCCTTCATGCCTATGGGACTGCTCCCCAAATTGTTAGATCAGACTTCAGAACTGTTAAAATTCCTTTGATTCAAGCGAAACAGAAGGATTAAAAAAAAAAGCAGTAGACTGGTAGACCCTGAGAAGGGATTAGTGTTTACCAAGGGGGAAGGGTTAGGGAGGGTACGTGGGGAGGGAGAAGAGGAGTAAGGGGCACTATAATTTGCAGTCACAATATAGGTAGGTCACGGAGAAGACAATTAATGACTCTATAACATCTTACTACACTGACCTACACTGAACTACTAGACAGTGACCACAATGGAGGGGGTGAGGACTTGACAATATGGGTGAATGTTGAGCTGCTGTGTTGTGTATGTGAAACCATCATGAGATTGTATATCAATGATACCTTTAAAAACAAAGCTCCTTTGATTCAACACACACTGTGAATCAGACACTACCTGTAGCAGGAAATTTTTTGGTCTCAGGACAACTTTTTACTCTTAAAAATTATTGAGGACCACAACAAGGTTTAGGTTTTGTGGGTTACAGCCATCATATTTATCCCACTGGAAATTAAAATGAAGAAATGATGTAATTGTTATTTATCACTTAAAAATACCAACGCAAACAAACTACATTAACATAAACGCCATGGTTTTAAGTGTAAAGAAAAACCAATTTTTATTTTCCAAAACAAAAAACCACATTTACTGAGAAGGGTACAACAGTCCCCCTTATGCGAAGGTTCACTTTCTATGGTTTCAGTTACCCACAGTCCAGAAGCAGATGATCCTCCTTCTCATGTATTATGAGAAAGTGGATAGTAGCCTAATGCTATCATTCACTTCACTTCATCTCATCACATAGGCAAGTTATCATCTCACATCTTCACAGAAAGAAGCATGAGTACAGTATAGTAAGACATTTTGAGAGAGACCACATTCAAATAACTTATTACAGTATATGGTTATAATCCATTTTATTATTAGTTACCATTGTTAATCTTTTACTGTGCCTAATTTATAAATTAAATTTATCACAGGTATGTATGTAAAGGGAAAAACACAGTATATATAGGGTCCACTGGGGGTCTAGGAATGTATTCTCCATAGATAAGGGGGGGGTTATTGTAGCTTTTTTACATTTTTAAAAATCTCTTTAATGTATGGTCTAATAGAAGAAAGCTGACTTTTCATATTTGCTTCTGCATTCTCAATGGTTTGATATGTTGTTTTGGTTGAAGTATACAAAGAAAATGCAACCTCACACAGATATATGGTTAGAAAAAGGAAGAGCATTATTCAGATAATTATGGATATACTTCTTTGATAGTACACTAAAATTTCACAAAGTTTTTTTTTCTATTAAGGTATTGATATACACTCTTATGAAGGTTTCAAAAGAAAAACAAAGTAGTTATTACATTCACCCTTATTATCGAGTCTCCCTCCATAACCCATTGCAGTCACTGTCCATCAGTGTAGTAAGATGCCACAGAGTCCCTACTTGTCTTCTCTGTGCTATACTGTCTTCCCTGTGACCCTACACACACCATGTGCACCAATCATGATACCCCACAATCCCCTTCTCCCTCCCTCCCCCACCCTTCCCCTTTGGTAATGACTAGTCCCTTCTTGGAGTCTGTGAGTCTCCTGTTTATTTGTTCCTTCAGTTTTGCTTTGTTGTTATACTCCACAAATGAGAGAAATCATTTGGTATTTGTCTTTCTCTGCCTGGCTTATTTCACTAAGCATAATACCCTCTAGCTCCATCCGTGTTGTTGCAAATGGTAGGATTTGTTTCTTTCTTATGACTGAATAGTATTCCATTGTGTATTTGTACCACCTCTTCTTTATCCATTCATCTACTGATGGACACTTAGGTTGCTTCCATTTCTTGGCTATTGTAAATAGTGCTGCAATAAACATAGGGGTGCATGTGTCTTTTTGAATCTCAGAAGTTGTTTTCTTTGGGTAAATTCCTAGTAGTGGAATTCCTGGGTCAAATGGTATTTCTATTTTTAGTATTTTGAGGAACCTCCATATTGCTTTCCACAACAGTTGAACTAGCTTACATTCCCACCAGCAGTGTAAGAGACTTCCCCTTTCTCTGCATCCTCACCAGCATTTGGTGTTCCTAGTCTTTTCAATCTTGGACATCCTAACTGACGTGAGGTGATATCTCATTGTGGTTTTAATTTGCATTTCCCTGATAATTAGCAATGTGAGCATCTTTTCATGTGCCTGTTGGCCATTTGAATTTCTTCTTTGGAAACATGTCTATTCATATCCTCCACCCATTTTTTAATAGGGTTATTTGCTATTTGGATATTGTGGCATATGAGTTCTTTATATATTTTGGATGTTAACCCCTTGTCAGATATGTCATTTACAAATATATCCTCCCATACTGTAGGATGACTTTTTGTTCTACTGATGGTGTTCTTTGCTGTACAGAAGCTTTTTAGCTTGATGTAGTCCCATTTTTTCATTTTTTATTTTGTTTCCCTTGCCCAAGGAGATGCATTCAGGAAAAAGTTGTTCATGTTTATATTCAAGAGATTTTTAAATTTTGCTATCATTAATGTACAATTACGTGAACAACAGTATGGTTACTAGACACCCCTTATTATCAAGTCCCCACCACATACCCCATAACAGTCACTGTCCATCTGTGTTGTAAGATGCTATAGAATCACTACTTGTCTTCTCTGTGCTATACTGCCTTCCCCGTGTTCCCCGCCCCTGCTACATTGTACATGCCAACTGTGATGCCCCTATTTCCCCCTTATCCCTCCCTTCCCACCCATCCTGCCCAATCTCTTTCCCTTTGGTAACTGTTAGTCCATTCTTGGGTTCTGTGAGTCTGCTGCTGTTTTGTTCCTTTAGTTTTTGCTTTGTTCTTATACCCCACAGATGAGTGAAATCATTTGATACTTGTCTTTTTCTGCCTGGCTTATTTCACTGAGCATAATACCCTCTAGCTCCATTCATGTTGTTGCAAATGGTAGGATTTGTTTCTTTCTTACAGCTGAATAGTATTCCATTATGTATAGGTACTACATCTTCTTTATCCTTTCATCTACTGATGGACACTTAGATTGCTTCCATTTCTTGGCTATTATAAATAGTGCTGCGATAAACATAGGGGTGCGTACGTCTTTTTCACACTGGGATGCTGCATTCTTAGGGTAAATTCCTAGGAGTGGAATTCCTGGGTCAAATGGTATTTCTATTTTGAATTTTTTGAGGAACCTACATACTGCTTTTCACAGTGGTTGAACTATTTTGCATTGCCATCAGCAGTGTAGGAGGGTTCCCCTTTCTCCACATCCTCGCCAACATTTGTTGTTTGTCTTTTGGATGTTGGCCATCCTAACTGGTATAAGGTTATCTCATTGTGGTTTTAATTTGCATTTATCTGATGATTAGTGATGTGGAGCATCTTTTCGAGTGCCTGTTGGCCATCTGAATTTCTTCTTTGGAGAAGTGTCTATTCAGCTCCTCTGCCCATTTTTTTATTGGGTTATTTGCTTTTTGTTTGTTGAGGTGTGTGAGCTCTCTATATAATTTGGATGTCAACCCCTTATTGGATATATCATTTATGAATATATTCTCCCATACTGTAGGATGTCTTTTTTTCTATTGATGGTGTCCTTTGCTGTACAGAAGCTTTTTAGTTTGATATAGACCCAGTTGTTCATTTTTGCTTTTGTTTCCCTTGCCCGGGGAGATATGTTCATGAAAAAGTTGCTCATGTTTATGTCCAAGAGATTTTTGCCTATGTTTTTTTCTAAGAGTTTTATACTTTAATGACTTACATTCAGGTCTTTGATCCATTTTGAGTTTACTTTTGTGTATGGGGTTAGACAATAATCCAGTTTCATTCTCTTGCATGTAGCTGTCCAGTTTTGCCAACACCAGTTGTTGAAGAGGCTGTCATTTCTTCATTGTATATCCATGTCTCCTTTATCATATATTAATTGACCACATATGCTTGGGTTTATATCTGGGCTCTCTAGTCTGTTCCATTGATCTATGGGTCTGGTCTTGTGCCAGTACCAAACTGTCGTGATTACTGTGACTTTGCAGTAGAGCTTGAAGTCGGGGAGCTAAATCTCCCTCTACCCCCACTTTATTCTTCCTTCTCAGGATTACTTTGGGTATTCAGGGTCTTTTGTGGTACCATATGAATTTTAAAACTATTTGCTCTAGTTTGTTGAAGAATGCTCTTGGTATTTTGATAAGGATTGCATTGAATCTGTAGATTGCTTTAGGCAGGATGGCCATTTTGACAATAGTAATTCTTCCTATTGATGAGCACGGGACGTGTTTCCATTTATTGGTATCTTCTTTAATTTCTCTCATGAGTGTCTTGTAGTTTTCAGAGTATAGTCTTTCACCACGTTGGTTAGGTTTATTCCTAGGTATTTTATTCTTTTTGATGCAATTGTGAATGGAATTGTTTTCCTGGTTTCTCTTTCTGCTAGTTCATTGTTAGTGTATAGGAATGCAACAGATTTCTGTGTATTAGTTTTGTATCCTGCAACTTTGCTAAATTCAGATATTAGATTTAGTAGTTTCGGAGTGAACACTATGGTTTTTTATATATAATATAATGTCATCTGCAAACAGGGACAGTTTAACTCCTTCCTTGCCAATCTGGATGCCTTTTATTTCTTTGTGCTGTCTGATTGCCGTGGGTAGGGTCTCCAGTACTATGTTGAATAAAACTGGGGAGGGTGGGCATCCTTGTCTTATACCTGATTTTAAAGGAAAAGCTTTCAACTTTTCGCTGTTAAGTATGATGTTGGCTGTGGGTTTGTCATATATGGCCTTTATTATGTTGAGGTGATATATACCCTCTATACCCATTTTGTTGAGAGTTTTTATCATGAATGGATGTTGAATTTTGTCGAATGCTTTTTCAGCATCTATGGAGATGATCATGTGGTATTTGTCCTTCTTTTTGTTGATGTGGTGGATGATGATGATGGATTTTCTAATGTTGTACCATCCTTGCATCCCTGGAATAAATCCTACTTTATTCTTCTTTCCTGAGGTAGACCTGTATTGCAATATACTTTCCTCTTAGCATGGCCTCTGCTGTGTCCCACAGGTTTTCTACTGTTGAATTATTGTTGTCATTTGTCTCCATATATTGCTCGATCTCTTTTTATTTGGCCATTAATCCACTGATTATTTAAGAGCATGTTGTTAAGCCTCCATGTGTTTGTGGGCTTTTTCGGGGGTTTTTTGTTTAATTTATTTCTAGTTTCATACCTTTGTTGCCTGAGAAGCTGGTTGGTACAATTTAAATCTTTTTGAATTTACTGAAGCTCTTTTTGTGGCCTAGTATATGATCTATTATTGGAAATATTCCATGTGCTGCCCTGTGGGCAGAGAATCCCACCCAACCTCGAGGCACCATGCACTCCAGCCCCAGAAAGCTCCTTCTGCCTCCTAAAGCAGCACCAGCAGAAACTGCAGAGCCCCTGCAGCCACACACACACCAGGCAGACCATAGTGTCACCACAAAGGCTCTGAGCATCTGACTGTGCCTGGAACCATAGTAGGCCAGGACCCGAGTACTGAACTCAACAAGGAGACTGTGTGCCACACAAAATACTTAAATAGTACCCACAGTCTCGTAACATAACAGGCAAAATGACCAGAAAACAATAAAACATCACCTGTCAGACCACAACCAAGAAAATCAAGACTTTAAATCAGAAAAGACAATGCCTGGAAGAATCCAATATTGGAATTATCTGACAAGATTTTAAAGCAACTGTGGTAAAAATAATTCCATAAGCACTTACAAATTCTCTTAAAACAAATTAATAATAGGAAATTCCAGCAAAAGAAAAGTTGTCAATGTCCATATCCTGGCTGTGACATTTTATTATGATATTGCAATAAGTTACCTCTGAATAACTGGGTAAAGGGTGCCCAGGACCTCTCTGTAGCATTTCTTACAACTGCATGTTAATATACAATTATCCCAAAATGAAAGTCTAATTTTTTTAAATACTGGCCAAAGATCTGAAAACACTTCATAGAAAAAGGATATTCAAATGGCCAATAAGCATATTAAAAAACACTCATCATAATTAGTCATCATGGAAATTCACACTGAAACCACAGTGAGGTATCACAACCCATTCACTTGAACGCTAAAATTAAGACTGACAATGCCACATGTTGGCAAGGATGCAGAGCAACTGAGCTCTCATGCTTTGCCAGTGGAAAATCAAAATGATGCTGCCTCTTTGGTAAACAACTGGGCAGTTAAATACACTTATATGACCTAGTAACTTCATGCCCAGGTATTTATATAAGACAAGTGAAAACATACATCCAAACAAAGACATGAACATTCATACCATCTTTATTCACAGTAAACAAAAACTGGAAGCAATCTGAGTATAAACAAGGGAATGAATGTAAAATACAGATAGCTAAACAAGAAAGACAACTACTACATGCAAAAAAGGTCTACACAGGATGAATCTCAAAAATATTACTGAGTGAAGGAAGCCAGACAGAGTAACTAACGGACTAGAAGAGGTACATGAAGCTCTACAATGACTAATCTTAACTATAGTGCACGAGCTGATTGGTGAAGCTCTGGGTTGGGACTGACTGGAGGGGGCTCAAGGGAACTTTTGGGATGATAAAAATGTTCTACTTTGTTGTCCGTTCACAGTGGTGTGCGCATTTGTTTAAATTCATCAAATACTCTTAAAATGTATGCATTTTGCTGTAGGTAAAGTATACCTCAATAAAGTTGGTTTCCCAAAGGTCCAAAAAAAATAAAAAAGGAAAGAAAAGAAAATGTTCCATGTGCACTTGAGAAGAATGTGTATCCTGTTTATTTTGGATGGAGTGCTCTGTAGATGTCTGTTAGGTCCATCTGTTCTAATACATTGTTCAGTGCCTCTGTCTCCTTACTTACTTTCTGTCTGGTTGATCTGTCCTTTGGAGTAAGTGATCTGTTGACATCTCCTAAAATGAATGTACTGCATTCTATTTCCCCCTTTAATTCTTTTAGTATTTGTTTCACATATGTAGGTGATCCTGTGTTGGGTGCATAGATATTCACAATAGTTATATCCTCTTGTTGGACTGACCCCTTTAACATTACATAATGTCCTTCTTTGTCTCTTGTTACTTTCTTTGTTTTGAAGTCTATTTTGTGTGATACAAGTACTACAACTCCTGCTTTTATCTCCCTTTTAGTTGCATGAAATATATTCTTCCATCCCTTTACTTTCATTCTGTGTATGTCTTTGGGTTTGAAGTGAGTCTCTTGTAGGCAGCATATAGATGGGTCTTGCTATGTTATCCATTCAGTGACTCTGTGTCTTTAGATTGGTGCATTCATACCACCTATATTTAGGGTGATTATCAATAGGTATGTACTTATTGCCATTGCAGGTTTTAGATTCGTGGTTACCAAAGGTTCAAGGGTAATCCCCTTAATATATAACAATCTAATTTAACTCACTTAGTATGCTATTACGAACACAACCTAAAGGTTCTTTTTTTTTCTCCTCCATTCTTTACATATTAGGTATTGTATTCTGTACTCTCTGTGTACCCCTTGATTGACTTTGGTGGTAGTTGATCTGATTTTGCATCTGCTTAGTAATTAATTATTCTACTTTCTTTACTATGGTTTTATTGCCCCAGTGACAGCTACTTAGCCTTAGGAACACTTCCATCTATATCAACCCTCCACAATAGACTGTAGAGACACTTTGTGGGAGGTAGACTCTCTCAGCTTTTGCTTATCTGAAAATTGTTTAATCCCTCCTTCAAATTTCAATGATAATCCTCCTGGGTAGACTATCCATGGTTCAAGGCCCTTCTGCTTCATTAAATTAAACATATCATGCCACTACCTTCTGGCCTGTAAGGTTTCTGTTGAGAAGTCTGATAGCCTGATGGGTTTTCCTTGGTATGCGATCTTTTTTTATATATCATTAATCTACAATTACATGAGCAACATTATTGTTACTAGACTCCCCCCAAAATCAAGTCCCCACCACGTACTCGACTACAGTTACTGTCCATCAGCATAGTAAGATGATATAGAATCACTACTTGTCTTCTCTGTGTTGTACATCTCTCCCCATGACCAGTCCCACATTATGTCTGCTAATAGTAAAGCCTCCTTTTCCTCCCTTATACTTCCCTTCCCACACATCCTCCCCAGCCCCTTTCCCTTTGGTAACTGTTAGTCCATTCTTGGGTTCTGTGAGTCTGCTGTTAATTTGTTCCTTCAGTTTTTTTCTCTGTTCTTATACTCCACATATGAGTGAAATCATTTGGTACTTGTCTTTCTCCACCTGGCTTATTTCACTGAGCATAATACCCTCTAGCTCCATCCATGTTGCTGCAAATGGGAGGATTTGTTTTCTTCTTATGGCTGAATAATATTCTATTGCATTTAGGTACCACATCTTCTTTATTCTTTCATCTACTGATGGACATTTAGGTTGCTTCCATTTCTTAGCTATTGTAAATTGTGCTCAATAAACATAGGGGTGCATATGTCTTTTTCAAACTGGGTTGCTGCATTCTTAGGGTAAATTCCTAGGAGTGTAATTCCTGGGTCAAATGGTATTTCTATTTTGAGTTTTTGAGGGACCTCCATACTGCTTTCCACAATGGTTAAACTAATTTACATTCCTACCAGCAGTATAGGAGGGTTTCCCTTTCTCCACATTCTCACCAACATTTGTTGTTGTTTGTCTTTTGAATGGTGGCCATCCTTACTGGTGTGAGGTGATATCTCATTGTGGTTTTAATTTGCATTTCTCTGATGATTAGCGATGTGGAGCATCTTTTCATGTGCCTATTGGCCATCTGAATTTCTTCTTGGGAGAATTGTCTGTTCAGATCCTCTGACCATTTTTTAATGGATTACTTGCTTTTTGTTTGTTGAGGTGCGTGAGGTCTTTATGTATTTTGGATGACAACCCCTTATCAGATATGTCCTTTATGAATATATTCTCCCACACTGTAGGATGCGTTTTTGTTCTACTGATGGTGTCCTTTGCTGTATAGAAGCTTTTCAGTTTCATATAGTCCCACTTGTTCCTTTTTGCTTTTGTTTCCCTTGCCGGGGGAGATAGCTTCATGAAGAAGTTGCTCATGTTTATGTTCAAGCGATTTTGCCTATGTTTTTTTCTAGAGTTTTATACTTCCATGAATTACACTCAGGTCTTTGATCCATTTCGAATTTACTTTTGTGTATGGGGTTAGACAATGATCCTGTTTCATTCTCTACATGTTCCTGCCCAGTTTTGCCAACATCAGTTGTTGAATAGGCTGTCATTTCCCCATTGTATATCCATGGCTCCTTTATTGTATATTAATTGACCATATATGCTTTAGGAATCTCTATTCTGTTCCACTGGTCTGTGGGTCTGTTCTTGTGCCAGTACCAAATTGTCTTGATTACTGTGGCTTTGTAGTAGAGCTTCAAATTGGGTAGCGAGATGCCCCCTGCTTTATTCTTCCTTCTCAGGATTGCTTTGGCTATTTGGGGTCTTTGGTGGTTCCATATGAATTTTAGAACTATTTACTCTAGTTCATTGAAGAATGCTGTTGGTAATTTGATAAGGATTGCATTGAATCTGTAGATTGCTTTAGGCAGGATGGCCATTTTGACAATATTAATTCTTCCTAGCCAAGAGCATGGGATGAATTTCAATTTGTTAGTGTCCTCTTTAATTTCTCTTAGGAGTGTCTTGTAGTTTTCAGGGTATAGGTCTTTCACTTCCTTGGTTAGGTTTATTCCTAGGTATTTTATTCTTTTTGATACAATTGTGAATGAGACTGTTTACCTGATTTATTTCTGCTAGTTCATTGTTAATGTAGGAAAGCAACAGATTTCTGTGTACTAATTTAAATCCTGCAACTTTGCTGAATTCAGATATTAGTTCTAGTAGTTTTGGAATGGAGTCTTTAGGTTTTCTTATGTACAATATCATGTCATCTGCAAATAGTGACAGTTTGACTTCTTCTTTACCAATCTGGATGCCTTGTATTTCTTTGTTTTGTCTGATTTCCATGGCTAGGACCTCCAGTACTGTGTTGAATAACAGTGGGGAGAGTGTGCATCCCTTTCTTGTTCCCGATCTTATGTGAAAAGCTTTCAGCTTCTCACTGTTAAGTATGATGTTGTCTGTGGGTTTGTCATATATGGCCTTTATTTTGTTGAGGTACTTACTCTCTGTACCCATTTTGTTGAGAGTTTTTATCATGAATTCATGTTGAGTTTTGTCGAATGCTTTTTCAGCATCTATGTAGATGATCATGTGGTTTTTGTCCTTCTTTTTGTTGATGTGGTGGATAATGTTGATGGATTTTCAAATGTTGTACCATCCTTGCATCCCTGAGATGAATCCCACTTGATCATGGTGTATGATCCTCTTGATGTATTTTTGAATTCAGAGTACTAATATTTTGTTAAGTATTTTTGCATCTATGTTCAGCAGGGATATTGGTCTGTAATTTTCTTTTTTTGCGTGGGATCTTTGCCTGGTTTTAGTATTAGAGTGATGCTGTCTTCATAGAATGCCCTCCTCTTCAACTTTTTGGAAAACTTTAAGGAGAATGGGTATTATGTCTTCTCTATGCCTGATAAAATTCAGTGATCAATTCATCTGACCCAGGGTTTTGTTCTTGGGTACTTTTTGATCACCGATTCAATTTCATTGCTGGTGATTGGTCTGTTTAGATTTTGTGTTTCTTCCTTGGTCAGTCTTGGAAAGTTGTATTTTTCTAGGAAGTCGTCCATTTCTTCTAGGTTATCCAGCTTGTTCGCATATAGATTTTCATAGTATTCTCTTATACTTCTTTGTATTTCTGTGGTGTCCATCATGATTTTTCCTGTCTCATTTCTGATTCTGTTTATGTGTGTAGATTCTCTTTGTCTCTTAATAAGTCTGGCCAGGGGTTTATCTGTTCTCTTTATTCTCTCAAAGAACCAGCTCTTGGTTTCATTGATTTTTTTTCTATTGTTTTACTCTTCTGAATTTTATTTCTTCTCTGATCTTTATTATGTCCCTGTCCCTCCTTCTGCTGACTTTGGACCTCATTTGTTCTTCTTTTTCCAGTTTCAATAATTGTCACTTTTTGCTATTCATTTGGGATTGTTCTTCTTTCTTTAAATAGGACTGGATTGCTATGTACTTTCCTCTTATAACTGCCTTTGCTGTGTCCCACAGAAGTTGGGGCTTTGTACTGTTGTTGTCATTTGTGTCCATATATTGCTTGATCTCTTTTAATTTGTCCATTGATCCATTGACTATTTAGGAGCATGGTGTTAAGCCTCCATGTGTTTGTGAGCCTTTTTTTTTCTTTGTACAATTTATTTCTAGTTTTATACCTTTGTGATCTGAGAAGTTGGTTGGTAGAATGTCAGTCTTTTTAAATTTACTGTGGCTCTTTTTGAGGCCTAGCATGTGGTCTATTCTGGAAAATATTCCATATATACTTGAGAAGAATGTGTGTCCTGCTGCTTTTGGGTGTAGAGTTCTGAGATGTCTGTTGGGTCTATCTGTTCTTGTGTGCTGTTCATTGTCTGTGTGTCCTTACTTATTTTCTGTCTGGTTGATCTGTCCTTTGAAGTGAGTGGTGTGGTGAAGTCTTCTAAATGAATGCATTGCATTCTATTTCCTCCTTTAATTCTGATAGTATTTGTTTCACATATGTCAGTGCTCTTGTGTTGGGTGCATAGATATTTATAACAGTTATGTCCTCTTATTGGACTGACCCCTTTATCATTATGTAGTGTCCTTTTTTATCTCTTGTTACTTTCCTTGTTTTGAAGTCTATTTTGTCTGATACAAGTACTGCAACACCTACTTTTTCCCCCTTTTATTTGCATGAAATGTCTTTTTCCATCCCTTCAGTTTTAGTCTGTGTATGTTTTTGGGTTTGAGGTGAGTATCTTGTAGGCAGCATATAGATGGGTCTTGCTTTTTTATCGATTCTGTTACTGTGTGTCTTTTGATTGGTGCATTCAGTCCATTTATATTTAGGGTGATTATTGATAGATATGTACTTATTTCCATTGCAGGCTTTGGATTCATGGTTATTAAAGGTTCAAGGGTGGCTTTTTTACCATCTAACCATTTAACTTAACTCACTTATTAAACTATTATAAACACAGTCTGTTTATTCTTTATTCCCTCCCTTCTTATTCTTCATCCTCCATTCTTTATGCTAGGCGTTTTATTCTGTACTCTTTTATGTCAGTCCCCTCCCTGCTTCTGACCTGCAGACAAGGGAGGAGACACAATGACATATTGAAGATCTGAAAGGACCAGCCAGGGGACTCAAGGTGTAACAGTGCAACAGTGGTGCTGAAAGAGCATATTTATTGATCAGGAATCACATTCTTGAGTGGATTAACAAGTTTCTAGACACAATGATTAACATACTTTGCTAGGAATGTAATTGCCTCCAGGTCGCTGGGGCAAGATGTCCCTGGTGCCAAACAATGAGGGGGTAGCTAGGTCATGGAGCCAGATTTCAGTTAAGATAAGGTGTGCTGTAGCACAATCCACAGATTCCAAGGAAGGCAATCAATTCTTGTAAAGACAGAGTGGTCTATGAATAACAACCTGCACTTTTGTGTTTCCTTGTACTGCTTTTCTGGATGTTTGATTTTGTTTTTTGCCTTTAGTTAGTATTTGGTTGGTGTGCTTTCTTTGCTGTGATTTTATTTTCTCTGGTGGCTTCTATTTAGCTTTAGGAGTGCTTCCATCTAGAGCAGTCCCTGTAAAATACTGTGTAGAGGTGGTTTGTGTGAGGCAAATGCCCTCAACTTTTGCTTGTCTGGAAACTGTTTAATCCCTCCTTCAAATTTAACTGATAATCATGCTGGATACAGTTTTCTTGTTTCAAGTCCCTTCTGTTTCATTGTATTAAATGTATCATGCCATTCTTTTCTGTCCTGTAAGGTTTCTGTTGAGAAGTCTGATGATAGCCTGATGGGTTTTCCTTTGTCGGTGATCTTTTTTCTCTCTCTGGCTGCCTGTAATACTCTGTCCTTGTCTTTGATTTTTGTCATTTTAATTTTTATATGTCTTGGTGTTGTCCTCCTTGGGTGCCTTGTGTTGGGAGATTTGTGGGATTCCATGGTCTGAGAGACTATTTCCTTCCCCAGTTTGGGGAAGTTTTCAGCAATTATTCCTTCAAAGGCTCTTTCTATTCCTTTCTCTCTCTTCTTCTTCTTCTTCTGGTACCCCTATAATGCGACTACTGTTCCATTGGGATTAGTCACATCATTCTCTTAATATTCTTTCATTCCTGGAGATCCTTTTATATCTCTCTGCCTCAGCTTGTCTGTATTCCTGTTGTCTGATTTCTGATCCATTAGCAGTCTCTTGCATCTTGTCCAGCCTGCTCTTAACACCTTCTATCTATGTTTCCTTTCTGTTATCTCCCTTTGGACTTCATCCCTTAGCTCTTGCATATTTCTCTGCAGGTCCATCAGCATGGTTATGACTTTTATTTTGAATTCTTTTTCTGGAAGACTGGTTATATCTGTCCCATCAGGCCCTCTCTCTGGGGTTGTCTGAGTGATTTTTGACTGGACCAGATTCTTCTGCCTTTTCATGTCAATAGAAGTGGTTTCAGACAGGTGGCATGTTTGTCAGCTGGGAGAACAATGTCCCTTCCTGCTTGCTGGTCACCTTGCCTTTCTCTGCTGCCTGTGTCGGTTACCTGCACACAGAGAGCAGTCTCTGGGATAATCTCCTGAGCTGCTGTGGGTGGAGCTGCCCTCTAGGATAGCCTAGAGCCCTGCAGGAGGTCACAGGCATGCCAGCTGTGTTTTCCTGCAGAAACGGTGCCCCTTCATGCCTTCCAGAACTTGCCCTGGCTTTTTCTGTCTGGGCCGGGCAGTTGCACACCAGTGGCACCCTCTGGGTCTGTCCCAGTTGTCTGCTCACTGGGAGAAGACTCTGTGGGTGGCACTGTTCTCTGGATGCTCCACAGCTGTGGCAGGTCAGCCGCTTTGCTTGCAGTGCTGGCCACGGAGAATGAATGCCAGGCTGCTTATCACTGTGAGGGGCTTTGGGGGTGTTTTACCCACCAGGTGGTAGGGATCCTGAAGTTCCTTAAGATTCCCAGCCTGCTGGGCTGAGTGTGCCAGCTGTTAAGCCCTTGTCCCTTTAAGACTTTTAAAAAGCACCTGCTTTTCTTTTGTCCCAGGGGAGCCGGCTGTGGGGACCTGCTCACAGTCTCCATCTCAGATTTTACTTTTTCATTTCTCTAATATCCAGTACATCACGCAATGTGTGTCTGTGCTCCCAGTGCAGATTACAAGGGCTGGTTATTTAGTAGTCCTGTGCTTCCACTCCCTCCCCACTCTGATTCTTTTCCTCCTGCTGGTGAGCTGGGGTTGGGGGAGTACTCGGATCCCTCTGGATCATGGTTTTGTATCTTACCCTTTTTATGACATGCTGTGTTCCTGCAGATGTAGATGTAGCCTGGCTGTTGTACTGTATCTTCTGGTCTCTCTTTTAGGAGTAGTTGTATTTGTTGTATTTTCAAAAATAGGTATGATTTTGGGAGGAGATTTCCGCCCCCTTACTCTTGCTGCCATCTTGAGCATTCCCCTGTATGTGATCTTTTTTCTCTCTCTAGCTACTGTTAAAAGTCTGTCTTTATCCTTTATTTTTGCCATTTTAATTATTATGTCTTGATTTTGTCTTCCTTGGGTCCCTTGTGTTGGGAGATTTGTGCATCTCCATGGCCTGAGAGACTATTTCTTTCCCCACATTGGGGAAGTTTTCAGCAATTACCTCCTCAAAGACACTTTCTATCCCTTTTTCTCTCTTTTCTTCTTCTGGTACCCCTATAATGTGAATATTGTTCCGTTTGAATTGATCACACAGTTCTCTCAATATTCTTTCATTCATAGAGATCTTTTTTCTCTCTGTGCCTCAGTTTCTTTTTATTCCTCTTCTCTAATTTCTATTCCATTTACTGTCTCTTCTACTACTCTGCTTTTAAATCACTCCATTACATGTTTCATTTCAGATATGGAATTTCTTTTTTTTTTTTCCTGGATAATTAATTTTTATTGAAAGGTAGTTGACACACAGTATTACATTAGTTTCAGGTGTACAACACAGTGATTCAACATTTATATACATGATAATTCTAGGTACCAGCTATCACCATACCAAGTTGTTACAATATTTTGACTATATTCCTTATGCTATACATTACATCCCAGTTACTTATTTATTTTACAATTGGAAGTGTGTTTATATATATATATATGTACATATATATATATATATATATATATACACATATATATATTTTGTGTGTGTGTGTGTGTGTGAGGGCATCTCTCATATTTATTGATCAAATGGTTGTTAACAACAATAAAATTCTGTATAGGGGGGTCAATGCTCAATGCACAATCATTAATCCACCCCAAGCCTAATTTTCGTCAGTCTCCAATCTTCTGATGCATAACGAACAAGTTCTTACATGGAGTACAAATTCTTACATAGTGAATAAGTTACATGGTGAACATTACAAGGGCAGTCATCACAGAAGCTTTCGGTTTTGTTCATGCATTATGAACTATAAACAGTCAGTTCAAATATGAATATTCATTTGATTTTTGTACTTGATTTATATGTGGATACCACATTTCTCTCTCTATTATTATTATTTTTAATAAAATGCTGAAGTGGTAGGTAGATACGAGATAAAGGTAGAAAACATAGTTTTGTGTTGTAAGAGAGCAAATGTAGATGATCAGGTGTGTGCCTGTAGACAATGTGTTAATCCGAGCTAGACAAGGGCAACAAAACATCCACATATGCAGAAGATTTCTCTCAGAACAGGAGGGGGGAGGTTCTAAGCCTCACCTCTGTTGATCCCCATTTTCTCACCTGATGGCCCCCCTGCGACTGTGCCTGTCTGAGGTTGTTCCTCCCTTGAGGAATCTTACCCGTCTCTGGCTAACCAGTCATCTTCCAGGGCCATACAGGGAAATGTTAAGTTGGTAAGTGAGAGAGAAGCCTTATTGTTTGAAAAGGTTAGCTTTTTACTTCTTTGCATATTTATGCCCTGTGGTTTCTATGCCCAGCATTTGTCTTGAGGTGTCTTTACCACTTGGAGGAATTATGATACTTGGTAAATTCGACATATGGCACGAATTCTATTTAAGGGTTGTAATTAGGTAGGAAGAAGAAAAGCTATAGATGTAGCAGGTGGAAGAAAACCTGGGAAGATTGATTATTTCTTTGACATATCTTCTTGTAGAGTAACTTCAGCATGGATAGGTTTTAAACTACTAATTAAATTGCACACACACATTAACATAATAGGAGTACAGTTATGTAACCAAAGCATACCTGTAATTACCAGCCATCTCCAGTGAAACCAAGAAAACCAGTTAGGCACCTTAGGCATTTGTGAAAACTTATCTATGATATGGTGGATATTGTCCAACTGAACTTGAACAGTCTGAGAGAATTCAGATAAATTAAAACAACCCATTCCTGGGGACTGTTCACATCCCATATGTTCTTTTAACAGTAAATAGTCTGTGGTTGTAAGATTTTGGAGTGCTACAATTTGCACTTCTCCTAATTCTTGGTTGAGTTCCAACAGTATAGATCCAGTCAAATTTGTTGTTTTACTGTATGCACAGGCCAGCTTAGATATCTCCTTCATCATTCCCATGGCAAGTCCAGGAATTGGTGGGATGAGTGCATCTACACCTGTGGCAGTGCGTGGATCTTTGTTGGGTTTTTTTTTGCTGATCTTGTTCTGGCATGAGTCTTCCCGAGAGTGCTGATGTTGCAAGTTCTTTTTCATATCGTATCTTAGTTCATTTTTGGGGTAGCCAAATTAGGCTTTGATCCTCTGTATAAACATAAACAGACCCTTTGCTTACACTTTTATATGCCCTTTATATCATTGTGTAGAACTCATTGGAGGTCACCACACAGGAACTGCTTTTTTTTTATCATTAATCTACACTTACATGACGAATACTTTGTTTACTAGGCTCTCCCCTATACCAGGTCCCCCCTATATACTCCTTTACAGTCACTGTCCATCAGCGTAGCAAAATGTTGTAGAATCACTACTTGCCTTCTCTGTGTTGTACAGCCCTCCCTTTTCTTCTACCCCCCCATGCATGTTAATCTTAATACCCCCCTACTTCTCCCCACCCCTTATCCATCCCTACCCACCCATCCTCCCCAGTCCCTTTCCCTTTGGTACCTGTTAGTCCATTCTTGAGTTCTGTGATTCTGGTGCTGTTTTGTTCCTTCAGTTTTTCCTTTGTTCTTATACTCCACAGATGAGTGAAATCATTTGGTATTTCTCTTTCTCCGCTTGGCTTGTTTCACTGAGCATAATACCCTCCAGCTCCATCCATGTTGCTGCAAATGATTGGATTTGCCCTTTTCTTATGGCTGAGTAGTATTCCATTGTGTATAAATACCACATCTTCTTTATCCATTCATCTATCGATGGACATTTAGGTTGCTTCCAATTCTTGGCTATTGTAAATAGTGCTGCGATAAACATAGGGGTGCACTGGTCTTTCTCATACTTGATTGCTGCATTCTTAGGGTAAATTTCTAGGAGTGCAATTCCTGGGTCAAATGGTATGTCTGTTTTGAGCATTTTGATGTACCTCCATACTGCTTTCCACAATGGTTGAACTAATTTACATTCCCACCAGCAGTGTAGGAGGGTTCCCCTTTCTCCACAGCCTTGCCAACATTTGTTGTTGTTTGTCTTTTGGATGGCAGCCATCCGTACTGGTGGGAGGTGAAACCTCATTGTAGTTTTAATTTGCATTTCTCTGATAATTAGCGATGTGGAGCATCTTTTCATGTGTCTGTTGGCCATCTGCATTTCTTTTTTGGAGAACCGTCTGTTCAGTTCCTCTGCCCATTTTTTAATTGGGTTATTTGTTTTTTGTTTGTTGAGGTGTGTGAGCTCTTTATATATTCTGGACGTCAAGCCTTTATCGGATGTGTCATTTTCAAATATATTCTCCCATACTGTAGGGTTCCTTTTTGTTCTATTGATGGTGTCTTTTGCTGTACAGAAGCTTTTCAGCTTAATATAGTCCCACTTGTTCATTTTTGCTGTTGTTTTCCTTGCCCGGGGAGATATGTTCAAGAAGAGGTCACTCATGTTTATGTCTAAGAGGTTTTTGCCTGTTTTTCCCAAGAGTTTAATGGTTTCGTGACTTACATTCAGGTCTTTGATCCATTTTGAGTTTTCTTTTGTATATGGGGTTAGAAAATGGTCCAGTTTCATTCTCCTACATGTAGCTGTCCAGTTTTGCCAGCACCATCTGTTGAAGAGACTGTCATTTCGCCGTTGTATGCCCATGGCTCCTTTATCAAATATTAATTGACCATATATGTCTGGGTTAATGTCTGGATTGTCTAGTCTGTTCCATTGGTCTGTGGCTCTGTTCTTGTGCCAGTACCAAATTGTCTTGATTACTATGGCTTTATAATAGAGCTTGAAATTGGGGAGTGAGATTCCCCCCTACTTTATTCTTCTTTCTCAGGATTGCTTTGGCTATTCAGGGTCTTTGGTGTTTCCATATGAATTTTTGAATTATTTGTTCCAGTTCATTGAAGAATGTTGCTGGTAGTTTCATAGGGATTGCATCAAATCTGTATATTGCTTTGGGCAGGATGGCCATTTTGACGATATTAATTCTTCCTAGCCATGAGCATGGGATGCGTTTCCATCTGTTAGTGTCCCCTTTAATTTCTCTTAAGAGTGACTTGCAGTTTTCAGAGTATAAGTCTTTCACTTCTTTGGTTAGGTTTATTCCTAGGTATTTTTTTTTATGCAATTGTGAATGGAGTTGTTTTCCTGATTTCTCTTTCTGTTGGTTCATTGTTAGTGTACAGGAAAGCCACAGATTTGTGTGTTGATTTTGTATCCTGCAACTTTGCTGTATTCCGATATCAGTTCTAGTAGTTTTGGGGTGGAGTCTTTAGGGTTTTTTATGTACAATATCATGTCATCTGCAAATAGTGATAGTTTAACTTCTTCTTTACCAATCTGGATTCCTTGTATTTTTTTGTTTTGTCTGATTGCCGTGGCCAGGACCTCCAGTACTATGTTTAATAACAGTGGGGAGAGTGGGCATCCCTGTCAAGTTCCCGATCTCAGAGGAAATGCTTTCAGCTTCTCGCTGTTCAAAATAATGTTGGCTGTGGGTTTTTCATAGATGGCCTTTATTATGTTGAGGTACTTGCCTCTATTCCCATTTTGCTAAGAGTTTTTATCATGAATGGATGTTGAACTTTGTCAAATGCTTTTTCAGCATCTATGGAGATGATCATGTGGTTTTTGTCTTTCTTTTTGTTGATGTGGTGGATGATGTTGATGGACTTTCGAATGTTGTGCCATCCTTGCATCCCTGAGATGAATCCCACTTGGTCATGGTGTACGATCCTTTTGATGTATTTTTGAATTCGGTTTGCTAAAATTTTGCTGAGTATTTTTGCATCTACGTTCATCAGGGATATTGGTCTGTAGTTTTCTTTTTTGTGGGGTCTTTGCCTGGTTTTGGTATTAGGGTGATGTTGGCGTCATAGAATGAGTTTGGGAGTATCCCCTCCTCATATTTTTTTGAAAACTTTAAGGAGAATGGGTATTATGTCTTCCCTGTATGTCTGATAAAATTCCGAGGTAAATCCATCTGGCCCAGGGGTTTTGTTCTTTGGTAGTTTTTTGATTACCGCTTCAATTTCGTTGCTGGTAATTGGTCTGTTTAGATTTTCTGTTTCTTTCTGGGTCAGTCTTGGAAGGTTGTATTTTTCTAGGAAGTTGTCCATTTCTCCTAGGTTTCCCAGCTTGTTAGCATATAGGTTTTCATAGTATTCTCTAATAATTCTTTGTATTTCTGCGGGGTCCGTCGTGATTTTTCCTTTCTCGTTTCTGATTCTGTTGATTTGTGTTGACTCTCTTTTCCTCTTAATAAGTCTGGCTAGAGGCTTATCTATTTTGTTTATTTTCTCGAAGAACCAGCTCTTGGTTTCATTGATTTTTGCCATTGTTTTATTCTTCTCAATTTTATTTATTTCTTCTCTGATCTTTATTATGTCCCTCCTTCTGCTGACCTTAGGCCTCATTTGTTCTTCTTTTTCCAGTTTCAATAATTGTGACATTAGACCGTTCATTTGGGCTTGTTCTTCCTTTTTTAAATATGCTTGGATTGCTATATACTTTCCTCTTAAGACTGCTTTTGCTGTGTCCCACAGAAGTTGGGGCTTAGTGTTGTTGTTGTCGTTTGTTTCCATATATTGCTGGATCTCCATTTTGATTTGGTCATTGATCCATTGATTATTTAGGAGTGTGTTGTTTAGCCTCCATGTGTTTGTGAGCCTTTTTGCTTCCTTTGAACAGTTTATTTCTAGTTTTATGCCTTTGTGGTCTGAAAAGTTGGTTGGTAGGATTTCAATCTTTTGGAATTTACTGAGGCTCTTTTTGTGGCCTAGTATGTGGTCTATTCTGGAGAATGTTCCATGTGCACTTGAGAAGAATGTGTGTCCTTTTGCTTTTGTATGTAGAGTTCTGTAGATGTCTATTAGGTCCATCTGTTCTAGTGTGTTGTTCAGTGCCTCTGTGTCCTTACTTATTTTCTGTCTGGTGGATCTGTCCTTTGGAGTGAGTGGTGTGTTGAAGTCTCCCAAAATGAATGCATTGCATTCTATTTCCTCCTTTATTTCTGTTAATATTTGTTTCAGGTATGTTGGTGCTCCTGTATTGGGTGCATATATATTTATAATGGTTATATCCTCTTGATGGACTGAGCCCTTTATCGTTATGTAATGTCCTTCTTTGTCTTTTGTTACTTTCTTTATTTTGAAGTCTGTTTTGTCTGATACCAGAATTGCAACACCTGCTTTCTTCTCTCTGTTGTTTGCTTGAAATATCTTTTTCCATCCCTTGACTTTAAGTCTGTGCGCGTCTTTGGGTTTGAGGTGAGTCTCTTGTAAGCAGCATATGGATGGATCTAGGTTTTTTATCCATTCTATTACTCTGTGTCTTTTGATTGTTGCATTCAGTCCATTTACATTTAGGGTGATTATTGAAAGGTATGAATTTATTGCCATTGCAGGCTTTAAGTTTGTGGTTACCAAAGGTTTAGGGTTAGCTTCTTTACGATCTTACTGACTAGCTTAACTCACTTGTTGAGCTATTATAAACGCGGTCTGATTATTCTTTATTTCTCTCCCTTCTTATTCCTCCTCCTCCCTTCTTCATATGTTGGGTGTTTTGTTGTGTGCTCTTTTTAGGAGTGCTCCCATCTAGAGCAGTCCCTGTAGGATGCCCTGTAGAGGTGGTTTGTGGGAGGCAAATTCCCTCAACTTTTGCTTGTCTGGGAATTGTTTAATCCCTCCTTCATATTTAAATGATATTCGTGCTGGATACAGTAGTCTTGGTTCGAGGCCCTTCTGTTTCATTGCATTAAGTATATCATGCCATTCTCTTCTGGCCTGTAGGGTTTCTGTTGAGAAGTCTGATGATAGCCTGATGGGTTTTCCTTTGTAGGTAACCTTTTTTTTCTCTCTGGCTGCTTGTAATACTTTGTCCTTGTCTTTGATCTTTGCCATTTTAATTATTATGTGTCTTGGTGTTGCCCTCCTTGGATCCCTTGTCATGGGAGTTCTGTGTACCTCTGTGGTCTGAGAGGCCATTTCTTCCCCTAGTTTGGGGAAGTTTTCGGCAATTATTTCTTCAAAGACACTTTCTATCCCTTTTTCTGTCTCTTCTCCTTCTGGTATTCCTATAATGCGTATATTATTCCTTTTTGATTGGTCACTCAGCTCTCTTAAAATTCTTTCATTCCTGGAGATCCTTTTATCTCTCTCTGCATCAGCTTTTCTGCATTCCTATTCTGTTTTCTAGTCCATTAATGGTCTCTTGCATCTCGTCCATTCTGTTTTGAAGTCCTTCCAGAGCTTGTTTTATTTCTGTATTCTCCTTCCTTAGTTCTTGCATATTTCTCTGCAAGTCCATCAGCATGGTTATGACTTTTGTTTTGAATTCTTTTTCAGGAAGACTGGCGAAATCTATATCCCCAGGTTCCTTCTCAGGGGAAGATGTAACAGATGCCGAAGCTGTCTGGGTTAGTCTTGTCTGGATCATATTTTTTTGCCTTTTCATGTTGACAGGTGCTATTGACTGTCAGCTGGGAGGGCCAAAATTTTCACTTGCTACTGGCCTTTCTTTACTGGGACAACTGCGACCCCTAGTGGCTTGTGTTGGGTCATTGCGTGTAGAGTGGGTCTTTGTGTCTTGCCTGGCCGGAAGGGAGGAATTTCCCTTTCTGTGGGCGGAGTGTGTCTCAGGCTGCTTCTCTGCTTTCGCAGCGCCCGGAGGGGTAATGGACGGGGGGGGCTGTTTGGCTGTTTACCTCCATGAGGGGTCTCAGAGCTGTTGCCCAGGGGGTTAGTGCGCCCAGTTTTCCCTGTAATTTCCAGCTGCTGGACTATGACCTGTGTTGTTTCTGTCAAGCTGTTAAGTCTCTGTCCCTTTAAGACTTCCAAAAAGCCCCCACTTTTCTTTGTCACAGGGGCATCAGCTTCAGCACCCGCTCAGAGGTCTTGTTGCCCTGTTTCCCCAGTATCCAGGGCCCTCCGCCCACGCACTGTGTCTGTGCTCTGGTGGGGGTGGCTGGGGCTGGGTGTTCATCAGTCCTGGGCTCTGTCTCCCTCCCACTCTGCCTATTCTCCCACCGGGAGCTGGGGGGAGGGGCGCTCGGGTCCCGCTGGGCCGGGGCTTGTATCTTACCCCTTTCACCAGTCGCTGGGTTCTCGCTGGTGTAGCTGCAGTCTGGCCACTGTCCTGCGTCTTCTGGTCTCTCTTTTAGGACTAGTTGTGTTTGTTGTATTTTCAAAAGTATATATGTTTTTGGGAGGAGATTCCCACTGTCCTACTCATGCCGCCATGTTGGCTCCGCCCCTGGAATTTCTTAATGATTGAATTTCCATCGTAAATTCGTCCCTGAGTTCTTGAATATTTTTCTGTGCCTCCATGAGCATGTTTATATTTATTTTGAACTCTCTTTCAGGAAGATTGATGAGTTCAGTTTCACTTGGCCCTTTTTCTGGTGTTTGTGAGATTTTGGTTTGAACCTTTGATGTTTCGTATTTTTATGTGGCTCCCTCTAGCGCCCAGAACCTTTAGTGTCTTGAGCTGCTTAGCTCCTGGAGAGATGTCGGAGATCGGAGGCAGTGGTGCTGGTGCCTGCAGGCAGGAAAAAGGTGTTTCCTGCTTCCCAGCTGCAGTGCCTGTCTCTACTGTCAGAACCAGTGGGCTGAGCACACAGGTGTAAGCCTCTGTGCTTTGTGTTTGTAGCTGCTGTAAGTGGGGCCCCCCTCTGGCTGGCCTGATGCCAGAGCAGGGACTGCCAGTTTGTGAGCCATTAAGCAGGCTAGGAGGAAGATGCAGCAGACTGCATATCACAGTAGGGGGCCTCAGAGCTGAGTAGCCAGCCAGGGGGATGGAGCACCTGAAGCTCCTGAAAGTTCCCAACCTGCTTGGCAGAGTGCACCCAGACAACCTTGTCCACCTATCCCTTCTCCCATGCAGCAAGCTCCGTGCAATCCCCACCCCTTCAGCAGCCCTCTCGCTGCTAGGAAGCCTCTCAGACTGTCTGCCTTTCCTTTGTCCCAGAGCAGCTAGATGTGGATCCCTGTTCTCCACAAATGGCTGAAATCTCAGTCTCTTCATGTTTTCTGCCTGTCTTAGCTCTCCAACCCCACTAATCTCCAGAGTACCATGCAATGTAGATTTGTGCTCCCAAAGCAGATCTCCAGGGATGGGTGTTCAGCATTCCTAGGCTTCCACCCCCTCCCCACTCCACTTCTCTTCCTCCTTCCAGTGAACTGGGGTGGGGGAAGGGCTTGGGTCCCACTGGATCAAGGCTTTGGTATGTTACCCTGTTTCATGAGGTCTTCTGTTTTCTCCAGGTGTATGCAGTCTGGCCTAACCTTCTTTCCTGCTGCTCTTTTAAGATTAGTTGTATTAACTATATTTTCGTATTATAAGTGGTTTGGGGAAGAGTTCTCTATCTCACCTCTCATGCTACCATCTTTAATCTTCTTTTTTAGAGTTTTTATTCCCACTTACAAGTAATCCCCTGTAATTAGTCCATTCATTATGTTAAATGTTCCTGTTTAAATTGCTATGTGGTTTCTGCCTCATGATTGTATCCTGACTATAGAATTATTCCCACAGTGTTGCCAGTAGATAGACCGACAAAGATAGAGTTTGGGAATTGGTTTGATCTTGCCATTGGGTTTGAGCACTCTGCTGAGCTCCTTGGAAATGGGAATTGGGATGTTAGTAATCCATGACGTGCAATGGCATTACGGTTAAGCAGCCTCTCACCTGTGGCTTATTTTGATGAAGTACCAACTGAAACACATGCTTTGGGAACCCAAGTGGTGGCTGCATTTTTCTGTTATGTCAGTAATGATGACTATAAGGACTTTGGTGTGGGATAGATTCTTCTAAGTGCACTGGATTTCTTCCAGAGAGAAAATAACAAACTCAGATCCTTTAACTCATAGCTCTTGTCATGGTCTTAGAACCAGAGAACTTCTATGATAGCTCTAAAAGTACCTATTATTTATTATAGCCACAGTACTGATTTTTCTTAAAATAAAAAACAAAACTTAATTGTGTGGAGGATTTCTGCTTCCATCCGAGATAGAATAACAGGAACCATATTTATCTTCCCAGGAAGTACTCTTTTTATCACGGAGTACATGATCATATATATATACCAAGTCTGGTGGAATCTGCAGAAATACTACTATAACTAATAAATGAGTTCCACACAGTTGTAGAATACAATACCAATGTACAAAAATCAATAGTATTTCTGCATTCTAGCCACAAGCAATTGAAAACTAAATTTTAAAAATAATATTTACAACAGCATCAAAAATATAAACTGCTTAGAATTAACTCTAACGAAAGATGTGAACAACACATATACTACAAACTATAAAATATGTTTGAGAGAAATTAAAGATAAATAATATTAATAAATTGAGAGCTATACTTTGTTCATGAATTGGAAGACCCCATAATGTTAAAATATCAATTCTTCCCAGAATTGATCTTTGCACCAATTCAATGCAGTCTCAAACTAAATTCCAGCAGAGTTTTCTTGTAGAAGTTGACAAGCGATTTCTAAAATGTACATGGAAATGCAATGACCTGGAATACGCAAAACAACCCCAAGAAAGAAAAACGAAGTGGAGGGCTATCACACAGTAATTTCAAATATTATTATAAAGCTTCAAGTATTATAATAAAGTGTAGTCTCATTGAAAAGACAAAATGATCAGTGTAACAGAATAGAAATTCCAGAAATAAACCCACGCATATATAAACAACTGACTTTTGACAAAGGCACTAAAGTGTTGCAATGAAGAAAAGATAGATAGCCTTTCAACAAATCATGCTAGAATAATTAAATATCTATATGCAGAAAAAGCCTTTGATCCATACTCACACCATGTGCAAAAGGTAATTCAAAATAGATCACAAACTTAAATGTAAAATCTGAAACTATAAAACTTCTGGGAGAAAAAAGGAGAAAATCTCTGTGACTTTGGATTAGGCAAAGATTTTGTTTTCTTTTTTTTATTAAGGTATCATTGATAATCTTATGAAGGTTTCACATGAGCAACATTGTAGTTACTACATTCACCCATATTACCAAGTCCCCCCTACATACCCCATTGCAGTCACTGTCCATCAGTGCAGTAAGATGCTATAGAGTCACTACTTGTCTTCTCTGTGCTATACTTAGGCAAAGATTTCTTAATGTAACACCAAAAGGAGAATCCATAAAAGAACAAATGCATAAATTGGACTTCATCAAAAGAAAAAATGTATGCTCTTCAAAAGGCACTCTTAAGTGTGTGGGTAAAATTGTAATATTTCCAGAATATCTCGCCTGTCTTCAGTACATCTGCATATCAACAGGTGCTCATGGGTAGAGGAAAGTATGGTTTTAGGGCATTTGCATCATTCCTCAAGGGTGGAGAGAAGTTCATCTCCATATCAGTGAGTAATCACCTGGCAATGGAGGGCTTATCTATACCTGAGAGGTGAGGAGGAGGGCTGGTGTTGCTTCTGCTGGAGCAGGAAAGATTTTGCCCTTTGACTGATTTCAGTTTTTAGAGGTATTTTGCTCCAGGATTTCCTCTCCCTGGACTTCCAAGTGTAAGAAAAGATAAGCTATCTACTTGGAAAAAGTCTTTGCAAAGCACATAGGAGATTTAGAATGAAAAACTCTCAAAACTCAACAATAAAAAGCAAACAACCCAGTTTAAAAATGGGCAAAAAATTCAAGCAGATAGTTCACCAAAGAAGATATAGGAATGGAAAAAACATATGAAAATATGGCCTAACTACAATGAGATACCACTCTATACCTATCAGAATAACTGAAATTTAAATATTGATCACACCAAGCATTGGCATGGATGTGGAGCAACTGGAACTCTCATATATTGTGGGCAGAAGTAGTTTGATAGTTTCTTAAAAAGTTAAACATACACAGACCCATATGATCCAGCTAGAATAATTTTAGGTATTTAAGAAAAAAGAAAGTATATGTCCATACAAAGATTTGCACATGAATGTTCATAAAAATTTTATTTGTAATAGTAAAAAAAAAACTGGAAACATGCAGTGTCTATCAATAGGAAAATGGATAAACAAATTGTGGTATGCCCATAAAATGGAATACTACCCCATGATATAAAGGAATGAACTATTGATATTCACAACATGGATGAATCACAACATAACTGTGTTGAGTGAAGGAAGCCAGACAAGAAAAAGAATGCAAACTGCATGATTCCATTTATATAGAACTCTAGAATATCATATATGACTTCCACCTTGAAAGAAAAAAATTGTAAAACAAACATAGGACTCTACTTAAAAATATACATGCTGAGGTATTTTGGGTGAAGTATACTGAGTTTACTCAGTTAACTTTGAAATGTATTAAACAACTGTGATTGATTAATATATCAAAGGAGGGATGATGGATAACTATGTGATAAGATGAGTATAATAAAATGTTAATGATAGAATTCTGTTCACTGTAAATTTCTTTCAATGATTTTATAATTTTGAAATTTTTCATAATAAAATTTTGGAAAAAATGACTAAGTCTATGTGTATGAATGGCTTATTTTTGAGATACCTATAGAATCCAAATGGAGGTGTCAAGTAGACAGTTGGATTTGTAAGCATGAAGGTCAGGGTACAGATTGTGACTTGGGTAATACATTTGTGAGTTATCAGTGTTTAGATAAGAGGTTGGCAAACTATAGCCTGCAGGCCAAATCTAGCCTACTGCCTGTTTTTGTATGGCTGTGAACTAAGAGTAGTTTTTACAATTTTAGTTGGTTGAAAAAAATCAAAAGAAAATGATGTGAAAATTATATGAAATTCAAATTTCAGTGTCTGTTAAGTTTTGTCAATGTCTATCAAGAACACACACATACCCATTAGTTTAGTATTGTCATTTGCTGCTGTTGAGCTACAGCAGCAGAATTAAATAGCTGGGATAGAGACAATATGTGCTGGTCCTCTCATCAGTTCAAACTGCTGCTAGTGGCACTAACATCTCAGTGACACAGTTTCATGGGACAGTTTCAAGTGCCATGTGTATAACCAATTGTGACATTTTTAAAAATTACAAGTTCAAATCCATGATGTCAAAATAAGAGAAAAGTGGCACTCAAGTGTAAGCTATTTTGTTATCAAATTAGAAAGCAAAGCATTGTATTTATTATTTAGTAACAGTATAGGGGTAATAGAAGAATACAATATACATTGACATTACCAGATTAAACACTCATTATAATGTTCATAAAACACAGGAAAGCAACATTCAGAAAAATTAGAAAATTTAGAGTATTTCACCATGGCAGAATTTCTTCATAATAATATAAAATAGAGACTGCAACAAAGTCAGTTTCCAAGTGGCTCATTTTCTAGCCAAGCAAAGAAAGCTATTTACCAATGGTGAGTTCATTAAATCATATTTGACTGCAGTAGCCAAAGAATGTGTTCAGAGAAAATAAACTTGTTTAAGACTATTAGCCATTAAGTGAGAACAATTACTCAAAGAGTGGAGGGATTTGGGATCAACATCACTAAGTGGCTATCTTGGATCTTGATTTTTGGATGTTACCAATACTGTTCAGTTAGTGTTGTTTATTTAAGGAATAGATGATGAGTTTGAAGTGTTTTAAGAGTTGACATAAAAGAGGAAAATACAGCAAATGCAACTAGACCTCAAAATGACCTGAAGACTGCAGAACAAGCCACCTACACCTGGAAGAAGAGAGGACCACTCAGAAAAGGGCCAGGCAGAGGGCAGCCCTGCCCACAGTGAGCTCAACAGAGATTCCTGACCTGATTACAAAGGCAGCAGCTCAAGCAAACTGCCAACCCAGACTTACACCACTACAGAAGCTAGACAGAAAGGCGGCCCCGTCCATGGCATGTCAACAGCCAGGGCCCCTGCAAAATAGAAACAAACACTAGAGAGTAAAGAACCTTGAGCTTCTGGGCACCATAGCACACATTCTTCACAAAGCTATTACTCTTTAGACCAGAAAGCATAGCAGAGACATCTAATACAAAGGAAGAAATACAGAATCCCTGATAAAATGAGCAAGCAGAGGAATTTGATCCAATAAAAACTACAAGACAGGACCCCAGAAAGAGGGCTAACTGAAACAGAAATCACCCATCTTCTTGATAAAGATTTCAAAAAAAAGTCATAAACTTGCTCATGGATTAACAGAAGAAGTATTCAAGATATCAGAGAGGACTTCAAGAAAGAGATAGAAAACTTCAAAAAGAGCCACTCAGAGATGAAGAATACTGTATCTGAAAGAAAACACACAATGGAGGGATTTAAAAGTAGATTCGATCATGTAGAGGAGATGGTAAATAAAATAGAAATTAGAGAAGAAGAAAACATAGAAGCTGAGGAACAGAGAGAGAAAAGGATGTCTAGGAATGAAAGAATGATAAGAGAGCTATGTGACCAATACAAATGAAACAATATTCACAAAATAGGGGCTCCAGAAGGAGAAGAGAAAGACAAAGGAATAGAAAGTCTCTTTAAGGAAATAATTGTTGAAAGCTTCCCTAATCTGGGGAAGGAAATAGACAGGCCATGAAAGTGCAGAGATCCCCTAACAAAAGTAACCCCAGCAATACAACACCAAGACGTATAATAAATAAAATGGCAAAGATCAAGGATAAGGAGAGAGTGTTGAAAGCAGTCAGAGACAGAAAAAATGATTGCTTATAAAGGAAATCCCATCAGGCTATCAGCAGATTCCTCAACAAAAATTCTTCAGGCCAGAAGGGTGTGGCATAATATATTTAATGTACTGAAACAGAAGGACCTCCAACCAAGAATCCACTATCTGGTGAGATTATCATTTAAATTTGAAGCAGTTGCTAAACAATTTCCAGATAAACAAAATTCGAAGGAATTTGCCATCACTACCTTTATAGATATGTTAAAGGGATTGTTGTAGATGAAAATGACCCTAAGGCTAAATAGCTTTCACCAGTGAAAATAAACCCACAGTAAAGGTAGCAGACCAACTAATTACCAAGCAAGTATGAAATTAAAACAAAAGAAGTAAAATCAACTATACACAAAAGCAGTCAAGGGATACACAAAAAGTGCAGATTATGACATCTAATATGAAAAATGTGGAGGAGGAAGAAGAAAAAAAAATACCTTTTTTGTGTTTGAAATAGAGTAATCAGCAATTTGAGATAGACTATTATATAATAAAGAAGCTATCCTTGAACCTTTGGTAACCACAAAACTAAAGCCTACAATAAATACACACACAGAAAAATAAATAATTTAAAAAAGAGTGAGAAACCCAATTACAGCACTGAAGAAAACCATCAATAACAAGAGAACAGGATAAGAGAGAAAGAAAGGAAAGAGAGGAACTATAAAAAACAGCCAGAAAACAATTAATAAAATGGCAATAAGTACACATCTATCAATTATCACTTCAAATGTAAGTGGGCTGAATGCACCAATCAAAAGATACAGAGTGGCAGAATGGATAAGGGAACAAGATGACTCAAGAATTAGCCTCTATGAATTGTCTGTGTGGAATAACTACAGGCAAGAATATTTTTAAAGAAATTGAGAAAACACTAATTCAGCACAAACTGAAGTGGAATCTGCTAAGAATTATTACAACTGATGTTAAATATTACAACTGATGGTAAAAATATACGTGGAGTAGAAAAAGCCTTAGTGAGACAACTTTGCAGAGCATATGAAAATGTAAAGTGTTTAAAGTCTGTAATTATTAATTGTATTATTCATCAGCAGGTACTTTACAGAAATTATTTGAATTTTTCATATGCTACTGAACCAGTACTGTCAGTCATGAATTTCATTTGCTGTTGTAGACTTAGTCATCATGAATGTTTGTTAGAAATAGAAGTGGAATATCCTGACTTACCCTACTCCATAGCATTTTGATGTCTTGGTGGTGCTAAAGTTTTACTGTGGCATTTTGAATTCAGGGCTTAGATTGAAATTTTTCTGAATCAGAAGAACCATAATCAGCCACTACTCTCAAACAGTGATTGACTTTGTTAACTAGCTCTTGTTGCAGACTTGACAATATTTATTAATAAATTAAACCAAAATCACAATGCAAAACAGCACTTATGTATATAACTCAACCTTCTGTAACTTTGATGACAGCATTGTTTAAATCACAATGTCAAGCTGCTTTATACACATGATATCAAAAGTTAAAACAAGAAGCAAGATCTCCATTTCCACATAAGTTTGTAGTAGTTATATTTTCTAAGCTCAAACTACAGTTCTAGCAGTTCAACACAAGTACAAAAGAAATCTCAATATTTCCAAATCCATTTAGCTATGCAACTGAGGCAATCTCACCTAATCTTTTATTGGAAGTGAACAATTTGCAAAGTGGTGGCATGCAAAAAGGCAAATATCAAGAGAAAAATCCTATAGAATTGTATAAATGCTTCCCAACTGATGAATATGCTCGAGTAAAATCACACTTGAAGATCAGTATCTGTATTTGGCAGTACCTATTTGCATGAAAGACATTTTTTAAAAATCTCATTGCAAATCCAAATTAACAGATAAATGTTTGTGATATATTTGATGATAGGGGACACTAACTTTGAGCTCCAATTAAGCAAAATGATATACAAAACAAAATTCCACTCTTTTCATTAGTAGACTTTTATTACAAAAATTGTACTCAATTATTTGTACATAATATTTTATGGCCCTTGATATTACATAGGTACTTGTAAAAGAGAGAAAAAATAATTTTTATGGCTTCACTGAGATTTGGCCCTTGTTATGGGTCTAATGGCAATAGGAGGTTGTTGTGTTGTTTTTAAGACATAAAAAAATCTTTTTCTCTCTTTTACAAGTACCTATGTAATATTCTAATTTCTGTGTGTTGTCCCAGAACACTTAAAATATTTACTATTTGGCCCTTTACAGAAAATTTCTGCCAACACCTGCTCTAGAAAACGCAAACAATCTACAGTAACAGAAAATAGATTAGTGGTTGCTTGGGGTAGGGGGCTTGGGAAGTGGTAAGTAGTAGTGATTACAAAGGGTCACAATAAACTTTTGGAGTGATGAATGTACTCATTATTGTGATTATGGTGATGGCTTCATGGGTGTATATATGTCAAAATATCAAATTTTGTACTTTGAATATGTACAATTTATTGTATTTTAATTATGCCTCAGGTAAGCTGGTTTTAAAAATGAATACTGTGAACCAATGAATTATAATAACAGTTAAATTCACAGTCACACAAGTTTCTTCTGTGTAATTCTGTGCACTAATTGAGAAAGAATGGGACCCTGAAACTTGGAATGGGGATGTCTCATTGAGCCATGATGAAACAGAAAATCTTGAATACCCAAATTCCTGAGTGCTTGCCTATACAAGTAGCTTGCCTTCCAATGTCTGAGGAGACTAATGTTCCTTGCTTGAAAACTCTGTGATAACCTTGCCTAGGACAGATTTCTTGAAAGGGGATAGTCATCTACCTTTAAAACAACACAACCACCTCCTATTGCCGTTAGACCCATAACAAGGGCCATATCTCAATGAGCCCAAGAGGAAAAAACTTATACAGTGGAAGAATTGCAAGACTTTGCTAATACATATTAGCAAAAACCTGGGGAATATGTGTGGAAGAGGATCCTAATGGTGTTAGGTCAAGCAAAACAAAATATAGCATTAGGTTGGGTCAAACTCATTGATACGATTACACTTACTAGAGTGTCTGGATTTAATTTGTTGGTTAATGCAGCTGCAGGTGGCTCCAACAGTTTACTTGATAAGTTGACTGAAACTTGAACTTAACAGTGGTCTGTCTACATTTAATAAACTTGGGATTCCAAAACTCCCTCTATGATATGAAGTAGGGAATCCAAAGACTTAGGGAAATAGGAATATTGTAGTAGATTTAGCATGTGTAATCAACATACTCCCTAACTACAATTCCACAGGAAGGCCTAGAAGACACTTCCTTTACTAAGGCATTGAGAGATACATTAGTGACAAAGGCACCTGCTTTACTGAAAATCTCTTATCTTTTCAATAAGCTCTATTGAAAAGCTCTTTACTGAAAACCTCTACAGAGAGTGTAACCATTGAGAGGGCTCCTTGATTTCAATGAAGATAATAGGGACCTGAGGTAGCAGAGGTCAAATGTATATTACTACCAAAGACATGATGGGTGCATCTGCTGTAAAGGGCAGCAGGCACACCAGTAATCAGAATGCCTTGGCTCACAGCAATTTTTGGCAGTGGCTAATTGGTTACCATGTTCCTAAGAACAAATAGATGAACAGCCTACTGAAGAATTCCTTGATCTAAATAACAGAGAAAAAAATTCTTGCTCTGATAGCCAAAAATCTAATGAGTCACCACAATGAGAAGCCATGGTCCCTCTTCCAGTTTCTAGATATAACTCAGCATAGTTCCAGAGCTCCTTGGTTGAAGGGAAAGTTGGGTTACCTTGAGAAAGGGACTGTAGCCTGTTTACTAGAGAGACTGTGCATTAGAAAGAAGAAAATATTCAGACTTGAGAATTACTAAATACTGTGTCTGAATTGTCATGGGGATCCAAATGCCACTGTGGCCCACCAGTCAAGGTGGGGGCATAAGGTGGTCGGTTAATAGATGAAGTCTTAGCTCAAGCCCAACTCACAGAGGTCTCAGCTGATCCACAGTCCCACTCTGTGATTATTTCCAAGTTCCTGAGAGTATAATTAGGGTAGACATCTATGGCAAGAATCCACAGATTGGCTCTCTTATCTATGGAGTGAGAACAATATGGCAGGAATGGTAAGTGAAAGTCCTTGGAACTTCCACTTCCTATTGGGATAGTTAAAGAAACGTTATCACATCCCTGCAGGAACTGCAGAGATTAATATCACCCTCAAAGGCTTGAATGGGCAGGAGTTTGACTTGTGCAGAAATCAGATGGATCTTGGAGAATGACTGTGGACTACTGTAAACTTAATCAGCTGGTGACTCCAACTAAAGCTGCTGTCTCAGATGTACTATCCTTATTGGAACAAATCAACATGGCCCCTGGTATGGTGGAATGGTTCACTAAAACCCAGTTATGGTATCACTTGGGAGACGACACCCTTGAAGAATGGGGTTCCATTTTATAGGATGCAGTGTATACTTTAATCAGAGACCATTACATGGTGTTTCCTCCCCTATAGCCAGAGTTCATGGGTCTGAAAAATCAAGAGGCAGAAATGGATCTTGCTGTTCTACTGTTACAATTAATAACCCACTTTCCTTCCCATCTTGGTAATTTTGAACTCTGCTGATTAGAGGTTTTAGTCCTCAAGGGAGGTATTCTTCCATTAAAGAACACAGGGAAGCTTCCATTGAATTGAAAGAAGAGACTGCCACTGGACTATTTTGGACTTCTTATGCCACAGAACCAACTGACCGAAAACAGGCTTACTCGACTGGCTGGAGTGATTGGATTCTTGATCTTTGTAATCAAGGGAAACTTGATTGCTACTACACAATGGTGTGTCTGAAACCCAGGGATACTCTGGGATGCCTCATACTGCTTCCATGCCCAGTAATAAATGTTAATGGAAAACTACAGCAACTAAAAGAAGTCAGGACAATTGAGAACCCTTCAGGAATGAAGCTTTGCATCACTCCAAGTAAAAACCACCTGAGATCCTGGTTGAGTACTGGGAAAATAGGGTGTGTATATTTGAAGAAGGAACCATATGTATCATAGTTATCAGTTATGGTCTCATGACCAATTATAGAAATGAGAACTGTAGGAGCTTGGCATAGTTTCTCTTTGTTTAATATAGCCATGTGTTTATTTGTATATGCTAATCACTTCCTTTTTATCTCATTTTTATTTAGTATGCAAATTGTTGGGGGTTAACTTTACAATTTAGTGTTTGGGTAACAGACTCCTCATGAGGATTTGAGGAGTAATTAATATAATTAGTGATTTATAGAATGGAGGCTCCCTCATTTTAGGGAAAAGGTAAGAACTTCACTGTGTGAAGCAAAGTTGTATCTTATTAGGTGGAAACAGAGTTGTCTCATTACTATTAAGAGTTCTAACGTGTAAAGAAGGGTGTATATAAAAGCTCAGTAGCCAAAGAGATGGCTATCATGGTAACTATGACAGTTATCAATTTATTGCCTCTCAGCTCCAAATCTACCCTTCATTGTTCTACTTGTGCAGGCACATAATAGATGTTTTGTTAATGCTGATGAATAAGTGAGTGAATGATTGAGTGAATTTCAACCCTGAATTTAGAGAATGGGATGGATTAGAAAATTACTGATGGAAAGAAGAAGTCATTCTGGAAAATGGAAGTTAGGAGAAAGGACCATGGGTACAAAATGTGTCCAACTAAAAGAGAATTGGAGAGGTTGAAAGAGAGGAGAAGGTAGAACTTGGCAGGAAGCCAGAAAGAGGAACTGGGTGGAGAAAAGAGGAGAACAGAGGGCACCTGGGCAAGTGAATGAAAGGTGAACTCTAAACCAGAGCATGGTATTTTAGGCATGAGAAATGGGAGGCATTGAGGGAATTAACACAGGTCTGGAGGAAGAGTGTTCATGGAGAAAGATCTGGGGTTGATATGGGGTTGGACAAGGAAAGTTCCTTAATGTGGACTATCAAGTTGGGTCAGGGATTTGGGGGATACTCAAAGGGTGTCATTTCTAAATAATTTGAATACTGGGAGGATATATCTCCTTGGAATAAGTTGAAAAGTTTCAAGGGAGAAGAGTCTGCTCCAGAGGTTTCAGGAATCTGACTCCCATTTCTTCCTTCCTACACGGTCAGGAGACTGGCAGAAGCAGCAGGTTTTCAGAGCAACAATGAACCGTCTTGGCCATTTTGATGAGTATCAATGCACTGGTTGTTGGAGACGGTTGAAACCCAAAGGGAACTGAGAGAGGACAGCTGAGAGACTGGGGTGAAAGAACGAGCAGGGATAAGTGAGTTCACTAAGAATAATAACAAGTCCTAGATGTTGAGTCTGAGTGTGCTGAGATAGGATCTATCCTGAGGACAGAGTATGCTTGTTTTGTAAAAAAGTATGTCAGTACTCAAGCACATGTTTCTTGATCCCTGGTTAACCTGCCCTTCCTGAGTGTGTATAAAAAGAGGAGAATAAAGGCAGTATGTTGCGTTCCGGTTTGACTGGGTGTCCTCTCAGAGTGAGTTGTACATATATTCAGCTCCACGCCTCCCCTTCAGGACTGTTCGACTTCGACGGCGGGCACCGTCAAGTGGCACCCGAACAGGGACCAGAAGTACAGAGGAGAACGTGAGAGCCACGGCGAGATAATAGTGTGCACGAAGCAGGTAAGGGGCGGCGAATCATTTAACCTCTGAGAGTATCATGGGGGCTGGAAACAGCCGAGTCCTATTTGCACAGATACTTAAGCATATGCTGCGAACGCATTGCGCAAAGGTAGGACAACAACAACCAGCAAAATTTTTAGAATTTATAGAACAAGTATGTCCTAAACAAGCTTGTAACCCAAATCAAGGCTCTAGCAGTGAGAGGTCACACAGTCCCTACACTTAGACAGGCAGGGAGCTCTCAAGAAATGACTAAAGCTCAGGCAGAAAAAACTAGGAAAACCGAGAGTAATTCAATCCCTAAACTCTAAAAAAGAAGTGTCTTGTCTTCTGCACACAAACCTAACCTCAATATAAACACTCTGACTAGAGAGGCTTGGCCCCTGAAAGAAGTATGCAATATAATGTTATGCAGATAAATATATTTTGCCACAAGGAAAATAGTCAAAAGTCCTGTGAACTACTACAATATGGAACTAGTTTTCTAAATTCTTTCAGTGAAAATCTATTCTACTTACTAGGTTCATCATTACCTTTGAAAATTGGGAAGTTTTAAACTAGAGTCCCTGAGATAGAAGAAATTTATCTTTTGCAATACAGCCTGGCTTTAAATAACTCGTGCTAGAATTGTACATGCATTTTATTTCCAGCCCCCTGGACTGGGGCTGTCTAAACCTTAACCCAGTAATGTAAACTGCTTGCCCTTAGAGTGTATTCTTGAAAACTGAAGTACTTTTAATCAAATAAACTAAGAAGAAAGATGGCAATTAAATATTAGTAACTCAAATCTTCATATCAGTTTGTCTGTCTGTATATATGTTTTTATATGGAAAGTGTTGCTAACTGTAATCATTATGTCTCAGTTTGTATGTTTGTGTGTCTAAGTGTGTAAATAAAAAATGTTTTCTACCTCCAGATGGTATTAATAAAAATTGATTTAAAAACAAGTGCTTGTGAAAATTGGGCATTCTAAAACTTTCAGAAAATCTAATAAAAAATATTAAGCATTAATGCTAATTTAAGCTTAACTGAAATGGACATGTCCTTACAGTTATCAGCTGCCAACATTTACTGAAAGTCATTTGAGTTGATGTTACCTGTTAAATATTTCAAGAAAATGCTTAAAGAAAAGCTTGACTTTGATGTGTGGTGAAAGTTTTATAAGTAATCTAGCATGGTTGCTAAAAATAAGTAAACATGTGTAGCAAATAAACTTTTAAATAATAATACTGTGTTAATGTATAACAGTGTATATATCTACAAACAGCCTGAGAATTTTTGTGGCAACCAAAATTCTTAAAGTTTTGCTAAGTTATATAGACATATTTTGCACTTAATGAGAAATTGTGCTATAAGGCACATTTCCAAAAATGATAAAATATGTTCATAAATGTATCAGTCTGAAAAATGCTAGTGCAACAGTTTACAATAGTCTATTTTTCAGTGTTCACTAAAGGTTAAGGTACCAAATGGTTTTAAGTTCTAATTAAAACAACTTAATATAATAAGGAAAACATTTCTGTATGCTAGAGAAGGTATGTTTTAATAAGAGATGGTATAAGGAATAGAAATGCATTGTATTGAAAGTAAAAGAAGATAACCATTCAAAAGTACAGCTGTTTGTTTAAAGACAGTGAACACTGAATGTAAGAGGAAAGTTGTAAAAAGTTTGTGAAAGATTGATATAGTCTTGCTGTGTGAAATTAAAAGCAAATAAATCTTGATTTCAAGTACACAGCAAGACTAGAATTTTTGCTTGTTAAAAGAACAAAAGTTTATTACTCTATCTTTAATGTTGAAAGATTGTAGAAAGTTTTCTAATTAGTTATTAAAACAGTTTCTTATGCTTAAAGACTTAATAAATTGTGTATTAAAAAAATAATAATAAGATCAATATTAAAAAGACTAAGCTAAGTGTTGTTAACAACTATGTAGCCCTCTGCATTTGCTTTTAAACTTTCTTATTATCATTCTGGTTAAATAATAAGTGTTACTTAATAACTATAATTCTATTTAGGCAAGTGCCTTAAAAACTTTTGACAACTTCCCAAGACCAAATTTTAAAAAGTATTTTTACCTCTAATTAACTCTGATATTTTCCAGAGGGCCCCTGGAACATGTCAGAGGAATTTCTTCTCCTCATCAAGGAAAATATTTGACTAATTTGGCTTATTTACCCAATGTATATTTACCTGGAAAGCGCTGTCAAAGGGAATAATGCCAAACTTTATTACTGAATGTTTTATGTTACAGAAATATCACTCTTCCCCCTAAGATGCTTACTCCTGATGCCCAATTAAATTTACCTGTTGGTACTACTATAATCACTGACTGTATATGTATCGATTGTACTCATGTACCCTCTTACTGTAATTCTACAATCAATGTAAAACGGTCTTCTGGATATAGACTTCCAAATGGTTGGGTATTTTTGTGTAATGACAAAACATATCAAGCCCTTTCTTCACACCATTGAGGTGTTTGTGGGGTGGGACGCATTCTTCCTGATCTAATAGACCATCTGGATATAAGCGTAAGAGACTTCTCTGAGCTCTGTCATCTGACTGTGATGAAAACTTGAAGCTTTGAGATCCTGCCGCTGTTGCAGTTGCAGCTGCGTTCCTCCTGCCGGTTCCTGGACTTGTCATTGGAATGTAGAAAGAGATATCTAAGCTGGCCTGTGCATATAGCAAAACAACAAATTTGACTGCTTCTGTATTATCTGAACTCCACCAAGAACTGGGAGAAGTGCGAGCTGCAGTGCTTCAGAATCGCTCTGCTATAGACTATCTGCTGTTAAAAGAACATGTAGGATGTGAACAATTTCCAAGAATGTGCTGTTTCAATTTGTCTGATTTTTCTCAAACTACCCAAAATCAATTAGATGATATCCATCATATTGTCAATAAGTTTCTACAAATGCCTAAGCTATCTAACTAGTATTCTTAATTTCATTAGATATAACTAGTAATTGTAAGTCTGCCTTTGTTATGTATCTGTATTCCTATTCTGTTAATGTGTGTATGCAATTTAACTAGTAGTTTGTTAAAACCTATATATATATTCAAGTTATGTCTGTCTTTCGACATGTTCGATCTCAGCCATATAATGCATATTTCACACAAAACTGGGATACCATATAATCCACAAGGCCAAGGCATTGTGGAACATGCCCATGGCACCCTTAAAGCTCAATTGGAAAAAAATTAAAAAGGGGGAGTTATATCCCTGGTCACCACAGAACCATTTAAATCATATCTTATTTGCAGCCAAAACTGCATCTGATATATTAAATCAGATAAAAGACATGTTCAAAGAACCCCTGAATAGTCTCTGGCACGCTGTCACACCTCTCTTAACCCTAGGCATTTTATGTCTTCTATTGCTGTTACTAGGGCCTTGTGTCCTCCGCAGCATGTGGAAACTCATCCAATAAGCTTTAAGAGACCTGCATTATTTGAAATTCCAGACGACCCCCCCACTTGTAAATCATAAGTTCTAAAGTCAAGTATGGTAGCCAATGACGGGTAAGATATGGTTGAATTGTAAATACCAACCTAAGACAGGGAGTGGTCGATAGAGGACTGTAGCCCCAAGACAGGTAAGGATTTACTGCAACCATACAACCTAAGACAGGCACATACCTTGACCCAGTCTGAATTGGGCTGGTTGTTTTATTAAAGAAAAAAGGGGGAGATGTTGGAGACGGTTGAAACCCAAAGGGAACTGAGAGAGGACAGCTGAGAGACTGGGGTGAAAGAACGGGCAGGGATAAGGGAGTTCACTAAGAATAATAACAAGTCCTAGATGTTGAGTCTGAGTGTGCTGAGATAGGATCTATCCTGAGGACAGAGTATGCTTGTTTTGTAAAAAAGTATGTCAGTACTCAAGCACATGTTTCTTGATCCCTGTTTAACCTGTCCTTCCTGAGTGTGTATAAAAAGAGGAGAATAAAGGCAATATGTTGCGTTCCAGCTTGACTGGGTGTCCTCTCAGAGTAAGTTGTACATATATTCAGCTCCATGCCTCCCCTTCAGGACTGTTCAACTTCGACGGCAGGCACCGTCGCCAGGTTATGCAATTTTCTACATCAAAAAAAGCATAGAGTTATCTGGATGGACAGAAAAGAAAAGAGAGATGAGAGCATGGTGACATGGACTGGGAGGAGCAGCTTGAGAAGGGCAGGAATCTTGCTGCCTCCTAGAGCAATATGGAAACCCTGGGATTTTGGACATAGGAGGAAATGAGGCAATTTTTTTTTCAGTTTTGAACTATTTATTTGTAACGCCACATGAAACCAACTAAGCATGGTGCCAGGTCCATAGCTGAGTGGATATTATTGTTGAATATATCATCCTTAACATATTCTGGAGGAGGCTGAAATTCTGGCCTATGTGGACTTCATTAACCTTTGCTGAATAAACAGAATGGAAGTGAGTGATCATGTAATAAGATCTGTTTTAAAATCTAGTTACCAGGTTAACAGTGCTTATTTTGCCTTATTGTCTAAAGAGCCTATTTAAATTTGAATTAATTAAGTAGAAAGAATTTTTTGAGTGCTCTGTTGTTAAGCATTTGTTAAGTAGTGACTGTGAGTAATGCCTAAATCATGCCATCTAAAGATAATAGACAGCTCTGAGCACCTGAGGAAAACACACAAGCATTCTTGGTATGATTTAGTCTATACTTCGTCATTACTCCCTGTGGGTATAAGCAGAAGGCTGGACTAGGTCTGTATTTCCTACGTGCTTTTAGTAAGAATTGCCTGGGGAAGCTGTTAAAATTTTTAATTCCTAAATTTCTAGCTTAGAGATGCTGATTGAGCAAATCTGGTGCAAGGCTTGGGAATGTGTATGTTTAATACCCTCTCCTGGAGCAGGAAGGTTTTAATGATCAGACAGTTTGGGGGCTTATCTATTCCACCTTCTCACTTGTTTTCTTAATTATGGCCTTTTCTAGTTGACTGTGCATATAAAATACAAACTTTGAATACTAAAAATCATGGATCTTAGTCATCTGATTGCTAACTATACCTAGTTTCAAATACCTAAGGTTAAACTTTGAGATCATTGTAGATGCATATGCAGCTGTAAGAAATAATGCAGAGAGATCCCATATATCCATTACCCAATTTCTCTCAGTGGTAACATCTTGCAGAACCACAGTACAATACTGCAACAAGGACATGAACATTGATACAGTCATACAGAACATTTCCATCAAGCCAAGCATCCCTTGTGTCTTAGTCCATTCAGGCTGCTATCACGAAATACCATACGCTGGGTGGCTTATACACACACGCATTTGTTTCTCATAGTTCTGGATGCTGGAAGTCCATGATCAGGTTGCCACTGGGGTCACCTTCCAGTGAGGGGCCTCTTCCTGGTTCCTAGCTGGCAACCTTCTCAGAGTACCCTCAGTGGTGGAAAGGGCAAGGAGTCCCTCTGGAGCCTCTTTTATAAGTCATCCCATTCGTTCATGAGGGCTTCACTCTCAAGACCTAAGCACCTCCCAAATATCCCACCTCTTAATGAGATCATCTTTGGGGGTTAGTATACCAACATGCATTTTGGGGAGACACATTCAGACCATAGCACTTCACTTTGCCCTTCTGTAGCCACACCTGCTTCCCTTGTACACATGACTACCCCAGCCTCAAGGCCTGGTAGCCCTAATCCATTCTGCACATCTATAATTTTGTCTTTCCATGAATGTTCTATAAGACAATTGTTTCTTTTGAAGGAAGAATTTCTCTAGCAGCCTCCTAGGCTCCAGTATCTGAAGAGCAGTAGATGGATAGGGAAAAGGTGCCACAGAACACTGGGCACCTGTCCATGAGGGAAACTTGGAAGCATAGTCCCTACTGTGTAGGCTGGAGCTTCTTTGGGACAGGAGTGCTGGATGCCACTGTTCTCTGCATTACTGGAAGATGGGGAAGAGATGAAAACAAGGTGTGTAAATGCTGAGCTGTAAAGTTCAGGAAGGTGCAAAAGGACAGGGGCCAGACATTAGTAGGAGGGTAAACTGGACTTTGAAAAATAAAGAGGTTCCTGGAGGGAAATAGAAGGAGTGAGTTTGAATCTGTGGACAAAAATTAGATCAGTCTTTGAGACTATGTTCAAGTGGGTAGACATAAACATGAGACACTGGTCAAGGAAGATATTTATGAGAGCCAGATCTCAGGAGCATAAAGTGAAGAAATGTTTGAGGAGCACGTGCCAGCAGAAGGTGGTGGAACTTCTGAGAGATCTAAGAAGATAAAAAAAATCAATGAATTGAGTGGAAAATGGTGGGAAGGGCATCTGTCAATGTGTCATCTCCTGCTCCCTCCCTTACTTTCCCCCTGAAGGATGCCATTATGGAGACCTGTGCCTGGATGTCCATTGGAAGGGAAATGAGATAGCCAGAGACTTCTTTTGGGAAGGAGATAGAAGATACACTCAGAAAGAGCTCATTCAACAAATTGATTGCAAAGGCATAGCTAGGGTGCTCACATCTTCTGATGAAGGCTGAAGCAGTTCTCCATACCACATTTGGATGGCAAGATGTTTGTCAGCAGTGGAAAGGACCATAGCATGAGCTACATTGAAAAGACCTTGGTTGCAGGATTATACTGTAATTGGTGAAGAACAACAGATCTTGGGATTCATCTAACCAGTGACTGCACACTGGTAGCTTGCAGACATGCATTGTTTGGCACACAAATATTGGAAGGAAGGAAGGAGAGAGGGATGAAGGAAGAAAACAGAAAGTAAGGAGGAAAGGGAAGGAAGAGTTGGGAGATTTCAATTTTAAAAACCCAGACTTCTAGCTTCTTAAAAAAAAAAATCAAAGTCTCTGGCAACACTAGGACACATCCCTACCTGGCAGAAGTTGGTTGGAGCTGAGAAGCAAGCACCCATTTATTTATTTTTATTTCATTTTTTTATTGAAATACAGTTGATATACAATATTATATTGATTTCAAGTATAGAACATAGTGATTTGATAGTTATCTACATTAGTAGATGCTCACCCCAACTAGTGGTTACTATCTGTCAACATGGAAAGATGTTACAGAATTGTTGACTATATTCTCTTTGCTATACTTTGATCTCTGTGACTAATTTATATTATGGTTGAGATTTGAATCCCTCTTAATCCCCTTCACCTATTTTACCCACCCACCCATGCCAAAACCCCCCCCCCCCCCCCGCCGTGGCAATCACCAGTCACTTCTTAGCAGGCGCCCCTCTTAGGGCACATGTTCTCCAGTTTGCCGTGATACCTCCTTGCTTCACCTTTTTATTACCTGCCTGTCTCTTGGAGCCATTTGGATTTGGGACTCATCCTCTAATCCAGACTATGTTTTTTTCACCGTTTGAGACTGCAGAGATCCAATCACTTGCTGCCTGGGTCAGTAGAGCTATAAGAGACAAGGCGGAGCTAGAATTCTTGTCTCCTGGGACTCACCCTGTGTTCTTTCTGCTACCAGATGCTGCCTCCTCTTGGGAAACATTTAGGCATTTACAAAGGAAAACCGTCCTGTAGGATGTGTGTCTGGTAGATGTGGTCAAGTTGGCCTTCATCAGAAGGAATGGCTCAACTTGCTGCCCAAGCCACTCTCTCTTAACATGTCTTATGTGAGGAATATGGCCTCATGGTTTTGTACATTTTGTATGAATGGGATCCTGCTATCATTTTTGAGCCTCAAACTGGGATTACTTCTCAGATACACTTGGATGAAATGCAGCAAACATTGGAATACTGCCCAGAGGTACTCCTGAGAGCTAAAAGCTGCTCACCCAATTTATCAAGGAGTGTGTGGGTGTTCAGTACATGTAATTAGGGGGTTTACTCTCCCCTTCCTAACCTAGGGGTGTCAAATAATTTTTACTCATTTATTTATATGTAAATTCCTTATTTTGAAAATAATTTCAAACTTACGGAGAAGTGGAGAAGTTGAAAGACAACTACAAAGAACTTTAGTATGTTTATCCAGATTCACCAGTTGTTAACATTTTGCCATATTTGATTCATCAGTTTCTCTGTGTGCACATAAAGAATACATATGTAATTTGAACTCTCAAGAATAGGTTGAGCACATTCAGGAAATTTATCATGGATAAATTTGAATAAGTTATATTCAAATTTATCAATTTTCCCTATGTCCTTTATAGCAATTTTTCCTGATCTAGGCCAGGATCAAGTATTTCATTTAGTTGTCAGTCACTTTAGTCTCCTTTAGTCTGGAACAATTCTTCAGTCTTTGTCTTTCATGCTGTGGACATTTTTATAGTCCAATTCTTTCTCCTGTACGTTTCTTTTTATGTTTGTATGTGTATGTTTATATGTTAACAATATGGATGCATGGTTTCTTCTTTTATTCAGTGGGTTTAATCTGTTACTATCCTTATTTTGATGCCCAGATTATTATACTAGTTTTGGCCTCTTCAAGCTGGCTCCTCTGTGTCTCTTTAATGCTTTTATACTTTTTTTTAAGTACTTATTTTCTGGTACAACAAAAATGTTCCAAATTCCTCTGGTAGTTCACTTGCTCCCGCACTGGCTGGAATCAACCATTTCTTCAAGGAGCTATTTCTCCACAGCGCTTAACGTGGAATATTTAGAAAGCAAGATCTGGGAATTAGATATGTATAAATCAATCAATCATCTATCTTTTCAATAAATTTTATGCTGATATTTCTCATTCCAGTCTAACCTCACAAAGTTTTTGCTCACTTCTCTTATGCCTTATTTGCTTCTCCCTTCCTCGATGAGAACCCAAGCTCCCAAAGTCTTTATGTTTATTCACATACTCATTCATACAATACACCCAAAATAGTTTCAGAATTGCCATTTACCACTGCAGCAAATTAAGAGTTCAAGATTTGCTTGCAGTTATTTTTCTGTAGATGGAGGGTGCTTGAAAGTTACCTGAATTAGTTCTATTTTCTTCCCTTCAGTGGTTTTTGTTTTTACTCATCTGAAAACGTTGGGTTCATTTATTTACACGTTTTCTGATTTTAGTACCCTCCATTTCTGTTAATTTAATTTTTTGAATATGTTGACCATTAAACATGATTTGAAAAGTCAAAGCTATATGAAGAGGTATACTCATGAAGTGTCTCCCTCTTCCCTGAGTTCTGTTGTTTCCTTCAAGAAGAAAAATGTAACCAACCCAATACAAGGAACACTCATTTCCCCGTACCCCTCATAGGTAACCAATTTTATTAGTTTTTGGTTTATCCTTCTTGTGTTTTTCTTTCCAAAAATTTGCAGATACATTTGTTTTCTTATTTCCCCTTCTTTCTTGCACAAAAAGTAGCATAGTTTATACTCTTGAACTTTGCTTTCTTCACTTAACAATTGTCTTGCCAATGGGTTTCAGCCCCAGGCAAGTTCGCTATGGATTCAGTGTGACCAAAGACATTGACAGCAAAACATTCTTTGGGATGAAAGGGTTTATTACCAGGCTTGTTCTCCCGGCGGTAGGTCAAGCACTAGCATGTCTGCCCCCTCGCAGAGCACTGGGCCGAGCTCTCTGTATAGCTCAATAATAGCTTATTGCCTAAAGGTGTGGAAGCGGTAGCCTAGCAACAGGCCAGTTACATCATCAGGTGGTTTAAGTTCAGTGAGGATCCTGGCCATAGGAACCCCAACTTCCCCATAACAATATATCCTGGAAATCACTCCATATCAAAATCACAATGATATAATTTCTAAATTGCATTTAGTAAGACAACATTCCATTTGTTTACCAAAAAATTTATTGCGTGACTATATCAGCCACTCAGGTAGATATGAAGGATAGGGAAATGAGTAAAAGAAAGTCCCTGCCCTTTATGACCTCAGACTCCAATGGAAAGGAGAGCCATGTAAACAAAACCACAGTGCTATGGGAGCCTGAAAGAGTCAGTAACAAGATGCTGGAAAGGATCGACACCTGACTGAAGAATGAAAACAGGTGAAGGAACAGCATGTGTAAAGGAAGAGTTGGCTGAGGGCAAGGCATGTTGTGGAACTGGTAATTTAACAGGGCTAAAACTTAAATTTTAGTGTGGGCACAAGATGTGAGTGGGGGAGATAGGAGTGCTTATAATGAGGCTGGAGCAGTGGTGCAGGTGACACCCGGGAAAAGCTGGACTGTTATTTAGGCTTCCAGGAGACATGATCTATAAAATACCACTTGGATCCAATCACTTCCAAATTGCAATTCCCTGTACACAGGACGGGAGCCTAACACTGGATGCTAGGAGTGAAGCAGGGGTGAAAGAAAACTTCCCAAAAAGTAAAGCCGACTTTAGTTAGGTTTTAGGGGAGATGTGTTGGCAGGAATTCCAATGCTAATGTCTGGAGCCAAGAGAGACTGAGATATTGTTTCCCAGGGTTGAGACCACGGACCCACGCAGCTTCACTCCATTCTCCACGTTGCAAAGAGTAATCCTTTAAAAATGCAGATTTTCTGTAGAAAAGTCTCCCCACTGCTTTGAGGATAATGTCAAAGTCTCTTTAGAATCTGGTCCCAGGTTACTTACTTCTTTAGTCTCAGTTTTTAAAACCTCCCTCCTCTTTAATTTTATGCTCCAGCCATGCTGAAGTTTTCTAAACTTGTCACATCCTATTCCCTCTGCCTAGAAATCCATCACCAAACGCTGCATTAAGGTGTCAACCCTACCTCATAGTGCTCTGCTTCATTTAAGAGCTCTCTTCTAATCGCCTGCATCTGCAACGGGCTTGAGTCCTTGAGGGAGACTTAAGCGTCCATCGTAAGGTCTTAATGTCCAACTAATTATGAATGAATTCTGGCGTCATGCAGAGTTGGGTAGAGGATTTTGAATTAGCTCCTAGTAACTTTGGCCTTCAGAGAGTTTGTTATTACAGTTTAACAGTTCATTCTAGGGCATGGAGAAACCACTTTTGGGTTAAAACTATTGAGTAATAATTTAGGATTAGGCATATATTGATCTGTAATATCCGGCATGCTCAAGCTAATACCTTTAATACCCATCAGCCTTTCATAGCAGATGGCGTCGTAAGTCCTCATGACCCCTACCACTCGCCTAAGAGCAGCCGCTAGTCTAAACTCGGGATTTTTTTTGCACTTAGACTCCGCCCACGACCCCCAAATGGCGGAAGACCTGCACGCTACGCGATGACATTTCACACTATGCGGAGGCATTCTGACGCTACGCCACCGGCGTAGGTAGGGTGGCCGGTTCTTCCTTCCTCTGTGCTTTCCTTGGCTCCTCCCCCAGCGCTTCACACGCTCATTGTGAAGCCACAGCGGCTGGCAAAATCTAGGGCTGTTTGAGACCTAGGGGCCGCAAATTTTTACCGCGCGTGAGCATCGTGCTGCTCCTTCCCCACTCCAAAGGCTAAGGCGCAACACTCGTCTTTATTCTCTCCTTTCCCGCCGGAGCTAACCGCCCCGGCAGGCGCGGACATCTCGCTCCGCTCCTCCCCCTTCGGGAGCTCCCGCCTGCGCGCTCCTCCTCCCCGTTCCCCGGTAACGCGCACGCGCGCCAGGCCGGCTCGCGCCCTCTCGCTTTCCTCTGGCCCGCGAGACTCTCCTCCCCTTCCGCCTCGCGGCGCTCCCTCGCGCCGCCGTTTTCTCTGCCCACCCCCGACACCGCGGGGCTCCCCCCGCCCGCCAACGGCGGGTCCCCCACTTCCCAATCCTCCTCGCTTCCCGCGCTCTCCGGCAGGGGCCTAGCCCCGGCCTCCTCTCTCCCTCCCTTCCCCCTGATTCCCCTTCCGGACGCTGCCATCATGTTGAAGCCTCAGCCGCCACAACAGACCTCTCAGCCCCAGCAGCCGTCCGCTACGCAACAGGCCGTGGCCCGCCGGCCTCCCGGGGGTACCAGCCCCACCAACGGCGGTCTCCCGGGTCCCTTGGCCTCAACCTCGGCCCCCTCAGGGCCTCCTACGGCCGCTTCTCCCTGCCTGGGGCCTGCAGCTGCTGCCGGGAGTGGGCTCCGCCGGGGAGCCGAGGGCGTCTTGGGACCGCAGCCGTCACCGCCGCCGCAGCAACATCAGGAGAGGCCAGGGGCAGCGGCCACAGGCAGCGCCAGGTGAGGAGAGATGGGTTTCCGGGCACTGGGGCCGAGGCTGCGGTATGGCAGCGGCAGCTCGGTTCCGGCCCGGCGGCGGGGACCTGAGTATACCGCGCGAGGTGGGCCCCTAGCTTGGCTACTTCTGAGAGGCGCCAGGGGGAGTGGGAAACCCCCCGTGAATCTGGGGATGGGCCCTCTCAGATCCTGAGGTTGGAAGTAAAGGGTGCCCGGGCGGCCACCGCGGGTTGTAGGGGCCGCGCTCAGCTTTCAGAGCCTAGTCAGGGATCGGGGTCCGGGCCTTAAGGGCGAGCGGGGCGCCCGCCAGCACCTTTGGAACGAGTAGTTGGGGGGAGATGTGTGTATTAGGAGGTGATCGGGGTCCCCGGCTCCATTACCACGAAGGGTCTCGCGGTCCCCCGCTTCATCCAATGGGGAGTCAGCTGCGGGAAGGGGGACCCCCGGCCGTAGCCAATGGAGGGGGGCGCGCGGCCCACAGTTTGGCCAATGGGGAGGGAAGGACTTAGGACCTGGTTACAACCTCCCCCTTCCCGGTCTGGCCAGTAGAAAGGGAGCGGGATGGGCGGGGGGACGGAAGGAGGGACAACTGGGAGGACGGCGGGCCGGGCACCTAGCGCGCGCGGGGTTGCTCTGTCTTATGACCCGGGCATTCGCCGAGCCCCGGCTAACATTGGGCAAGAGCTAGGAATGTGCGTGTAGAGGTTCACCTGGTGGTGAAAATATGGTGGGCACCCCAGTGGGTTTCTTTCTGTGGGTTAATAGGATTGAGGGTAGCGGTAGACGCAGGCGCAGTGAGTTCTGATCACGGGAGGGGCGAATGTGGAGGCCCGTTGGCTAGTGCGCCGGCGCAGACCGGGCGAGGCCTCCCAGTGGATGGCTTTTGCGGCTGCGCTGTCCCCCAGCCCCGCGAACGGACCCTTGGTCGCCCTCCCCGACCGCCGGTTACATCAGCCAGCAAGGAGCAGGTTACCGGGTGAACCCTCCCGGAGTGGGTAACAGCCTCTGAATGAATATAAAGAGGTCGAAGGGGTGGGTTGTAGAGGGAGTACCCTCCTCCCACGGTTTGGGGCATAAACCTACTGAAAATAATTGTCTTTTCTGTTAGGAAGATAATGTGTCTGAGCTAGGGAGTTCCAAATCAGCACTTAACTGAACTTTCACCTTTACGCCTGGGTTGGATTATTGGTTACAGCATTGGTCTGTTGGAAGCATGTAGCACTGGCCCCCTTGGAGAAAGTGAGAAGGTTATGTTGAATTGGCTTTTAAAGCAGTTGACAACCGTTGTTTATTGCAGTCTGTTTACTTAGCATTTGAAGGGAATGTGTTTTACTGGCTTCTAGGCCTACACTGTTTTTGCTCTATAAGGTGAGTTTGAAAATCTTGTTGAGTAATTGGTTCATGGCTTAATTAGCATCTTCACATGAATATGGTTCTAGGATACCCAGTCTTTTGAAATTAATTGTAAAACAGGAATTGGGCATACATTTAAGTAACTAGTTTCTTGTTTACTTTTCTTATAGGGGACAAAGCACAGGAAAGGGACCCCCACAGTCACCGGTGAGTACCTTCCCCCCACCCACTAAGATAGAGATGCATCTCTGGGAATATGGGGTAGATTAAGTGCAAAAATAGATACATACAAGGTGGGTGTGAGTGGAGTTTGGGCATTTAGAAGTAAGGTGTTGACTGGCTATTTCTTTATTTCTCCCTCCTGTGTTACTGATAGGTGTTGGAGGGTGTCTACACCAATTCCAGAATGCTGCATTTCCTTACAGCTGTTGTGGTAAGTGGGTGCCTAACCCTGGGTTGTTGGAGGAGTGTAATGCTAGAGTTTTCTAGAGACACTTTTTAAATTTTTCCCACTCTCCCAGGGCTCTACTTGCGATGTAAAGGTGAAGAATGGTACCACCTATGAGGGTATCTTCAAGACTCTGAGTTCAAAGGTCAGTGTTCTTAAATTAGCTTTGGAGTTGAATGAGAGGAGGATGAAGAGAATGAAATAGGCTCACTGAAGAAGAAGAGTGGCCTTGGACAACATTGTGGCTGTTAATCATTTGTGCTAGATATGTGTGACAAACAATAAAGGACATGTCTGTGGTTTGCGGGCTGGGTACTTTAACGGTGAACTCAGTCCTGTGACTGATTTTGAGAAGACATTGCACATGGGAATGTGGTGTAGGGAAAGTTTAGAAAGGGTGAGGGTAAAATTGTCATGGTTTTGTCTTCACATTTCTTTATTCTGACCCTTGGTATTGGGAAATGGGACTTTTATATAGTTTGAACTAGCCGTAGACGCTGTGCACCGGAAAGTATCTGAGCCAGCAGGTGGCCCTCGTCGGGAAGACATTGTGGATACCATGGTGTTTAAACCAAGTGATGTCATGCTTGTCCACTTCCGAAATGTTGACTTCAATTATGCTACTAAAGGTATTGTGCCAGGTTGTTATGTCAGACCCGGTCTTTGTGAATAGAGGGCAGAGAGCACTTAGATGATATGATTCTCTCCTCCCTCTTTTACCATCTTAGTTTTTTTTATTTTTTCTTTTGAGGAAGATGGCTGGATTTTTCTTCTTGAAAATATGTTAGATGCGTGGGATGAATTCTGGCCTGTGTTGTGGTTCTTCATATTTTCCTTCCTTTTTTTTCAATTCCTTGCTCCTCTTGAATTATTAAGATGAGGCTTTGGTTGGAGGGTGTTGGAAAGAAGGCTATGAAATAACCACCTGACTACTGATCTTCAATTCTGCCCCTACAGACAAGTTTACAGATTCAGCCATTGCTATGAACTCCAAGGTGAATGGGGAACACAAAGAGAAGGTGCTTCAGCGCTGGGAGGGGGGTGACAGCAACAGCGATGACTACGACCTCGAGTCTGACATGGTATAGTCTCCTTTCCCAAGAGCCTGAGAGCTGCACGGCTGTGCTGCGAGAGTGGGGTTGTTGACAATGATGTCATTCTTGGAACCAAGAGTTGCTTCTGGGGGTGGGGGGAGGGAAATCTTTTACTATTGTTTGTTAATGGAGGGCAGATTTCAAATGGAAAGGTACAGAAAATATCAAAACAAAAATACCTGTTTCCCCATCATCTGTGATTGATAATTACAAGCACTTGCTTCCAGTCCTTCCCCACCCACCAACTTAGAAAAAAGTATAAAGATTGGGTGCCATATAGACCCATTTCCCTTCTCAAAAACAACTACCTTAAATCATTTAAAATTTTTCATGAGTAAATGCATATTATTTTGCTATGCTTAATTTGCATGAGAATGGACTTTTCCTGACTGTTGTTTTGAATTTTTTCTTATTGGTACATATATCTAGTTTATCGTTCTTAACTTTCAACTGTTCTACTTACATACATATGTATATGAAGACATCAAATTGTATTTATCCCTTACTGATTGGTGTTACATTGCTATTATTTTTCTATTAAGAATAGTGCCTTACTCTGCCTCTCTGGGGAGGTATGGGTAAAATTGCAGTATTTCCAGAATCTTCTCCCTGGCCTTTGTGCATCTCCACATCAATAGGTGTTTCCATGGGGTGGAGAGAAGTAGTTTATCTCCATATCAGTAGGTAATTACATGGGCCAGTGAGGGCTTATTTGGACCAGAGAAGTTGGGTGGGGCCTCTTCTGCAGCTGGGTTGTGACACCGGAGAGCAGAAGTGGACGACTGCTTGTAAGAAATGAACAGCTTTCTCCCACTTAAAAAAAAAGTTTTTAGAGTTTTTAGAACATGTGTCCCCATGCACATAAGCCAGAATCTATCTGTAGTGTAGACCTGGAAATCGATTGGTTTTCCTAGTTCCTGCCAGTTTGTGCTACAGTTCCCACCAGCATGTTCCCATTTTTCCACTTTTGGTGTAGTCATATATTTTTAAGGTTTTCAGCCAAATGGATGAGAATGCTAGGTCATCGCTGCTTTCCTTGCTGGGTTTTAAAACATTCTCCCTCCTCCCTCCCTAGTCCAATGGATGGGATCCCAACGAAATGTTCAAATTCAATGAGGAGAATTATGGTGTAAAGACAACCTATGATAGCAGTCTCTCTTCTTACACGTGAGTGTCTTGGAACATCCCAGGTGGTGCGGTTTGAGTCATGGGATCACCAACAGAAGGCCGATCTTTAGGTGGAACATAGCATTTATTCATGCTGTTCTCAGTGTTCAGGTTATCCACTCTCCTCACTCCTGGTCTGCTTTGTGAATTGTTCCTTCACAGGTTTTTCTCTTAATCTTGATTCCAGGCCATTTCATGGGTAGCAAATAACTGCTTTCTTGTCCACCCATCCATAATTTTTCTCTAGATTTAAAACAGACATATGCATCTTAAGTGTCCCTCAGATTCAGAGATAGTTCCTTGCTTTTAGGTATGGGATCTAGTAGATGCCCAGTAAATATATGCTGAGTTATTGAAAGGGTGCGCTAGCATACCTGAGCTGGTGACAGGACTGATAGGAATGTTTTTCCTTTTTTCCTTGTTGTCGACTGACTCTGGGATGGTTGTGGTCCTTGGTGGTCCTCGTAGGGTGCCCTTAGAGAAGGACAATTCAGAAGAGTTTCGTCAGCGGGAGCTGCGTGCAGCCCAGTTGGCTCGAGAGATTGAATCGAGTCCCCAGTACCGCCTGCGGATCGCCATGGAGAACGATGATGGGCGCACTGAGGAGGAGAAACACAGTGCGGTCCAACGGCAGGGTTCAGGACGGGAGAGCCCCAGCTTGGCATCTAGGTAATGCTGGGGCACACTGGTCTGTTTGGGACTCACTGTATGGGCCTGGACTTGGGCCAAGAGCTTTTTGTATACTCTTGTTTAAGACTTACGAGGCTAAAGCTTATGGCTATAAAAAAAAAATTACTTCCAGACTTCTGATCTATATTTTCCTTTTTCTCTACATATTATTCATCCATATGTATATCTTACTTTCTTTTATGAAAATTAACTCAAACTATACATGATGTTCTGCACCTTGAACTACAATGACACTACCACTACTTTTCTCCTAGGTCAGGAGTGGTAGAATGGTAGGGCATTCATTGGCCAAGTTGGTCAGATCAGAGTTAATGCAACAGAAGGTCATAAACTTACTAGCAACACAACATTTAACCAGGACAGATGATCAAGTTGGATAATGTAAAAAGCTGGAGCCAGGGACATGTGTGTGTGTGAATGCACGTGCACACATACTTTAGAAGGAAAGGTTTCCACTTTCTAAAATGTGTGGGTTCTATGGCTGCTTGACTTTATTTGAACTCTCTCCCTCAGGGAGGGAAAGTATATCCCTCTACCCCAACGAGTTCGGGAAGGTCCTCGTGGAGGAGTTCGATGCAGTAGTTCCCGGGGCGGCAGGCCTGGCCTTAGCTCTTTGCCTCCTCGGGGCCCTCACCATCTTGACAGCAGCAGCCCTGGCCCAGGTTCCGAGACCCGTGGTATCAATGGAGGTGAGTGTGAAGCAAATTTTTGTGGGGGGCATGGGAGGGGATGGCAGGGAAGTGGGAAGGATCATGGAAAGGATTTAGATGGGTTGGAAGGATGATGGCATTTGTGGTAATAGCAGGTACTCTGCCTTTTTTTCCCCCATCCTTTGAAAAAAAAAAAATAGGACCTACCCGCATGTCCCCTAAGGCACAGCGACCTTTGAGAGGTGCCAAGACTCTCTCTTCACCCAGCAGTAGGCCTTCTGGAGAAGCTTCTGTTGCACCTCCTCCTGCAGGTAAAATTTCAGGAGTGTTACATGGATAGGAATTTGTAGAAGGGTCTAAATATGTCAGTTGTTGGAATGCTGGATGGGAGATAATTTCAAGGTACGAAAGATGTTTTATGGGAGATTGAATTAATGATTTTTAGGAAAGAATTTGTTAATTTTCCTCATGCAGAAATCCTGATGTAGCAGTCATGGGTTGTGTCTGGCTGGGAGATGTCTTTTGTTTAAATTAGTTGTCAACATTTTAGAAAACAAAAATCATAGAAGTCATAATTGCCACTTTCTTTTGAAATATAGAAAGTTCTACCAATACTGAACCTGTTCTGCTGCATAGCTCTAGTTGGCTGGAACTGAGTCATGATGGTCCCTTTAAACCTTCCAGTCTTTCATGGTGCTCATGAGGCCATGTTATCTGCTTAAATTGTCTGCCTTGTTTTTCTAGACTTCTAGGTTGTCACCTTGCATATAAAAAAATGGGTAAATCTTTCCTTGGTGTTTCTAGTAAGTACCCCATACTCATTGCCTATTGACCAGCAGTAACCATCGTGCAGCTTTCCCTTTTCTTCCAGCGGGCCGGATGTACCCCCCACGCTCTCCCAAGTCAGCTGCCCCTGCCCCAGTCTCAGCTTCCTGTCCAGAGACTCCCATGGGCTCAGCAGTACCGACTTCTTCTGCTTCCATCCCTGTGACTTCGTCAGTTGTGGAACCTGGTGTAGGCTGCATTTCCCCAGCTTCTCCAAAGATCTTACTGGCCCCCACAGATGGTAAGAGCCATGTGGTCAAGGGCTATGCAAAATGTGAAGTGTGTGTCTGGACAGAAAGATCTTCAAGCATCTCTTTTCTTGCTTAGTAAAAGAACTTCCGGCTAAGGAACCTGGGAGAACTCTGGAGTCCCAGGAGCTATCCCGGATAGCTGGGAAAGGTAAGGATTATTTCATCTGCTGAGGTCTGGTGCCCCTTTGATTAAGAGCATTTCAATTAGGAAAGCTGTTGGAATCAGAAACACTGTTTATCAGCCCTGTGGTCCTTATTGCTCTTGCTGGATTCTCAAGAGCTCTTATAACCTTGGTCTCTTTTCCTTTGAGCTACTGGTACTATATAGCTACCTCTGAGAAAAGAAATGTGTATTCTCTCCTTTTTCACTGTCTCCTAGTTCCTGGCCTTCAGAATGAACAGAAGCGCTTTCAACTGGAAGAACTGAGGAAGTTTGGAGCCCAGTTTAAGGTGACACAAGTGTGGGAATGTGCTAGGATGTTAGTTGGATGATAGGGAGGGGGTGAGGATGGTATTACAGAGGCATTGGACTGGGTGGGACAGAAGAGATGAGAGAAGCAAGGATAAAAGAAGCAGAACCTGGGGTGTGGACCAGGTAGTAATGTATGTTTCTCTCCTTTCAGCTTCAGCCCAGTAGTTCCCCTGAGAACAGCCTGGATCCTTTTCCTCCCCGGATCTTGAAGGAGGAGGTGAAAGGGAAGGAGAAGGAGGTTGATGGTCTGTTGACTTCAGAATCCATGGGGTCCCCAGTCTCTTCCAAGACAGAGTCCATATTGGATAAGGAGGACAAACTACCCCTGCCATCATCAGGAGGCACTGAGGGGCCAGAGCAGCCCCCACTGCCTTGTCCAGGCCAAACTGGCAGCCCCCCAGTGGGCCTCATCAAGGGAGATGACAAGGATGAGGGCCCTGTTGCTGAGTGAGTTGTGGGGAGCTGGGTGGTAAATCAGGGTTGATGAGGGGCAAGCCATGACGACTTACTTTATTTCCCTTTTATAGACAAGTGAAGAAGTCAACACTGAACCCCAATGCTAAGGAGTTCAACCCCACAAAGCCTCTGCTGTCTGTGGTGAGATGGGATGGGAGAACATGGACTTGGTTTCTGTGAAACAGATGTAGGAGTGGGGTAATAGAGAGTTGTGGGGAGTTTGGGACCAGGGGCAGGAAGAGGAGACATTGTGCAAATGTGTAGGGACAGTAGCAGCTGGGCGGGTTTGGGGAAAACAGGCCTAAGGTTTGGGGCGGTGAGGGGGGTGGGGGGTGCGGATCCTGATGTGTCTGACAAGTGGTTACATGTTTCTTCCTGGAACTTAGCATTTGGCTTAGGGAGTATGTGATTAGTGTGGTAATTAGGAGCATGGCTTCATTCAGGCCCAGTGACTAGGCTTGAACCCCTGTATGTATAAACTTGATGACCTTGAGCAAGCCACTTAATCTCTCTGCCTCAGTTTCCTTGCCTATAATTTGAGAATGCTCGTGTCATAGGGATGGATGTGAGGCTTAAGATAAAGTGTAGAATGTGTTCGGCATGCAGCACTCTTGAGTGCATTGCCATTTCAGGTATGGGTTGGGGGTCACAAAAATTGTACATTATACATATTCTCCTATATCTCTTAAAGAATAAATCTACCAGTACCCCAACTTCTCCGGGGCCCCGGACTCATTCAACTCCCTCCATCCCGGTGCTGACAGCAGGCCAGAGTGGGCTCTATAGCCCTCAGTACATTTCCTACATACCTCAAATTCACATGGGACCAGCTGTTCAGGTAAGAGGAGGGTAAGAGGTCTGGGCTGGTAAGGACCAGGTCAGGCCTCTTCTGAGCATTTATGTAAGCAGGTCATTCTGTCTCATCTGTATTCTGGTCCCTAGGCTCCTCAAATGTATCCATATCCTGTATCCAACTCTGTGCCTGGACAGCAGGGCAAGTATCGGGGAGCAAAAGGTGAGCCAAGTCAGGAAGGGCAGTTGGTGGGAATGCCCGTATCTCCTGCTGGCAGATGGAGCTTGAACTTGGCACTATTTTGCCTCAACCCGCAGGCTCCCTACCTCCCCAGCGCTCGGACCAACACCAGCCAGCCTCAGCCCCTCCAATGATGCAAGCTGCTGCTGCTGCTGGCCCACCTCTGGTGGCTGCCACACCTTACTCTTCCTACATCCCCTACAACCCACAGCAGTTCCCAGGCCAGCCTGCCATGATGCAGCCCATGGCCCACTACCCTTCACAGGTGACAGGCACAAGAGGGAAGTGGGGGTACAGAATCCGTGTGAGGGACCCCATCTCCACCTCACAGCCTCAGGATCTGGGTGAGAGAGGCAGGCAGTATTCTGGATGGAGGTGTTGGACTCAGGTTTCAGTGTTGGCTCTGATAGGACCTGTGTAGCAAATTGCTGAACACCTGAACCTTAGTTTTTCCCCCTATATGGTACAGATAAAAAGGCTTTTCTTCAGGAGGATTACTGTGAATGTTAAAAGAGGTAGTTAGGACCAGGCCAGAGTAGGGCTGGGCACAGGTTGTGGGGTAGCAGGACAAGCTTCCGAAAGTCCTCTGTCATGCCGATGTTTTCTTTGTCCCTCCAGCCGGTGTTTGCCCCCATGCTTCAAAGCAACCCACGCATGCTGACGTCAGGGAGCCATCCCCAGGCCATTGTGTCATCGTCCACCCCTCAGTACCCTTCTGCAGAGCAGCCCACTCCCCAAGCCCTTTATGGTGAGTTCTGCTGTACCTTCTCCCCAAGGCTGTGCTTCTCAGCCCCTCCCGTGTGCTTGGCAATGATTCTCTCCCTCTTCTGCTGTAGCCACTGTTCACCAGTCCTATCCACACCATACCACGCAGCTCCATGCCCACCAGCCGCAGCCAGCCACCACGCCTACTGGGAGCCAGCCGCAGTCCCAGCATGCGGCCCCCAGTCCTGTCCAGGTGCCTGCCATGGGGGATCCAAGTGGTTGGGGCCGTAAATAAAGGGTGGCCAGAAGAAAGGGGGTAGAGCTAGGTGTCATTCCCCAGTGGGGAAGGTCAGGACCAGGTCAATGGGTGGTAGGCATGGGTGCCGGAAGACTGGGTGGCACTCATCCTTACCCTCCCTGACAGCACCAGGCGGGGCAGGCCCCACACCTGGGCAGTGGACAGCCACAGCAGAATCTGTACCACCCAGGGGCCCTGACAGGCACGCCGCCTTCTCTGCCACCGGGACCTTCTGCCCAGTCCCCTCAGAGCAGCTTTCCCCAGCCAGCTGCTGTGTATGCCATCCATGCCCACCAGCAGCTGCCCCACGGCTTCACCAACATGGCCCATGTTACCCAGGTAAGAGCCTGAGGGACCTGGAGCTGTGGTACTGTGGGTCCCGAGTGCCTGATGCCAGGACTCTTGGGCTGGCCTGCTGTGGCGCCCCCAGCTGCTCCTTGTTCTCTGCAGGCCCATGTCCAAACGGGAATCACGGCAGCCCCGCCCCCCCACCCTGGGGCTCCCCACCCGCCCCAGGTGATGCTGCTGCACCCACCCCAGAGCCATGGGGGCCCCCCCCAAGGCGCGGTGCCCCAGAGCGGGGTGCCTGCACTCTCAGCTTCCACACCCTCACCCTACCCCTACATCGGACACCCCCAAGGTGAGCAGCCTGGCCAGGCGCCTGGATTTCCAGGAGGAGCCGATGACAGGATTCGTGAGTTCTCGTTAGCTGGGGGAATTTGGCATGGAAGAGCTGATGGGCTGCAGGTGGGGCAGGATGCACGGGTTCTGGGTGGGGAGTGAGGGGTCTTGGAGGCAGGGTTGTCCCACAGGGCGCCCGCCGACCTGCACCTGTCTGTGAAGTATGTAGGGTGGGCAGAAGCCACAGTCGCCGCCGCCAGGGGCTTGCTCCTGGCTCTGTCCTTTGCTTCCCTCCGTCCTCGCTCAGTTGTGATCCAGCAGCCCCCCTCCCCACTGCCTCCCCAGCTCTCAGTGACCCCGACTGTCTCCTGACTTAGCCGAGGTAAGGTCAGCGCAGCAGACAGGGCCAGGCTGGGGTGTGGGGGGCTGAGCTGGGCACACGAGTAAGGGCTCTGGCTCACTGGGAAAACAGAGATTGATTTGTGCTTCCAACAGCCCCATGAGACACCTTGAGGAGGCCGCTCCCACCCAAACGCTCCCCACACCCCACACTGGACGGCATTGGATAAAGGGGCAGCTGCTTGGGTTCTAATGCTCCTGCTCTCTTCTCTTTCCCCTCCAACCAGTTCAATCTCATCCCTCCCAGCAGCTCCCCTTCCACCCCCCGGGGAACTGAAGATTGTCCTGGCCGCGACCTGAGACCTCCATGAGTGGAGGGAAGAGTGATCTATGTCTCTTCCCCCAGCAGCTCGGACCAGTCCCAGCCCCGCAAACCCCCCATTCCCCTGAGGGAGCTGGAGAATTCCTGCCAAGCACCTTGAATGGGAGGGGCCTCCAAGTGGGCAGGGCCAGGGTCCAGCGGGGTCGGGGGTTTGGGGGGGGTTCCTTCTCTGCCCCTGCCCATCCCTACTGTCTTGCCCTCCCAATCCTCTCATTTTCCTCCACTGGAGATGGAAGATCTTTTATTTTCTATTATTTATAACCTCAGACTTGGGCCCCCTGTTGTTTCTTCCCCATTAACTTGAGTCATCTGCGTGAGAGACAGACAGATGCCCCACAAGGATGGTTGGACAAGGACTTTTACTTTTTATTACATAAAAATATTTTAAAAAGTATAAAAAAAAATAAAATTTTAAACTAACTTAATCTGCCTATAGTTTCCCTCTTTTTGGAGAGAATAAGATGGTGCTGTCAGTCTTTCTTGGTATATTATGGTTCCCAAGGTGGGGCAGTGTAATTGCTACATGGGTCACCCCCTGCCCTGATGACCTAGAAATCAGCCCCATCTTGAGGTACGACTTGAAGTTTTCATTTCTAATGTAAGTACCTCATGAATTGTGTACATCTTTACACTGAAAAGCACTGTAGTGTTACTGGCCACTGGGAATAAAGGTTTGCCTGGTGTGCTTAGCTGCAGTATTTGGGTGTGGGTGATGAGGCGCCAGGTTTAGGGGAGCAGGAGCTAAACTAGGATAATGGACAGGACTAGAGCCAAGCAGGAGGTGGAGAAAGGAGAAATAATAGGCTTCAGAGGAGGTAGAGTTTTGTTTCTTCCAAGGAGGCAGTTTGGATTTTTTTTCACTGAAACATGAATTTGCATGTCATCCTTGCTCAGGGGCCATACTAGGTAACCTGTATTGTTCCAGTTTTAGTATATATACTGCTAAAGGGAGCAAGGCAGTTTGGAATTTGTAGTCTGTGACCTAGCCTAGGTTTTCTTGTATAATGGAGATAATTTTGCCCTTAGAGGACTGTAAGGATGAGACTGGTGCTCAGTGGGCAGGGCTGTTTCAGCTTGGACCAATCAGGAGATTGGGACAGGGCAGGAAGAATTTAAGTTAAATACAGGGGAATGTCCAGGTTGTAGGGATCTGAAACCTGTTACTGCTAAGTATGAGGTTGGCAGGGGGCAGGGAGGAATGGAAAGAGGTAAGTAAAAAATGGGCAGGCTTAGGTCCCAAGCTGAAGTTCTAGGGGATGCCAGTTGCGGGTAGGGATGGGAGAAGCAGAGCAAGAAAGCCTTAGGCTCCTGATGTTGGTTGGCAGTGCAGATGGGCCAGGCCTCTGCGGTAGTGAGCTATGACTGCAGCCATTACAGCATGGCCCTTGATGCTTCACAAAGGACTGCAGGTTGGTTGGTAACTCATCCTCTTTTCTGAGCAGCAACTCAAAAGTTGGGAGGGAAGTTGGCCTTCATCCAGTAAGGCATCCTCCTATGAAACTTGTGCCTCAGCTGTTGATAAGTGTAAAACAAGTAAACCTGCCCTGTCATCAGACAGACCTTGTTAAGTTCTGACGTCCTTTTTACCTCAAGCCCACTTACTTGCTTCTGAAGTCACAGATCAGATTATGAGTTTTTCAAAACAGATCTCAAGTTGGCCCAAGAGCCTCTCCTTGGTGCTGCTTGTCAGTGGCTTGTCCTGGATATACTAGTTTGTCAGGATCCAAGGTGGAAAGGGTTGTCCATTAATCCCTGCCGGTTATCATTTGTTTGGGGACAGCATCTTGGTCAGTTCAAGTTTGTGAAAATTAACTCTGTATTTTACTCCCTGCATATTTGATAAAACAGCCTTTCTCAATTTTCAATCTCAGTAAATGTTGAAAATAAAACCATTTTACACATTCTATTTGGAACTGGTGACATAGTGGTGTTACTAACCCATCAAGCATGCAGATTACATATTAAGTACCTCTTACACGCTGAGTACTGGTTCTAGAGGTAAGAGACAGGCCCCCATTATCACAGACCTTAAACAAGGGTAGCTAGACATTCACAGCCTGGTAACTACCTGAACAGGAAATGAGGTAGGTCTGGCACCTGAGCCTGCTGCAAGTGATAACTTTACCAGTACCTCCTAGTAGGATAGCAGCTATGAATATTCATTCCTCCTGGAGCATTTTGCTAGGCAATCATACAAAGCTCATTAGTTTTCTCCTTTGGTTACCTTCCTTTCTCAAGCTGTCAAAGCAGTGTAGACAGCTTTACAAAGATGGGAGGTTTTCTAGACCACACCAGAGATGAGCTCCCAAGGTTTATCAAGCTCAACAGTCATGGGCCTCAGCTCCATTTTTATAACCTCCACCCACCGATCCTCTCTGACTTACACAAAGAACACAGGACACAACAAGCTAGCTTACTATTCACAGAACAGTTTATTGACCTACCTCACCCGGTAGGCCACATGGCCCCTTCTGACCAGAAGTGTCAGTCTAGCTGCACTCTGCTGGGTTGCAGTCTATGTCCTGGGAAGGGGGCTCCAGAAACAGGAGAGAACATGGGCCTTGCAGCCCTGAATGCAGTCTGAACAGAGGTCCACACTTAACTCCACTTGATATTCTTGTCCTCCTCTGTCATGGCTGGTATGTCAGTGACAAGGCCGGTACCAATGGTCCGGTTGCTGTCTCGAAGGGTGAAGCGCTGGCCTTTTTCTAAGATCATTGGCTGCCGCAAGATTAGGCTGAGCTTCAGGTCCTCCCCGGGCATGGCAAGCTCCTGGAAGGGCAGAGACGGATCGTGCATGGCCTTCAGGGTGCCTTCGTTCTGTTTGCTGGCTACCAGAGGGGTTAAAAGTCACCGGGAAACGGAACAACATGATTCCTTCTGGGGACGACATCCTAGCTGTCAGGCATGTGCAAAAGCAGAAAAGGACTAGTGGTCAGTGTTCCTTAGGTATGTTTTTAAGGAAGTTGAGGGAACTTGTGGAGTTTTATGGGTTTCTTATTTGCCGGACTTCTCTGCACCCTTATGTATAGTGAAACCCTCAACAAGAGGAATGCTTTTCTGGGAAATCTTTCTGTGGATAAATACTGACATAGCTAAGCTTTTGTCTATTTCAGCCTAGGAAATACTGGATGAGGATTCACTCCTAAGCCCATTGGTCCAGACTTCCATCACCAGTTTCATCTACATCAGCCAACCTTCTCTTCACCCAAGGAAAAGTCACCCACACTGTCACATCTTTGGAACAGCGAGCGAGGCAGAGGTGATATGAGGGGTGCCCCTTCCATGTTCTCTACATCCACTGTACCTTCTCTGGAGGCAAGATGACACGACAGGCCATATCCCACGTCAGGGAGAACATGACAGGCATGAAGTGGGATACAAAAGGCTTGTGGCGGCCACCCTCCTCCTTGCTGAGTATGTAAACCTGGAAATGAAAGAGCAGTTAAGAGTGGAGCCTGGCTTGGCTGGAAGCACTGCCTTTTCAAGGGGGACAGTTTTGGCTCAGTGCTTCCCACTATCACATGCTGCCCTCACCTGTGCCTCCACCTTCTGGTGGGGCTGGATGGATCCTGGCTTGGCCATGACTAGGCCACGCCTCAGATCCTCCCGCTTCAAGCCTCGAACCAGGGCCCCAAGGTTGTCACCTGCCTCTGCCCTCTCCAGGCTCTTATGGAACATCTCAATGCCTAGGAGGGAGAAGAGATGAGGGAGGAGGATCTGGGGCAAAAGGAAGGCACAAGGGATCTGCAAGGGGAGAGGCTTTCCTGGAGCTAGGCTGTGGGTTGTTCCTTCCTGTACCTGTCACCACAGTACGAATGTTCTTGCTATGTCCCAGGAACTCACACTCATCTCCCTTCTTCAAAATGCCACGCTCTAGTGTACCTGTCACCACCGTGCCCCGGCCTAGAAGGGAACAGGACATCAGGGACCCCAGGCAAGGCTACTGCCAGGGGAGGAAGAGTTGATGGAGCATGGCGCTCACCAGGGATAGAGTAAACTGACTCTATAGGCAGCAGGAAAGGCTTCTCCAGGTCCCGGGTGGGTACTGGGATGTACATGTCCACAGCATCCAGCAGCTTCTGCACAGACTTCAGGCCTAGCTCCGGGTCACGTTGCTATGGGGGGATATGACAGGACTCTGAAATTTCCATTCTACTCCTCTTACCAATAACCACTCCCCAGACAGAGCAGAGCTCTGGCTGCCCAACCAGGCTGATCCTCTGCCTGCCTGACCCTGCCTTCACCTCAAGTGCACAGAGAGCAGAGCCTATGATGACTGGGGTCTCCTCCCCTTTGTAGCCAAACTCAGTGAGCAGTTCCCGGACCTCCAGCTCAACTAGCTCCACCATTTCAGCATCCTGGACAGCGTCTGCCTTGTTCACATATACCACAACGTGCTCTACTCCAATCTGTACATGGGAAAGAGAGTGAGAGATGGTGTCCTGGCTGGCCCAACTTCCCACTCTTCCTCTTTCCACCCCTACCCAGACTCTTGAGTACCTGTTTGGCCAGCAGTAAGTGCTCTCGGGTCTGGGGCATGGGGCCATCATTGGCTGCCACCACCAGGATGCAGCCGTCGAGGGGGGCGGTACCTGTGATCATATTCTGAGCATGGGGAGGAGAGGAAACGGCCTAGTTCAACAACTTCCTCAGTTCCACATCCATCTAGCCAAGCAGAGCAGTTAGGAACTGAGGTCCACCTCTCTCTGCTGTCTCCTTACCACCCACTTTGAGTGGCTATGCTCACAAATCCATGATTTCAAACCCATACCTCTTGAATATCTTAAACGTCCTCCCCACAAGCCCAGCATTTTTCCTCACAGGAGGCAGCTCCTGGCCCTGTTTCTAGCCACTTTCTCACCTTAACATAATCTGCATGACCTGGACAGTCTGTGTGGGCATAGTGGCGGGCGGCAGTGCTATACTCCACGTGGGCTGCATTGATGGTGATACCACGGGCTCGCTCCTCCGGAGCGTTGTCAATCTCCTCATATTTCTTAAACTTGGCTCCACCTCCCTCAGCTAAAACTAATGAAGGGAAGAAAACACACCTCTCGGCTAAAGTTCCAGAGGTAGAGGCAGGGCTCAGGCCACAGCCCGAGTTCTTCCCACCTAAACAAAGGTCAGTCTTGGGGAATAATGCTTCCATGACACCCCCGTCTCAACGCCTCCAAGTAGAAGTAACTTCGGTTCAGCAAGAAATGTTAAAGGGCCTCAAGGTCCTGCCATGGCTTCTGTAGCGTAAAGTTTCCTCTCACAGGGCACTGGCCACATCTACCTGGAGGCCATTCGGGGTCCCTAATTTATGTATCGGGATTATGTGTCTCCTGCATCTCCCAACCCACCACCAGCCCAAATTTTGGCTCCTAGGGCCACATTAAACACCTTCAGCAGCCAGTCCGCTGGCCCCACCTCCCCGGCTCCAGGTCCCTCCTGCAGAGCAGGCGCTGCTGGACACGCCCAGCTCAACCCCGCTTACTTTTCGTGATGGCCGCGGTCAGTGTGGTCTTGCCGTGGTCCACATGGCCGATGGTACCTACATTCACATGGGGCTTGTCGCGCACATAAGTCTTTTTGGCCTCCACGGCTAAACCGCGGCACAACGGTTGTGCCGGGACCTTCAGTTGCTGCAAGAGACCCTGCAATAGTGGGGTCGGGCCGGGACGGAGACCTGCCGTGCCAGAGGCTTGGAGTCAGGGCGCGGGTCCGAGCCCAGCCACTCCCGACGAACCCCACGCGTCCCCGGGCAGCCATCGCTTTCCCAGTCCCCTCACCGCTGAAGAGAGGTGTCGCGCGCAGCAGAGTGGTGGCCGCCATTGTGGTCGTATTCGCGCCCCGAATACCGGGTACCCTACACCCTCGCGTGCAGCAAGGAAAGGGCACTAGACACCAGGCGTCACTTCCGGCGGAAGTGAGCCAGAAGGGCAAGTCTGGGCCCCTCTAGCCACCAGTTTTTATGGTCATCTCCACTGACTTCCGGGCGCGGGACGGAAGACGCCAAGGAAGATGCTCGTGTCTCAGGGCCGGGCTAGTATGTAGGTTTCCACGACGCACTTGGGATTTGCGGGCTGAGGAAGCAACGCAGTTCTCTCTGGAAGCGCCGGAGGGCGATTTGGAGCGTCCCTTACTGCACCAGCGCTCGAAGGCTCATGGGCCTTGTAGTTCAGGGCGGCAAGCTGTGTTTGCACTTCGCGTAGGAGTTAGGTAGGGCTTCGCGGGGTCCACAGGGTGAGTGCCAGCTTCGGGGAGGCCGAGGCGGTGGCCTCGGCGCGGATTGCTCAGGAACGCCCTGGCCCACAACCCACCACTGCGCAGGTCTGGCGAGAGATCTGGCGGGTTTTGTGCCGCAGCTGGAGGTAGGACCAAGTCCTGCAGTTAGGCTGAGGAAGATTGTCCTGGGAGCCTCTCGGAGGGTGGGTCTCAAGTGTGACTCATCTCTCTGCTGGGCCTTCCCCCGCACCCCCTTATCTGTAACGTGTGAGCAGTAGTAACTACTTCATAGGGAGATCCTGACGTCTGGCTATGAGAGGAAATGAGTTAGGTAGGAGTCAGGAATGGGATCCAGGGGTCTCCCGTCCCACAGTCCTTGACCCTCAAATACCCGCCCTCCTAGCTCTCAGCCTGAGTGTCAGACAAAGCTTTGTCGTCCACCCTTGTAGCTCCCTCAGCAGCGCTGGGAATAATTCTCTTGATCGTCGCCCCACCCAGTTTTATTGATGACTTCTGAGGTTGAGGGACCAGCGTCAGGTGCCTTTAAGGACAGCCTGAGTCTGTCTTGGTCCCGCTGTGTCTCCAGCACCTAACACAGAGCTGGGCACCCAGTGAGTGCTCAGTAAATAAATGTCTGTTGACTGAATGAGTGCAAGGAAAATAAATGACCTGTAACTTTCATATCCATCATCTCATCACCCTGGGATGATAATAGCAGCTGCTTAACCCTGATTGATGTTTCTGAAACTCATCAGATACTAAAACTCAATTAATGGTTTTTGTTTCAAATAGATTCCTTCATTCTTCCTTTGGAGATTATGATTCAGTAGGGTCTGAGCACACAGACAAGGTAACTGTATACTTAATAACACACACACACACACACACACACACACACACACAAATTCATAAGAGTTTGGGAAACTCAAAACTAGGATTTTTATGGATCAGGCATTTGTGCAAATGCTTCATATTGGTTCACATTCAGTGCTTCCAATGTTGCCCTGTGTGGTAGGAGCCATTTTTTTCATTTTACAGGTGAAAAAACAGCATCAAGATGATTAAGGAAACCAACACAGCTGAACTCCAAAAAAGTGTGCACTAAACCATTGCACTGTACTATATCATTTTACTGCTCGGATACAGAGAGGAATTTGCTAGACTTCTGGCCTCCCAGGTGCTTAGGAAGAGCTAGTACTGTATGAAAGGCTTCTCTTTGTCCCTCTCTTGTTCCTCAGTCACTTCACTCCTGGGCATTTATCCTGAAACACTATTGGCCACTTCTGGGATGTAAGATTCTTTTTTGGGTGGTACTTGAACTAGTGCTTAGTGTTTCAGTGGTGCTGTATTTATGTTAATGTGTATTAGCTTGAAAAACAAGTGTTGTAAATACTGAGTTTTTTAAAAAATGAATCAATTAAAAAAACATTTGTGGCAGAGAATATGATGGGTGGTATGGCAAATTCAGGGGAAGGGTGTTATATGAATGACAAATTTGAGAATCACAGTGCTCAGAAAAGAGTCCAAAGGGAGAAAATTTTTGATAAAACTTGACAATAGCATCCTTTGTAATAGGAATCTTGGTTTACAGATAACAGAATTCAGAGTGGCTGGTTTAAGCAGAAGAGGGACTTGGTTTAGGGTGTTAGGCAGCTTACAGAACTGTAGGGTGGACTGAAGAAATAGCTCCAGTCAGAGAACTGATCTCACCTAATAAGAAAACTGCTGCTACTGCCACTGTCACCAAATTCTAAATGCCAGGACTTAGACTTGTGAACAACAGTTACTGCTCATGGCACCAAAGCCACTTCTGCATCTATAAAATGACCTTTCCTCGCACCAAATTCAAAGCCTTGCATGGATACGCCTAGATCATCTGTCAGTGTTCTTGTATCAGAGAGGCTGAGAGGTGTATCCTATCCTAATTTTGATGCTGGGGAGCAGGACTAATAGCAGGGAATTTCCCCCGATGTCCAGCCATGCCTACTACCAACATCACACTGAAAGAGTGGAATGAACACAAATGTCCAGTAATGTGGATATGGTAAGCATGGATTTGACATAGCCACTAGATAATATATTAATAAGTGGGCTCAGAGTTGTAGAGACAAAAATTTTTTGTGCAGAATCTTGCACTCTTAAAAAAAAGATGCTTTTGAAATCAAATGGCCTCCTTGGACCCCCTAGCAGTCCGTTCATTCTACTCTGTGGCAGACACTTTGAGCTTCTGTTTAACAACCATCTTTCCATCTTCAGGCAGACCCCTGGATTTGTTCAGGGTGGCCCTCTCCCCAGTTCCAGGAATAAATCCTGACAGGTCTAGTCCAGTTCTGTTGGTCTTATTTTTCTTCTCAGGGGATTTGTTTAGGGTTGGGTATGTGACTCCTTTGGTGTCAATGACTGGTAAGAGAAAATCTGCTTGGTGGTGACAACGGTGGGGGGGGAATCTCTTCCAGGAAAGGGTCCCTCACTCTTTTAAGAAGGAGACACTGAAGAGATGGACTCCTTCTGACTCTAGATGTCCCTGGGTTTGGATGGGAAGCCTGGAACTACTGTGCCCATCTTGCTCCTAGTCAATGATGAAGCCAAAATCCAGAAGAGGACAAAGCAAAGAGGTTGTTAGATGACTGGACTCCTTGAGGTGTGATGACACATGTCATTGGTTAAGCCAGACTAGATTGCAGTTGTCTTATTAACATCCTAATGGATACTCTGTCTCGATGCACTTGGTACTGTAAGACATATTTCTTGGTTTCACTTAGACACTGAGTGCCTTGAGTATGGCCAGGACTGGGCTTCCTTTACCTCTGTGTTCTCTGTGCCTGGCCACTGTAGACCTCTGAATGTTTGCTCTTGAACTACTAATGAGCCTTCCAAATGAAGGGTGCCACCACAGTGGTGCTACAAACTTAGTATCTCTAAAATAGGACTCTTCCCATGCTCTCCTTACATATCTAAATAAACAACACCACCTTTCTCCCCCATCACTCCTACATCTAATCCGTTACCCAGCCCTGCTGCTTCTCCAGAATATGTCACCACTTCTGTCCACTTTTGATATTGTGGTTCAATCTGTGATCATCTCTGATCTAGGTACCTAATCACAACCTATACAATGGGTCTCCCAGCTTCTGCTTTTATTCTCAATACCTTGCCAGATCCATCCACAGAGCAGTGAGATCAGGCATATTTAAAATATGGATCAGACATTAATTCTCTCTCAATGACTCTATGCTACACTAAGAATAAAAGCCAAACTCATACTTGAAGTGAGTGAATTGCATGGCAGGTGAGTTCTATCTCAATAAACCTGTTATGAAATAACTCAGACTCCTCCCTGTGACCCACAGGGTACATGATCTGGCCCCTCCTCACCTCTTTGACCCCATCTTGTTCAGTTTTTCTCTTACCCTCTCCCAACCACTCTGTCCATCCTTCTGCAAACATCCCACAGTTGTTTCTACTTCAGGGTCACTGCAGATACTCTTCCTTCTCCCTGGAATGCTCTTCCCTGTAGCTTTCCCCATGGCGTGTTCCTTCTCATTATTCAGGTCTCACCTCAAATGTTATCTCTTCTATCTAAAGTAGCCCCCAAGTCAGCTTATCAGTGGACCTCTTTGATTTTCCTCTTAGCACCTAAATATGCAGAATTATCTTAATAGTTTACATGTGTGTTGTTTGGTTTTTGTTTCTGTCTCACCAGCTCATGACAGTAAGAGTTTATTTTTTACTCTAAACAACAGTGCCTAACATTTAGATGAAGGAGTAGTTGTTGAAGGAATTATGTGTTGAATCATTTCTGTTGAGCATTTGTGTTGGGCTTATTATATTTCCTGATGTTTTCAACAGAAAGCCAATTTTGTATTCATACTCATTTTAAAAATAAAGGTGAGTCACTGTAATTCTTGAGTCCTCTCTGCCTTATTATTTATAAAATGGGATGAGGTGGAGAGGTTAAATTTTACAATTTCTAAGATTTCTTGTAGCTGTAACTTCTAAGTGGAGTATGGGGCCTGATGTAATTGAAATGAGTACTGGGCCGGCCAGCAACTTAGTGGCAAATGGAGGCAAGGACCCAGAGCTTTGTCCTTGGTGCTGCTCAAGCACCAATTTATTGAAAGCTCAAGGTCTTATCTTTTCCCACCAGTCAGCCTGATAATGCCTCCCCAGAAATCTCTCTAAAAGTTCTCCTTGGTTCTAAGCCCGTTGTACTGCCTTGGCCAGGTCTGCATCAGCCCTCTCCTGGACAAGTCTCCTCTCTGCTTTCAGTCCCCTCTTCCTCCCCTGGAAGCCCTTCCAAACACAACATGCTAATCATACTCTTATCACTCAGATGTGACTGGAGACATCCTGATTGGAAATACTTTTTGAATGTCACATAAAAGCTACTAAATAAAAGGCACTTGAGAGGTTTCTTAGGTGGGTTGGCCATGCGGGGTTTCCTGGAGGGAGCCACACTTTGAAGCCTGAAACTGGAGGAAGAAAAGATTGACAGAAGTAAGGGAAATGGTGTGTGGGGGCTCAGAGGCAGATCCTAAGTGAAGCTGAAATCTTTTAGTCTGTCAAAATGACCTGACTAAGCAGAGTATGATTTGGAGGAGCAGGAGGTCCTGGTCAAAGCACCAATGCTGAATTGAACAGCCCAGAAAAGACAAAATGGGTGAAATCTCCATCTTTGGAGGTGGGAGTGACCTCAAGATGATCTCCAGAAGAATCCCATGAACAACCACTTCCCATTTGGTCACACACCTTGGTTTTCCTTTGAAGAGCTCCGTTCTGCCATGCTCAGCCCATGGAACTTGTATGGTATGGATCCCATCCATCCTAATCTCAGACGATAGGTCCGTGGTCCAGTTCCAGGCACATAATCTATTCCTCATGGGCGTAGTTCAAAGCTAGTATTCTGTTTCAACCCCAACTAGTGTAGTGTACTGCCCAGAGTTAGCCTAGACCCCACAAGTTAAGGGCTCACTCCTCCGCAAGAGTGCTCCCACTTCAGATGCCAGCTGCAAGAGGGATTCCCCCAGCCATCTGCACTTCTGACTGGCTTCAAATCTGGGAGTTGGATAATCCTCCTCACATTTGATAACTTGCTAGAATAACTCACGGAATGCAGGAAAGCACTATACTTACGATTACAGTTTTATAATAAAGGATACAAGTCAGAAACAGCCAAATGAAGATATACATAGGTTGAAGTGTAGGAGGGGCCAGATGGAGAGCTTCCATGCCCTCTCCCCATGAAATCAGGGCATACCCCTCTCCCAGCACATCAATGTATTCAACCAGGAAGCCCTACTGAGCTTCAGTGTCCAGAGTTTTTATTGGGGCCTCATTATGTAGGCATGATTGATTAAATCCTTGCCATGTCACTGAACCGGATCTCCAGGCCCCCTCCTTTCCCTGGAAGTCAAACTGACTCAAAATTTCAACCCTCTTATCACAAGGTTAATCTTTTTGGTGCCAAGCCCTCATCCTGAAGCTATCCAAGGGCTTGCCATTTAGTCACCCCTAGCAAAAATTCAAGTGTGATCTAAGGGGCTCATGAATAACAGACATTTTTGTTATTCAGTAAAGTCCAAGTATTTAAAGTCTTAGTGCCAGGAACGTGGAACAAAGACCAGAAAGCTTCATTATACAACACAGAGTCATTTCATTTTCTGGAGCTATTGGGATAGCTATTATTTTTTTCTGCTAGGATTGTTAAGCTGGTAGAATGTAAGCCTGAGCTGTTGGTAGCCATCTTGCTACCTATGAATGACAACCTGCTTGGGAATGAAGACAGTCCAGAGGAAAACAGAGCTAAGAGAATGAGACCAAGTTTAAATGGACACATTGTTTGAACCACTGTCTCCAGCCATAGCTGAAGTCATTTTGCCTCTGATTTTTCAGTTCTGTGAACCAATAAACTCCAGCTTTCTTTCATGTTTAAATTACCTTAAACTGGGGGAAGAGGGAGGTTCTATTACTTGTAGCTGAAAGCATCCTGAGTATTACATCCCCTGTTCCTGACGAAGAATTTTTTTTCCCATTCATATTAATACCTGGGCCCTGGATCCCATCCTTCCCACCTTCCCCAAACCTATTTTAATTACCATCATTTCTACTGGCTCCCTTCCTCTTAGACTTTCAACTTAAATCAGGTCTCCCTCAGGAGGGCTCCCAACATTCCTCCTCCCACCTCTTCATCTTCTGTTCATCCCTTAGTCCACTACCATTTGGCTTCTGCTTCCAGCACTCCTTTAGAATTACTTTCACCAAAGTCACTAAGCAAACTGAGTTATCAGTGTTTTTTATAGGAGACAGTGGCAGTGCCATAGATTCCTTTTTATCATGTTTTTTGTGGTGTGTTTGCCCAACTCTTCCACTTTGCCCCCACCACACACTATACTCCCATAACCCCCGGTCTTTAGTGTGTGGTTTCTCTTCCAATAGTTAGAACTTCCAGATTCTTTCTTTTTTAAAAAGAATCTCCTCAGGCTACTGGAGGCTATGCCTTGATGAAATGCCTCGGAATTGAGATCTAGGGGTAGCCCTTAGTCAATAGCTGAGAGGTGTTGGTATATGAAAGGGCCAGCTCCTTTCCAGACAAACCTGAGGCATAACTAACATCCAGAGCTCCCCTGTGAGTTCAAGCTGAACTACTCTTGCCTAAAATCATACATTTGCTTGGTTTCCTCTCCTTCTTGCTCTTGCTTCTCCTGACAGCACTTTTAAAATAAATCACTCACACACAAAATCCTCATCTCAGGGTCTTCTTGGAAATCTGACCTGAGACATCATCTCAGCACTTTCTACTCCTCTTTCCTTGCCTACCTGTTAAATGTGGCTTTTCCCCAGAATTAGGTCCTGGGTCCTCTTCTCTCTACATATATTACCTGGACAATCTCAGTGATGTCAATCACTACTTATATCTGATCACTACTAAACTGCATTGTGCAGCTTAGAATGTTGATCCATTGCTGCTGGACAGCTCCACTTAGTTGTCCATGGATACCTCTAGCATTGTCCAATTCAGGAGTCAATAGCTACATGTGGCTCTTTCAGTTTTAGTTAATTAAAATTAAAACTTCAGTTCCTTAGTCACACTAGCCACATTTCAAGTACTCAATAGCTGCATGTGGCTAGTGGCTACCACATTAGACAGTGCCAATATAGAACATTTCAGTTATTGCAGTTGTTTTATTGGACACCTTAAACACGGCATTTTCAAATATAACACATTATCACAAGCCCTTGCCTTTCTGTATTCCTCAACTATTGTCTTTCTCCTAGACAACTACAGAAAAAGGAGGTATAAGGGTATCAGTAAGGAGGGAGGTGACCACAGAATTACAATCCTTTTCATTGACATCTTCCTCTGAAACATGGTTGGTAAAGATGGTGATGAAGAATTTAACAAAGGCCATGTGTAAGCTGATGTTAGTTTGGTTAGTGTAGGGGTAGACCTGGGGGACTAAAGCAGGATAGGCCAGAACTTCCCCTTTCACAATGAATTTTTCCAACTCCATCCAGCAGCCTCTGCCTTGAACAAACATTCTTGTGATAATCAGGGCATTTATCCATTTCCAATTTCTTCAGTCACTTGCCTTTGTGTTCCAGGATGAACACTTGATCCAAACGAATCAAAGTCAGTTTTGGAAAATTTATTGCAAGTCTCAGAAAAGAGGTATGCTCCTTGTTGCTATTAAGTTTGGAGCTATGTAAAGCCATTTCACCACTAAGGACAGTGTGCCTGTGAAGCCAAATGCATGGGGAAAGTGAGCCTAGAAAAGGTGAACAACAGGTTCCTGTTATCTTTTGGCCCTTTAATTTAGCAGTTCCTGAAGATGCTTGATCCATTCTTTTAAATGGCTAGACCCAATATATTCCCATATTGCTCAGGCCAGTTGGGGCTGGGTCAGAAAGAAACCCAAACGATAGAGGATTTCATTGTGCTCATGATTTCAACTGCCCTCTGTATATTAATGATTCTCAATTTCTGTATCTGACCTTCATGTCTCTCTTGAACTCCATGTCCACCTGGCTCCTGATGTCCCACAAGCACATCTTTATTTCTGCGCCCCATCTTTATTTCGTGTCTCAAAGACGGAACCTCCTTGGCTCTCCAGTCCCATTCCTCAGAGAAGTCAAGGTCATAAATTCAAGCTCGGCCTCTTCGCGGGGCCGTACCAAGGTCACCCGGCTTCTTCCAGCACCCAACTCCTTGGGGGCAGTGTCCGCGAACCCTTCGGCAGCAGGGCCAGGCTCTCTAGGCTGCAGCGGGCCTTCACAGAGCTTTCTCTTCTCGCTGGTTTCCGGTACCCGGTGGCTACTCTAGCCTATTCAACAGGGTCTCAGGACTCTATCCCCTAAGACGCCTCTCTACGATTGACTTCAACGCTTTGTTCCGAATTTCCTCTGGGAGAACACTGGTGGGATCCAACCCCTTCCTACACATGCTTCTGCGGTCCCTTTTGGGTGCAACTGGAGAAGTCACTGAACCCTCCAAGAGCAACACCCCCGCAGCTCTAGAAAGGTTGCGCGGACTAGGAGGATGGCGGAAGTCGGGCGGGGGTGGGGGTGGAGGTGAAGGTGTCCTCCCCTCTCGCCACTCTTCTCTATGGTCGCTTCCTTCGGTGACGGGAAAAAGGGTCCCGGCGCCTGCGCAGAATCCGCTGGGAGCTAGACGCGGAGGGAGCGGGGAGAGGGGGGCGGGGAGCGGGAGCTGCCGCCGCCGCCGCCGCCGCCGCCGCCGCCGGAGCTAACCGTGGGGACCGAGATGCAGGTGGGACCGGAACCGGAACCCTCCTCTTCAAGTACCTCTTCCCTCTCCGCGACTCGGTCCCGGCGCCTGAGAGGAGCCCTGGGTGGGGGCGGGGGCCAGAGGCAGGAGGGCGATTGGCCCCGGAGAGTGCTGCAGACAGAGCAGGTCCCCAGGAGACTGCGGCCCCAAGGAATGGGCGGGTAGAGCGTGTACAGGGAGTAGGGTCAGGTCGGAGTGGATTGACCACCGGGCCCGGAGGGTCCGAGCCAAGAGCGGAGCCTGCACCCTCCACCACCTGCCCTTCGGAAAGTATCACAACTGAGCCAAGAGGCAGGTGCACCGGGAAAATGTGTCTGAGTCCTGCTTGGCAGGAGAGAAACTGAGTCACCAGCTCAGGAGCCGCAGGGTCAGCGGGCCTGAAGGGGGCTGGTCTGCCGGTGGTGCAGAGGGTTGGGTGGGCCTGTGTGAGCTGAGGTGGCCTCTGCCTGGATTGGGCTCTCTGCTGTGTCTGCACCTCTTGGCTCCGTTCCCCTGTGCTCCATGACTCTTGCATCTCCTGGCTTCCCGTTGGTTTGGAATTGCCCCTGTGGTTGGAGCCATCTGAATGTGTAGGGCCTGGGCCAAGGAAGAAGGGGAGGGGTCTGGGACTGGGTCAGAGCAGGAGTCTGAGGTTTGGGGAGACTTTTCTGAGCTGCATTCCCCCAGTCCTGGCGCCAGTCATTTTCCAATATAATGTGGGGGAGGAACACTAACAAAAGAGCCATGGGTTGTAAATTACATACCCAGTTCTGCTACTCGCTAGCTGCAAGACCTTGGTAATTCTCTTCCATTCTCTAATTTCTCTTTTAGAAAATTGGAACCCATAAAGATAGTAATAATGGCAGTCATTGTGCGCTTACTTTCTGTCAAGCACTAACATGTTCCATTTAATTCTCCTAACAGTTCTAGAAGTTAGAGATAATGAGCTCTGTTCTATAGGTACAAAAACTGAAGCTCAGAGAGTACGTGTAATTTGTTCAAGATCATCCCAAGTCTGACTGCAGAACCCATAGCCTTAACCAGCAGGCTAACGAGCCTTTGGGGCACACTCCCCACTGAGAGAAGAAGGAGGTGAAAAATCCTAGGGCGTCAGCTCCCTGTTTTATTTACTTTGTGGCAGCAAAGACCTGCCCTGACCCAGTGCAGTCTTTCCCCACGTGGTGCTGCTGCCTCTGGGCACCAGACTCAAGGTGCACCAAAGAAGTGGGCTGTCGCCATTTCAAGCCTCCTTCATACAGTCCTTGGGCCTGGGGTCAGCTTTCAAGACAATCTGTCATCCATCCATCTATCCATCCTTAATGAGCAACCTCCCTCCTCAGCTGGACCTCAGGATTCCTGAGGCAGGGCTGAAAGCTCTGCAGACCTAGCTCCCCTGAGAGTTGGGGCAGTGAGGGGCTATGACTAAGCCTGGTCCAGCAAGTCCCTGGGGGCAAGGCCTGCAGTAGGAAAAACAGTAATCAGACTTCTGACTTTTCTGAGCTTTGGTTTTCTCATCTCATAGAGGTTATTAAAACCTCTCACAGGGAAAGATATGAACAGCACATGGGAGGCATGTAATAAATACCAAAGGCTCTCTTGTAGGGAAGGGAGGTGACATTGTGAAAAAAGATTATTTGGGGGAGGAAGGTACTCCACAGCTGGCTATCACTCCTGGAACCCAAGTCAGGGAAAGTGGGTTGGGACAGGTGCAGGCTACACGCTGCGGAGCCAGTTGACTGGGGCTGTGGGTGCAAGGGCCTGGGGTAGGGAAGGGAGGCAGTTTGGTGTTCTTCCCATTGCTCTCTGAGGGGTCTAGACCAGAGTAGGGAGTCAGACTCGGGGTGGGGCTCTGCCCCCAGTCCCACCTCAGCAGTGACTTGGTGTATGTGCCTCTCTTCCTTCTGCAGCTGCTGCCGCTCACCCCGTGTCTTCTGGCTGCTTCCCTCTTTGCTGCCCCTCCCCAGAGGCTCCCCCTCTCCACCTCCTGGGGACCATCATGAATGGTGCCCCTTCCCCGGAGGATGGGGCCTCCCCTTCTCCTCCCCCCTTGCCACCACCCCCTCCACCTAGTTGGCGGGAGTTCTGCGAGTCCCATGCCCGTGCTGCTGCCCTGGATTTCGCCCGCCGTTTTCGCCTTTACCTGGCTTCCCACCCCCAATATGCAGGGCCCGGGGCTGAGGCTGCCTTCTCCCGCCGATTTGCTGAGCTCTTCCTGCAGCACTTTGAAGCTGAAGTGGCCCGAGCCTCCGGTTTCCTCTCGCCACCCATCCTGGCTCCTCTGAGTCCCGGTGTGGATATCCTGTCCCATGACATGTCCCTTGAGAGCTGCAGGGTGGGCGGGCCCCTGGCTGTGCTGGGCCCTTCTCGATCATCTGAGGGCCTGGCCGGCCCCCTCCCTTCCTCAGTCTCTTCCTCCTCTACGACCTCCTCAAAGCCGAAGCTAAAGAAGCGCTTCTCCCTCCGCTCAGTGGGTCGCTCTGTGCGTGGTTCAGTCCGTGGCATCCTGCAGTGGCGGGGGACTGTTGACCCTCCCTCCCCATCTGGGCCCCTAGAGACCTCATCAGGCCCCCCAATCCTAGGTGGAAACAGCAACTCCAACTCCTCTGGTGGGGCTGGGACCATTGGCAGGGGACTGGCTAATGATGGAACATCCCCTGGGGACCGATGGACTCATCGTTTTGAGAGGCTGAGACTCAGTCGGGGAGGGGGGACCATGAAGGATGGAGCAGGGATGGTGCAGAGGGAAGAGCTGCTGAGTTTCATGGGGGCTGAAGAGGCAGCCCCTGACCCCGCTGGTGTGGGCTGGGGAGGAGGGGCAGCTGGGCCTACCTCAGGGGGAGGAGGGCAGCCTCAGTGGCAGAAGTGTCGCTTACTACTTCGATGTGAAGGAGAAGGAGGAGGTGGAAGCCGTCTGGAGTTCTTTGTACCACCCAAGGTGAGCCCAGAGGAGGCGGGGAGGCTGGGAGGGAGGGCGTGAGCAGCCAGAGCTGCAACTCAGCCCACAGGCAGAACTTTGCTTTCTTTGGTTTGTAAAGCTAGTTCCTGACTCTGGGTTAGTAGCTGTGAACACGACTGGAAAAGTAGTGTTGTTTAGGGTATAGACACTTAGGGTATAGAAGGAAGAAGTGTTCTCTAGAGGGAAGGGAAGGATGGTCTCTGCCCACCAAAGATCTGGCTCTTGTTCTTTCTCCCAACCTAGGCATCTCGGCCTCGACTCAGCATTCCCTGCTCTACCATCATGGATGTTCGGACAACCACATCCCTGGAGATGCCTGACCGGGAGAACACATTTGTGGTTAAGGTAGGAGCTCTGGGCTTCCCTGCCCCCATGGAGCACTTGTGCTGGGGAGGAAGCTCTTAGCACATTAAACAAGGGACACTGGTGGAAGAAGGTGCATGTACATCAAGGGCCTTGAGCGTGTGTCCCTGGGGCCACACGTTTCTGGGAGGAGGGGAGAGGAGAAGGATGTTTTTGTTCTCATTAGGGGTGGAGTAAGGCCTGAGGACCCGGAAGTGACCTGTGGGCCTCCTCTTGTCCATGTAGGTAGAAGGCCCCTCGGAGTATATCCTGGAGGCAGCTGATGCTCTACATGTGAAGGCCTGGGTGTCTGATATCCAGGAATGCCTGAGCCCAGGGTGAGGAGCCTGACTTCTGTCACTGAGGGACTGGGGTTGGGGATGGAGAGCAGCCACTTGCCTCTTACCTGGTGACTTTCCTCCCAGCACCATTTTCCCTGTCTCTGCAGACCCTGCTCTGCTACCAGTCCCCGCCCCATGACCCTCCCTCTGGCCCCTGGGACCTCATTCCATACAGACAGCCTGGAGCTGCCCTGCCTGAACCACTCAGAGAGTCTGCCCAGCCAGGATCTGTTGCTGGGACCCAGTGAGAGCAACGACCGCCTGTCACAGGGTAAGGGTGGAGCTTTAGAGAGCTGTGAACTTCAGTACTGGCCATGCAAGACCCTTTGCTATCAGGCCCAGGCTCTCTCTCCAGACTCTGCTGTGTACCCCATTCCTGCTGCTCATCTGCCCACTGAGACCCACCGAATGTTTGTCTTTTGTCCCTGAACATGCCAGACCACAGTTTGCCATTTAGAACCACAATTGCCACCTCACACAAACCCCAAGCATTCTCCTATCCAACCTATGCCCAGCTTTGTCACCTGTTCCATAAGCCTTGTGCAGACCATCACTCTAGCTGGAGATAATGGTTCTCTTCTCCCAGCTTCTATAGCACTTTATATACATCTTTGTTTTGCTCTTATTCTGTATCTCTGCATATGCTGATGATACCAGATTTTCTTTTGTGCCCCTGTACTTCTTGGCTTGACTGAACACGCATTTACCCTACCCACACAAAAACACCCAAAGACATGCATCTCCCTAGCCACACTAACCTTTCTAGACTCCACTGCACCCTTTCCTTCTAAGCCTCCATTCTGAGTTGCAGTTTCACAGTGTCTAGCACACAGGCTGTATTCAACAAGCAAACCAATGAATTAAAGAATCTTAGAACTAGAATAGACCTTGCAAGTCAACAGTTCCAATCCCCTCCTTTCTCAGACAACTAAGACCAGGGAGGGGAAATGGCTTTTCTGAGGTGACCTGAGAGTCGCTGACAAAGACAGGGGCTGTACCAGTACCTGAGCCACTGCTCTTTGTACTACACATACACCTGTCTTCTGAGTACTGTCAATGTACAACATCCCTGTGGGCTCGGCAGATATTCAGGAGCACCACAGTACATAACTGACACTGTGCTAGGCTCTGGGGCAGTGGGGGAGGACCCCAGAGATGCCCGAGATGAGCTTTGTGCCCTCTGTGTGCTCATAGTCCCGCTGAGTTGACATCTGTCTGTTCGATGGAGAGCGTGTGCTTAGTGTCCTCTGAGCAGCACAGGTAGGAAGGGCTGTGGGAGCTCAGAGGAAGAAGAGAAGGTGAGAGAAAAGACCTGGCTTGGAGAAAGTAAATGGCGAGAGCAGAGCCTGAGATGAGGAGAAGCCAGGAGATCTGGAAAAACAGGACGTGGTCATTGATCTAAAGCGGGAGATACATGAATTCAAGTTAATGTGAAGATCAGGTTGACTTGTTTGGGGGATGAATAGAAAGATCTTTGATGCCACTGAGAGTTGGGGGCTTTGTCCTATGGGCCAAAAACAGACCCTTTCTGATGTGAAACAATATGAGAAATTCTACCACCCATCTGTGCAACAATGGCTGTAATTTTGTTAATTCAGAGAAGATATGAGTACATTTGGATTGTAGGACTTGTAATAACTGCAATCCCTAAACAGTGTTGAAGCATAAAATAGGAACCGCTGGTAGGAACCACCGGGGTCACTGCCTGAAGAAGGATCCAGCATTTCCAACAGCTGACACTGCCAGTACACCAGGGTAGGCTGGCTGGCTGGCTGGGTAGCTGGACCCAGGCCAACCAGTCCTGCCAAAGAGCAGTTTCTCGAGTTTTCAACCTTGCCCTCCTCCCTTTTTTCCCAGGGGCATACGGGGGCCTTTCAGACCACCCGTTGGCCTCCATCTCCCCCAGTTCTGCCTCCATTGCTGCCTCCCATTTTGATTCAATGGAACTGCTTCCCCCAGAGTTGCCCCCCCGCATCCCCATTGAAGAGGGACCCCCAACAGGGACAGTTCATTCCCTCTCAGCACCCTACCCACCCCTGGATACTCCGGAAACAGCCACAGGTACCAGAGGTGAGAATTTGTGTCCCCCTCCAGGCCTGGTTGCCCACCTTCCTGAAACCTTTGTCTTGGGATCCTGAGGGATCTGACCCGGGGGGCAGGGGTGGAGAGGAGTGATGTGAGGGGAAAGAAACGCTTTTCTTCTCCCTGACACCCCGGTTTACCTCCCTCTCTCCTGAAGGTTCATTCCTGTTCCAGGGAGAGTTGGAGGGAGGTGAGGGGGACCAGCCCCTCTCAGGGTATCCTTGGTTCCACGGGATGCTCTCTCGACTCAAGGCGGCCCAGCTAGTGCTGGCTGGAGGCACCGGTTCCCATGGTGTTTTCCTGGTACGTCAAAGTGAGACGAGGCGGGGTGAATACGTCCTCACTTTCAACTTCCAGGGCAAGGCCAAGGTGAGTGACAGGAAAAGACTGTTCTGCACAGCGAGCTTGTGGGTGGAGTGCAGAACACTGCTGTCCAGTGAGAAGGGCTCTGTGGTCAGCAGAGGCTTGGGCTACCACCTCACCTTTCTCATCTTGCCCTCAGCACCTGCGTCTGTCACTGAATGAGGAGGGTCAATGCCGGGTCCAGCACCTGTGGTTCCAGTCCATTTTCGATATGCTCGAGCATTTCCGGGTGCACCCCATCCCTCTGGAGTCTGGAGGCTCCAGTGATGTTGTCCTTGTCAGCTATGTTGTATCCTCCCAGCGACAGCAGGGTGAGCAGAGCAGGTCTGCAGGGGAGGAGGTGCCCATGCACCCAAGAAGTGAGGTGTGTGTGCCAGAAAGATGGGGTGGGGGGTGCTGAGGAGAAGAGGCTTTATCAGGGAGAATAGGGTAGGGAAACTTTCTTTGTGTTGGGGTTTTGAGGAAAAGGACACTGAGAGGTTGTAGGAAGTCAGAGGGCTCCTTGCTGGAGCTCGGGAAGAAGCTGAGATCGGGTTGGTGCATTCCCATTCCATTGGACTCCTCTGTTCCATCGTTCGTCTGTCTCCTAGGTCCATCTTCTTGGCCTTGTCTTTGCCCTTTGTCACAACCTTGCCTTGGGCCTGCCCTCCTTGGGCATGCTCAGTCTGATCCCCTCCCTCGTCCGTTGGTGTCTGATGTCGCTGTCTGATCTCTCCCTCTTCCCAATCCCAACGTCCCATCTGTCCCCACGTTGCCCCTCCCCCCAGGCCGGGAGCAGGCCGGAAGCCATGCAGGGGTGTGCGAGGGAGATCGATGCTATCCCGATGCCTCCTCCACCCTCGTGCCCTTCGGAGCGAGTGACTGTGTGTAAGTGTGGTCCTCCTCTCACCGCCGCCCATGATTCATCTTCCATGGATGGGGGGTTGCTCAGGAGAGGGGATGTGGGGGAGATAGCACATGGCTTCTGGGGGGATGAGTGAATGGGAGGCCACTGCAAGAGCTTGCCTCCCTCCACAACCAGACCATCTTTTTACCATTCTTGTCCAGAACCGAACACCTCCCATGACCCACCACAGCCCCCTGAACCCCCTTCATGGACAGATGCCCCACATCCTGGGGCAGAAGAGGCATCGGGGGCACCAAAAGTGGTGGCAGCAACCTCCGCAGCAGCCAAAGAGAGGGAAGAGAAAGAGAAAGCGGGCAGTGGAGGGGTCCAGGAAGAGCTGGTCCCCGTGGTTGAGCTGGTCCCCGTGGTTGAATTGGAAGAGGCCATAGCACCAGTCGCTGAGACCCAGGGAGGCGCTGGATCTGACAGGGACCCCGGGACCACCCCAATGGTGCAGCTTCAGCAGTTACCACTAGGGGGTGATGGAGAGGAAGGGGGCCATCCCAGAGCCATTAATAACCAGTACTCCTTCGTATGAGACACCTTCCCCACCCCTTTCCACTCTTCTTGTTCCCCAGCCCTCAGCTGGTAGGATTTGGGCTGGGCAGGTACATAGAGGAGCAGTAGGAATCCTCCCCACATGCTTCCTGACCCTTGTTGGCCAAGGGCATATATACTGGTACAAGAAGAGGTTCAAGAACCCTGGTGACTCCCCAGTTTGTACACTACATGTGCCCCATCCCCTGGGCAGGGGATTGGGCTCCATTACCTCCCCGAGGGGCTTTTATGGTCAGCCCCAGTCCTGGGGGCCATTTCCCCATTACCCACCCCTGAGCCCAAGGAAGGGTGAGGGGGAAAGGGCTGCTAGTTACATTAGGGTGGTGGTGGTGGTTGTTTTAAACAAAATGGAAAAGCATAAATAAATAAAGGGTTTATCTAAGTTTCACTGTGGTGGCTGTGGCCAGTGTTTGCATCAGGGTTGGGACAGGCGGGTCAGAAAGGCAGCCCCCTCAGTGTTGTGTACTCCAGGGCTGAGAGGCCGGGACTGGGGTCAGCTCGAGTCCTGTGCCCATCGCTCCTCTGTGGGCTGTCCTGTTTGTTGAGTGGGAGGTGCAGAGTCAAACTGCTTCTCAGGATCTCCAGCCAAGTTCTCTTAATGGAACAGGACAGTGAACAGCAAGATTGACAAATCTCCAAGGAGCTTTCTTATTCTGAATTCTTCAATTAAGGCTTCTCTACCATAGGGAGAAAGGCAGAGAGAGATCATGGGGGCAGGGCTGGGAGCACATGTCTATGTTGGGAGAGATTTAATGTGGCAGCCACAGAGTCTGCAGAGGGACCCAAAGGCAAGATGACCGCCCCTCTTCTCTGAGCTAGGCTGGGAAGCTGGAGGACAGATGACAAAGAGTGCGAGTGCTGCTGGCTTCCACTCCTGGCTTTGCCTCTCATTTGCTATGTGGCCTGGGCAAGGTGTAGCCTCTCCAGACCTCAGTATCCTCATCTCCAAAATGGAAAGTTTTATCTAGACTGGGGCTACTGGTATGATTTTCTTGGCCTGGATGTTTCCATTGGGACTTCACATGGAAGTTCAGATTACTGGCTTCCCTTGAAAATTAGAAGATGCAGTCTCACGTGGTCCACCTTCCACATCTGCTCCATCCCACCAGCTCACTTCACTCGTGACACACCTAGCCCTGTGGACATTTGACTTTGCAACATCTCCCCCTTCTCCGAGTGTCTCCCCTCCCTCTATTAAGCCCAGACTCTGCCCTCTGACCTGAACTGTGCCTTTCTCCAATGGAGGGCATCCCTGGGCTTCTCAGGTCTGTGAGCGGTGCGTGCCGACAAGGAGCGACCAGGTTCTGAAGAATCGCATATATTTTGCTCTGCCCTGCCCTCCCCTCCATTCAGCTTTGCCTACCATTCTGCCTCTCATTTGTCCTCCCAGGCAGCATGGAGCCTACGTTCTCATGCCCCTCAGCTTCTGTTGCCACCTCCAGGAGGCCCTACCCATGCTTATGACCTTGCTATTCTGGGCCTTGTGTCCTGTTGGGAGATGGACAGGAGACAGCTGGGCTCATAGGCCACCCAGACAGTGGGCTAGCTGGGAGAAGCCTGCTGGCTCTCCCAGTTTTGTCTAATCCTTGGGGCTCCCCCAAACCTTGGCCTTAGGAGATTGGAGATAGAATTGGCTTTGTAAAGGGGGGATGGTTTGGGGATCTGGGTGCTGGGTTCTCAAAATGAGACGATCACTGAAGGCTTTGGTGCCCCACGGTAAGCAGGCACTGATCCTCTCCTAATCTAGCAGCAACTGTTGCTGTGAGACTCCCTTTTCCCCTTAACCCTGCCAGCCTTTGGGGACTTGCCTTCTGAAGATGGATGGGGTGGGGGTTACAAGGGCATCACCACACCCACCCCAAGATATGCATGTCTTGGCTGGAGGAGCTAAGAGACTCCCACTAAGCCTTTCTTTGTGGATGGCTCAGCTGAAGTTTGGAACTGGTCAGGGACTGGCTAGGCTCTGTCTCCATGTCCTTCAGAAGTAGGCCTCTCCCATTCTCAGCTTCAGACCTCAGGAAGAGGCCAACACCTTCCAGTTCTGGGCTTGGAGAACCCCAGTGCGGGGGATCCCAGGGTGCCAGTGTCTTATCGCTGGGTCTTCCTCCATCCTGAGTTACACACCCAGCCTCCCTAATGGCGATCCTTTTGCAGCTCTTGGCCGGTAGCTTTCCCTCTGGCTTTAGTTTCCTCCTCTGGGAGATTGGGGGAGGTAGAAATGAATAACCTTAAAGTGCTCTGTTGGCAGCAGTGTTCTGTAAAGCCTACCTCCTTTCTTTGGACTCTCACTCTCAGCTCGTGTGAAGCTGCATCACTCCAGCCTTCTCCCCCTTCATGTTTGGGCATTCCTGCTCCTTTAAGACAGTTCCCCTGTCACTCCTCCAGGTGGTGGCGCAGAGAAGCCAGTCAACACCAAAAGGCTTGGCACATGCTGAGCCTGGCTGTGGCCTAAGAAGGTGGGTTCTGGGCCAGGTGGAGGTACCTGTCTATGAGACCCCCAAAACTCATGCCCCATTGTCTGAGGGCCCCTGTCACAGCAGGATTCTGCTTCAAGGGAGGGTTTTGTTGGAACCATGAAAAGAGAACAGGAAGGAGCACTGTACCTCAACTCACCCAGGAGGCTGCCTCCCCAAAATCCAGGCAGAGGAAGGGATGAGTATGGGAGCTAAATCCATGTCATGGCCTACCCACTCCCCCAAAACTGGAGCTCCCTTTCCTTTGTCCTGCCATCTCCCATGCAATTGTCTGCTTAGGAACTTGAGCACCAGAGAGGAAAGAAGCCTTGAGAACCCTTTCAGTGGCCTGTACTCCTCACTGTTTATGTTAGGAAATGGGCCTATCAGGGGAGAACTTAAGCCAGGGTTGTGAGGCCCCTTCCCTCACTGACATTTCACTGTTACTTTCACTGAAGTGCTCTCTGCCCTCCTTTCCTCCCTTGTTGATGCCCCATGCTCCCCTCTGTCTGCTTCTTCAGCAGCTGCCCTGGTAGCAACTAAAAGGTACCCCCATCCAGAGCAGGGGTAGTGGTGGGGGACTCAGAGCAGTTGCTTCTCTGAGAAAGCTAACACTAAGGCCAGTCACTCAACGACAACTTGTGGCTTTGCACCCACCCCTGGGCCCCCACCCACCTGGCTGCAGATGCCAGCTCCCTCCTGTTCCTTTTCCCCATTGCTCCTCAGACTTCCCTCTGACCCTGGCAGCCCTGTCTCTGCTTCCCCAGCTCTATCCTGTCCTTATTTCCTCTAGACCTGTCCCCATCAATCTGCCCCCTCTCCATTCATCTGGTCTGGAACCTATGTTTTACCCAGCTTCCCCAGGCCCTTTTTCTTGACACCCCTTCTCTTATGGTTCTTCCAGTGGGCTACACACAGTACCTGAGCACACAGCTCTGACCCTCGTTCCCCTTGAGAATAGATACTTCAGGGCTAGGATGGCATGTGGACTACATGCCATCTGGGGGTCTGCCATGTAAACCCCTTGTGTTAAAGAGAGCATAGTGTGGGATGAGGTGGCCTTCATTCCATGACTTGGGGTGACTCCCACCCCCATCCCAAAACATTTATCTCTCCCCCTCTGCCATCAGCACATTCTGTAGTCTCTTGGATTACCTGGCTGCATGGGTATCCCATTTTCTTGAGGGGGTGGGAGATTCCCTGTCAGGGATGGGGGGCTCTGAAGGCTATGTTACCAGAGGCTGAGTTAGAGCCATGGGGAAGGAGAAGTTTAGGGAAGAGACAGGCAGTCCTGGCTTTGCTTACCAGGGCCTGGACACTAAATCCCTTGTTGATGGCTGCAGCAACCCCTCCTTAGGGTAGGGTTACGATCTACTGCCCTGTCCCTTTGACCCTCACCCCTCCCTACTTCCCCTTGTCCCTTTAGAGCCACTTCCTCCGGCCCCCAAGGATGTTCTCTCCCTTTTTAATCCTCTGAAGGTTGGAATCTCCCTCCTGTCTTTCAACAAACTAGGTGAGGGAAAAGGAAACTGTGGCAACAGAATAGGTCCAGGCTGGATGAGACTGGACTGTGGGTGTGAAGAAAGTGAAATGTGGAGCCTGAGAGTAGACCAAGGCTTAAGGGAAGAGGTGGGGGTGAGTTTGGATTAGAAAATGCAGTGCAACTGGGAAGTCAAGGCAATTGGGGGAGTGGTCACAAGCAGAAGACAGAAAGTGAAGTCTGTCCTCACCACCCCCCTTCCTGCTGGGGCTTGGGCCACCTTAGCTTCCTTCATGAGTGACATCTCAGGCTGCAGCCCCACTGTTCCCCCTCTGTCAGCAGAAATATCTCTCTCTTCTGACCCCTCCTGCCAGAGTCTTAGTCAGCCAATCCCTGATCTGAGTGAGGGGGGAGCCTGGCCCCCTTTACTCCCTCATAAGGACTGGCTGGGGGGGTGGCCGGCTGCTGCAAGTGGGACGGGGGTCAGAGCTTCTTGGAGGGAAGAAAAATCGAGGGGGGGGCAGGAGAGAAAAAGGAAGAAACCCAGACAAATAGGCAGGAGGACACACTAAGGAAGGCCCCCCACACGTGAGAACCCCCCAGAAGAAATACACCGCCCTCTGGCCCCCAGGAAGGGAGCACAATGGAGGCTTCACACTCCAAGACCACGGAAGAATGTTTGGCCTATTTTGGGGTGAGTGAGACTACAGGCCTCACCCCGGACCAAGTTAAGCGGAATCTGGAGAAATATGGCCCCAATGGTAAGTGTCCTCTGGAGGAAAAGCTGGCAAAGCCCTCTTGCACCCTCACAACACACACACACACACACACACACACACACACACACACACACACACACACACACACACACACACACACACACACTCTGGAGCCTCTCCCTCTAGGGTATCTTAGGGAAGGGTTGGGCCTTAGTTCAGTGACTGCAGTGGGAATGAGGATACTGAGAAAACTGTCCCTCAGACCCATAGTTTTGGGAGGTTTGATGGGGCAATCTTGATGAACCTTAGAAACCCTTTTGGTGGGTTGATTCTCTTACTATAGCCACAAAGTCCTGGGTGTAGGAAGCACTAGACTGAACCCTAAATGAATATGAATATGTCTTTTTTTTCTTTTTCTCTGGTTAGAGCTCCCTGCTGAGGAAGGTAAGTTACTGGATTCCCTGAGCTCTCATAAATGGACCCTCCTCCACTGTGTGCCACTCCTTTCTCCCTTCCTTCTCCCCACTGACTCCTGGGCAAAATCCTTCTCCCAAAGTTAGAGGCTGGTTGGGGAGCGGAAGTTTCCAGGCACTCTCTTGAGAGGCATCTGGCCTTTGGACAACTACCTACTGCTTTGAGAAGCCTGTTTTTGGACTCCTGGCGGGCTCTCTCAGCCCTTCTCTCAATACCAAGTGGTCTGCTCATCACCCCAAAATCTTCCTGCTCCAAGCTGGAAGCCTGGGCATTCAGTCCCTGGTCCCCAGGCTGTACCTTGAGTCCCAGCCATTCATCCCAGGACCTTAACCGGGAGCCCCTCCCCTTGCCTTTTCCCCCAGGGAAGTCCCTGTGGGAGCTGGTGTTAGAGCAGTTTGAGGACCTCCTGGTGCGGATCCTCCTTCTGGCTGCCTGCATTTCCTTTGTAAGTGTGGGAAGATATCTGGGAGCTGGCTGGGAGTGTCGGTTGGGGGAATCTGGAGAGTCTGCTGGCGGGGGCTGGGGGCGGGCTTGGTATCATTGGCACCTCTAGTTCAAGCCTTCAGCATCCTATTCTACAGACCAGAACTGAGGGAGGTGGGAGAACGCAAATTTGTGTACTCCTCTGTCCTCCCCCACACCCTGTAGGCAGGTTTTATTTTAAGCTTTAAGGGTGTTCTCAGCCAAAACACTGAAGCTAAACCACCCCCGCAGCTTCAAGGGCTTCGAGGGCTCGGGTTACCCACCCCCAGCAAAGGGCACCCCAGCACAGACCCACTACTCCCGGCATGCCCAGTGGCGCACATGCTGCTCCACCAATTCCAGAGCATTCTGGGGCCCCGGCCCCGCCCTCCTGACGCTCATTGGTCGAGGCAAAGACTCCTTCCTGGAGGCGGGAAAGAGCCGCTAGTGTGAGGGTGACTCCAGGAGCACCTGGAGGCCCAGCCCCCTCACCTGTCTCCAGGCTCGTCTCCCCCACCCCATCATGGCTGTAACTCCTCGGATCCCCTCCTCATCCACCTGGCCAGACCTTCCCTGCCCTCCCCAGTCCCTCACAGCCCCACTGCCTTCTCAAAGCCCTGCCACCTCTCCTGCCCTAAGGCTCCCCTCAGCACTTACCATCCCAGTAATCCATCCTGCATGTTGGAGTTTCTTCCTTAGCATCTTAGTCCTACTGGAATTCAATCAAGAGACAGAAGTGTCCCTGTTCCCCGTCTGCCTGATGGAAGCCCTGTGGGCCCCTGAGTACTAGCTGGCAGGGCCTTACGTCTCTCTTCTCAGATTTGCTCCTTGACATTTGCTTGTGGCTGTTGCCTGGCAGTGGTAACAGCTGGGGTGGGGTGTGTACAAGAGGCTCTGTAACACTATCCTCCCGTCCTGCTCCCTCATGAAATTGGAGCTTCCCTGCCTTGAGCTGTAGGGGGAGGGTTGTGGGGGAGGCCAGGTGCCTGTGAGGACCACAGGGGTTTTCCTATTGAGTTTTGGCTCCCATGGGATGGATTGGCTGTGGGGGTGGTTGGCCTGGGTGTCCCCTGAGCTTCATGTATAAGCCAACAATTCAGTCAGGGAAACCTGAAAGCATTCCCAGTTAATCCCTGGGTTGTGCCTGTCTATGCCCGCCTGTTCCCGCTGACTAACAGCAGTGGCAGTGCTCGTGTGAATATGGCCTTGGAGGGTGTAGACCCTCAAAGCCATGTGGGGCTGCGGCACCCCCATGATGCCCTGCCCTCTTGTTCCTGCACGTGTTCTTGCCTCATTCTCTTCTTTACTCATTTGAGTGCCTTGTTACCTGTTGTTCTCCCTTCCCCTGCTCCCCAGGTGCTGGCCTGGTTCGAGGAAGGTGAAGAGACCATTACTGCCTTTGTTGAGCCCTTTGTCATCCTCTTGATCCTCATTGCCAATGCCATCGTGGGTGTTTGGCAGGTTAGCTTTGATCCCACCTCACTCCTTCACATCCTGACACTGAATGTGAGGCCAGCCTCCCACCCTCCTCCTCCATCACTTCCCCTGGGCTTACCTTGTTCTCTGGTCCTATTGCCCAGTTTGGAAATGGGACAGCATGTTGGAAAGAGGTGAGAGTGATGTTCCGCCATCATTTGCTAGTTGTATAACCCTGTGCAAGTTCCTCCATTTCTGAGCCTCAATTTCCTCATCCGTAATATGGGGCTAATAATCCTATACCACAGAGTGGTGGTGAAACTTAAGTAGATGATGAGTGTAAGCGCCCAGCCCTGTGCCTGGCTATAGTAGGAGTTGAGTGAATGCTAGTTTGATTCTCTTCTTTATCTTACCTTACTGCCATCTACTTTTCCTGTCTCCTGCTTTCTGATTTTCTTTTCTTTTTTCCTCAAGACCCCCTTACTCATTTTTAGCCATAAGTGATAGTTTTCAGTTTCCTAACACATACACACATCTACTCCTCATGGGGTTTGTCTGCTCCCCTATGACAGGAGCCAGGACTGAATGACTTGCCTCTTTCTCTGTGATACCCCTATTTCCCCTAGGATTCTGGCCCCTAGTCCTCTGGCCCCTAGTCCTCCATTTCTATACCACCACAACCCCAAGTCTTCCCTGGCCAGTCCCTTCCCATTCCACAACCTTTCTCCCTCTGATGTCCATCCTCTCCTCCACCCTGTCTGCCCAGGAGCGAAATGCAGAGAATGCTATCGAGGCTCTGAAGGAATATGAACCTGAGATGGGGAAAGTCTACCGGGCTGACCGCAAATCAGTGCAAAGAATCAAGGCTAGGGACATTGTCCCTGGAGACATTGTGGAAGTGGCTGGTGAGTGATGGGGGTGAGTGGTCCAGGATGGGAGGTCTTGAGTTTGAGGCCACCAAGATGTGTATGTTGCAGGTAGAGGCTGGCCAGCTCTTGATTCTCATGTGCAGGAGGTCACCAGGATGGTGGAGTCTTTGCTTCTCCTCCAGACTCCTCAGGAGGTTATCCCAGGGCACTGGGTGCACAGCACCTCCTCCCCATCAGAGTCTTAGCAGGAACAGCCAGTCCTGTCCCTGAAGCTGCAGGCAGACCCCCTGCTCCCCCTCTTCTCACCCAGCACTTGCAAGCAACAGGTGGAACCCAGTCCCTGCCAATGACTCCGTCTCCACCCCCCTCCTGAGGCCTGGCTTCCCTCTCCTTCCACCCACCCCCAAGCTTGGTCAGCTTTAAATCTTGACCTCTCGGTGCCCTTGAGGTCTTTCAAAGGGGAAGGAGCTAGGATAGAAGGGAGGAGGGGGGCCAAAGTCTCAAGCCCCCAGCCATGTAAGGGAAACTCAGGCCCCGCAGAGAGCACGAGACCTGGAGGAGGGGAGCTCAAGGAAGGGCCCCGCCTCTCCGGTGAGGGACACTTAATGCCTGGCCAGGAGGGGTGGGGGCTGGGTGGCTAAGATTACTGGGATTCTGCCCCCTTCAGCGGTTTTTATATTTGCCCTGTGCAGGCCTTCACATCTCCAGGCCCCTGGCACAGGAGAATCTATCTTTCTAAGCCTACTTCCCTCCGCCAGACACCCATGTCACCACATGGGAAACTTGGGGAGTGGGAAGAGGGTGGGCTGAAGACCCCAGTGCCCCATCACAGGGCTGGCCTGCCACCATGACAGCTTGGAGTTAGCACCGTGAGTGTCTATAAATACCACTTCTGCTTGGGTGACCGGTGTCCAGCCCAACTCCATTGCTGACCTCCTCCCTCCTGCATCAACTTCCTCTGGCAGAGGAGGAGGAACCTTAGAAACAGGGAAAGAAGAGCAGTTCAACTCTGTCCCCAGAACCATCTGCGGGACAGTACGGGATCAGGCAGAGGCGCTGGGAGGCGGCCAGCCTCCTCTAAGGTCTCTCAGTCAGGCAGGGAGGGCATCTGCCTTGCTGGCCTCCTTGCAAGAGAGGGTCCTGCACTGACCCACTCCTTGTGTGCTCTCTGGTGTGTTGCTTTCCCCATTCTCCCCCTTCCTGGTTTCCCGCAGCCTCCCCTTCTCTCCTGCCTGGCTCCCAGCTCATTCCCTGGCTTCCTGCCTTCCCTGAGACACTCAGACCAGGGCCCTGCAGGTTTCCACCCGTGTGATCTATTCCCATCCTCTGCTCTCTGTGCCTCCCTCTCCTGCCTCTTCCGTCCTCACACGTGTCCCTCTCTCATTCTCCTGCTTCTTGCTCCACCTCTTGTCTTGGTTGGCATTGATTTTCTCAATTCCAGTATTCTCTCCAGTTTCTTCCTGCCTCCCAGCTCTTCCACTCATGTTCTCTTCCCCCAGCGCATCTCTCTGACTCACCCTGTTTTTGTTAGTTCTTTTCTTGCCTCTCCCTCTTCACCTTTTCCCTCATTTCTCTCTCTGCTTCGGTGGCTCCCCATCCTGTTTCAGTTTCTTGTTATACAACTGGATTGTTCTACTTTTCCCGTTGGTCACTCAGTGTGCACTTACTGAGCACATACCAGGCAGTGTGCCGGACCCTCCCCTCAGGGCTCACATCCCAGGTTTGGGAAAGCACTCAACAAGGGGGATGACTGGAATGAGGGTTCAGGGGGAGATGCTTACTGGGGCTACAGGAGCACATGCCAAGGACCTGACCCCAGCCTGGGGTGTGCCCCTGACTGGGTGTCCTCCTCGAAACCTGAAGGATGAGGTGATACATCAGACAAGGATTGGGTTTTTCTCAGGAAGAAAAAGTCCTTTCTCAACTGACTTCACTATTCTCTTCTCTGTCCACAGTGGGAGACAAAGTCCCTGCAGACATCCGCATCCTTTCCATTAAATCCACCACCCTCCGGGTGGACCAGTCCATTCTGACAGGTCTGGTGGCCTCAGGGGGAGGATGCTTCAGGGGGTGTGGGGATGAGGATTCGGTGAGGGAGAAGCTGGGCTGACAGACAGGGATGAAATTCCAGGTGGATCAGAGAGAACATTCAGCAGCAGGGCCCCTCCTATCTCCAGACTGGCTGCAGTGCCAGTGCTGCTCAGCTCATTCACTGTCCCAAGCCTGAAACACAAGGGGTCCTGAGCCATGACCTCCTACACAGACCTACAGACACACTCAACCGAGTGAACCATCCTGTCTCCTCAAAAGCCCACAGGCAGGGAACCATAGATTCTAGAACACGATAGAGGGTCCACCACACTTAAAAGCATGGCTGTTGTAGTTTCCCCACTGGGCAAGGGTGAGGGGCCAGCGAGCAGTCTAGGTGGCCCCCAGAGGTGAGGCTTGGCTGGCCCAGGGTGACTGTCGGAGCCCCTGCCACTCGAGTGAAGGAGGCCAGGTCCCAGGGGTGGGGGCCTCCCTCCTGGAATGTACTCCAGAGTCAGCAGCACACACATCAGCTTTCTCTGATGCTCAGCAAGACCTTGTTCTGAAGTGTACATATTACTATCTCCATTTTACGGAGAAGCAAACAGCTAAGTGATCCAAAGGCTTGTAGCTTGTAAGTGTTCGAGATGGGGCGAGGGTCAAGGTCTCTTCACTCTACAGGCCATGGGTTTCCCACTTACCTCCGGTGGCTCCTTCCAGAGTCCAGACTTCCTCCAGGATTGTTGCTTGGTCCTTTCCAGGCCCTGTTCTATAGAGCAGGGAGGAAGTTGGGGTGGAAAGTCTGGGAGGACATGATATTATCTGAGACCCCCTTGGCCTCTTCTCCACAGGTGAGTCTGTATCTGTCATCAAGCACACAGACCCTATTCCTGACCCCCGAGCTGTCAACCAGGATAAGAAGAACATGCTTTTCTCGGTGAGGCATCCAGGGCCAGCTGTCATACATGCAAGCCAGAGGCCCCGGTCTGGGAGATCCATTATGGCATGAGAAAAGATGAGGCCAGCAGCTGGGGAAACAGGGCATGAGGGTTGTTTCTTGCCTGATTCCTTGCCTGTAATCCATTTTCCCAGGGCACCAACATTGCAGCTGGCAAGGCCTTAGGCATCGTGGCCACCACTGGTGTGAGCACCGAGATTGGGAAGATCCGTGACCAAATGGCCGCCACGGAACAGGACAAGACCCCTTTGCAGCAGAAGCTGGATGAGTTTGGGGAGCAGCTCTCCAAGGTCATCTCCCTCATCTGTGTGGCTGTCTGGCTTATCAACATTGGCCACTTCAATGATCCTGTCCATGGGGGCTCTTGGATACGGGGTGCCATCTACTACTTTAAGATTGCTGTGGCCCTGGCTGTGGCTGCAATCCCAGAAGGTATGGAAACCTCTTTTTCTCCTCCCATTTGCTAATCTCACCAGCAAAAGACCCTTTTTCCAAATTACAGTTTCCAGGACCTGATATCTTTGGGGGCCATTATTCAGGCTACCATGCTCGGTTTCCCTCCCTCCCCCATTATTGTTCCCTCACCTCCTCTCCTTCCACCCCCAGGCCTTCCTGCAGTCATCACCACCTGCCTGGCCTTGGGCACCCGCCGGATGGCAAAGAAAAATGCAATTGTGAGGAGCCTGCCTTCTGTGGAGACTTTGGGCTGCACCTCTGTCATCTGTTCCGACAAGACAGGCACCCTCACCACCAACCAGATGTCGGTCTGCAAGGTCAGGGAAGTGTAGGCAACTCCCACTCAGAAGACTGCCTTTGGGGAGAAGTAAGCCCTCCAAAGATGGGATTAGCCCTTTATCATTGGCAGCTTCTCATTTTGGCCTGAGAAAGAACTGCCAAAGGGCAGATATGAAGAGGATCAGAGAGGCCCCTCTGCCCCGGCTAGATAGCTCCCTGTAGCCACTGTCCGTGTGCCAGATACCATCACGTGTTCTCTCTAATCCTCCACAACGGCCCCATCAGGGAAAGGTCTCATTTACCCCATTTTCCAGAGAAGGAAACTGAGGCTCTGGGAGCTTCAGTGCAGTTCATAGGTAGCAGAATTTAGTTTCAAGGTCAAGTCTGTCTGGCCCCAGAGCTGCCTGTGTAGCAGATAGCCTCCCAGACTGGTCATCCATGGCAGGACCTGGGAGCTTGGCTGCATGGATCTTGAACAGCATTTCCTAAACCAGGGCTTTTAATCTTTTCCATGCCTCAGACTTTGACAGTCTGGACCTCTTCTCAGTGTAATATTGTAACATATAGAATAAAATACATAGGATTCTGTTTTAAAAGTACATCAGATCACAGAGGAAACCAATAATCAAAATATGGTCATCAAAATATTTTAAAAACAGATTTGTGATTTGGTAACACATATGCTTTGTTAATGCACTAAGTAGCTAGTTTAGCAGTGGATGTGAGAACTACTATAATGATACCACGACAAGCAGGAATGGGATTCTGAGAGTGCTGCAGCACTGCAGTGTGATGGGGAAGTGTCTGTGATTACACTGGGGGCAAAGCTGCAGGGTTTGCTGATGCTAATGTGGCCTGCATTTGTAATTGGAGGGAAATGTTAATGTCGGTTAAAGAGAAAAAAAGATGTTGGTATGTTTGCCATCAAAGTTCACAGACCCCCTTGTCTAGGACCTGGGGAAGTCGTGGACCCCAGGCAAAGAACCCCTGCCCTAAACAGAGTTCTGTGGAATAGCATGTCCGTAAAATGTGAATTGCTGTTGTGAGAAGCAAGGTCTATGTGGCCAGACTAGAGTGAGAAAGGCTGTACCCTCATCCCCTTGGGGATGCCCACATGCCTGTTGGCATTTGAAAGCCTCAGAGAGGGCTGACCATGAAGTGGGGAGATTCCATCCAGAGTTTCCTAAAATGACTTGACCACTTTGTTTTGGAGTAAATCCATCATAAGTCCCATCCCTTTCGTGCTTGTTCTGGTTCAGGATGGGCTGCTCCCCTTTGAGCATTGCATTCTCTGCATCCCTCCAGAGCATGGGCTACAAAGCCAGGCTGTAGGTTTTGAAAAAAATGAATAAAAATGAATTAATTGCCCACATTTGTGAGTCAAGATATTTTATAGGAAAATAACCTGAATTTCTAGCTCTTCCTGCAAAACTGGAAGATCTGGCCATAAGCAGGCCATGTACTGCCAGGTGGACTGGTAGCCATGGTCCCTACCACACCTTATTGTGCATGTCTAATTTTATCAACTGACTTCAAGGAGCCTCCAGCATGGCTCACAGTACCTTTTGAACACTAACACAGAACCTGGAGAATGAGTGCGAGGGAGAGGGGAGGGGGTGGTGCAAGGAGGAGAAAGGCAAGTGGGGAATGGTGGGGAATCTGGTTAGTCTGCACAGGTGGCTGGCTGGAGGGATGGAGCTCCAACCTCCCTCAATGCCCCTGTAGGCATGGAGACAGCTGGATATCTGTGTGCATGCCCTTCTCCCCTGCAGATGTTCATCATTGACAAGGTGGATGGGCACACCTGCGACCTGAATCAGTTCTCTATCACAGGCTCCACTTATGCTCCAGAAGGAGAGGTGTAAGTCCTCCAAACCTCCCAGCTCCCTGCCTCCATCTCCCTGGAGCCATCCCTCTATTTTTGTCTTCCTTTCTCTCTCCTCTGCCTTCCCCAACCTGTTCTCTCCCACCTGATCTCTGAGTTGGTTGCCATCCGCCTGACTGTCCCTTGTTGCTTTCCCCACACTCTCTCTGCATCTCATTCCCTATTCTTCTCTACTGTCTTTTCCTTCCTTCCTCCCTGCCCTGCTGCCAGCTTGAAGAACGATAAGCCAGTCCGGGCAGGGCAGTATGATGGGCTGGTGGAGCTGGCCACCATCTGTGCCCTCTGCAATGACTCCTCCTTGGACTTCAATGAGGTAACCTATCCACTCCTGAGGCCACCCCTCCTTCTCCTTCCAACTGAAACGGAGTCCAGGCCCCCTCCACAGGCTGCAAGGAAGGGGTTTGCGGGGAAGGGATCCCTTGTACCAAGTCCTCTCTTGGCTGTAAGGGGAAGAGAAGGGCTTGCTCCCTTCCCGTTCTAAGTGGAAGGTGGGTATGATAGGTGGGAGCAAGGGGTCAAGAGCCCAGGACACCTACTTTCTCTTCCTCCTCCTCTGCCCCCTCAGTCCAAAGGTATTTATGAGAAGGTGGGTGAGGCCACCGAGACAGCACTCACCACCCTGGTGGAGAAGATGAATGTATTCAACACTGATGTGAGAAGCCTGTCAAAGGTGGAGAGGGCCAATGCCTGCAACTCAGTGAGTCCGGGTGCTCCCTCCCACAGGGTCCTTCTTCAGCCATAGTGCTCAGCCAGGACCCAAGGAACCTCAGGAGACAGAGGCCCCCAGCTAGGCTGGGCAGGCCCTTGTGCCCCATGCTGGGACCCCAGTCAGCACAGCCTTCTCTACAGCTTTTCTTGGCCAGGGTGACTTTGGCCCACTGCCCCTGGACTTAAACCACTCTTTCTGCTGCCTAGCTGCAATACCCCTTGATGAATTTAGTCACTTCCTCCTGTTGGGTACCTAGCTGAAAGGGATGGAGCTGGACAAAAAAAACAACACAAAGGACCCATCCTGGGGCAGCTCTAATTTCAACTATTATCCCTTTGTCTCTAGAAGCACACTTGTTGTTATAGATCTCAAGACTTGAATCAGGATTCAGGAAATATGACTATTAAATATTTTTCCATGTCCCCTCGTCTAGATAAACAAGCCCTGTTCTGTTATTCTCGCTCTAAGGTCTTTCTAGTCATATATACTCAGTGTCTATATGGAATTCCTCTAGGGTGTTACTCATTCTTTTTTCTGTTTTTCATAGATGCTCACTGCTGCTTTACTCAATATGACAGAAATAATGAAAACAACCTAAATATCTAATTCATTTTAAGAACTTATGATAATATAAACATCAACTTGTTTTATTTCATTTCTTGTTACTTTTATTCTTGCTTTATCTTGTGGAAGATTATCCATGATGCATTTGCTGAAAGAAGGCTCTCATTCATTTTTATGGAGTGCATATAACAGCATGCCAGGCAGTAGGTCCATGCTGTCCAACATGTGTCTCTAGAAGCACACACGTGTTTATTTAAAGCAATTCAATTAAAGTAAAAATTCAGTTCTTCAGTTGCACTAGCCACATTTCTGAGCTCAGTAGCCATTGCTCAATTGCACCATGTTGGTGGTTCAGAGTGTAGGACATTCCCATCCCACTGAAAATTCTGTTGGTTAGTGCCACATAGTGCCATCCTGTTTATTGTCCTTAAAATGGATGCTGTAAGTCAGTGGCAGCATGAGCCTTGGAATTCCATCAGTGTTGTTGTAGGCACCAGACTCAGCTTTAGTCTCAGACTCAGCTTGGGGTCTGCTTTGACCTCCAGGTCCTTTTGACTATGTTTTAAGTGGTCTGGGACTCCTCCCTTCTGGCACAGCACCATTGCTCTCTTCCCACCAATCTCATGTCTGTCTCCCTATCTCCTCTCTCCCAGGTGATCCGCCAGCTAATGAAGAAGGAATTCACCCTGGAGTTCTCCCGAGACAGAAAGTCCATGTCTGTCTATTGCTCCCCAGCCAAATCCCGGGCTGCTGTGGGCAACAAGATGTTCATCAAGGTCAGAAATCAGAACATCCCTTGCCACCCCCTCTTCTTCCTGATCCTAAACCCCTCTCCCATCCCTGCCTCTCTCACCATGCCCTGGAGGGAAGACAGTAGCCTCTGAATGCTGCTCTGGTCTCCTAGGGTGCCCCTGAGGGGGTTATTGACCGCTGTAACTATGTGAGAGTTGGCACCTCCCGCGTGCCGATGACAGGGCCAGTGAAGGACAAGATCATGTCGGTGATCAAGGAATGGGGCACTGGCCGGGACACCCTACGCTGCCTGGCCCTGGCCACCCGGGACACCCCTCCGAGACGAGAGGAGATGACCCTGGATGATGCTACCAGGTTCATGGAGTACGAGGTGAGCAGATGGAGCTTCCCATTGCCCCAGAGTCATCCATGTTACTCCTGCCACCCTGTCGCTTTCTACTTTGTCACGGGTCCTAGAATCACAGGATGTTAGTTTGAAAGAGCCGTAGGAATCATCTAGTCCAGAACTACTTTGCATACAATCCACAGACCTGTTTGAGATGAGGTGAGGCACTTGCAGCAGAACAGAAATCAGCTAGGTTGCCAGGCATACACAGGTGCAGCTGACATGTTTCCGTGGTGAGATTTTTCTCAATGCAGGAAGCAGTGCATTGGCCTACGTGCTGGCATAAGCTCTGTATCTTGGGTGGACTGACTCGCTGAAGAGCACCAAAGTCCACTCCCTTCATTTTAGAGTGGGGACACTGTGACCTGGCAGGTAACATGGATTTGCTCAAAGTTGTAGACCAAGTTGAGTGGCCCTCCTACCACTGCCCTAACTTCCACCTAGAGTTCTAAGAAAGACATGGTCTGCCATCTGTGATGGAATTGGCGCTGCCAGGCCTGCAGGTATCTGTGACCAAGGAATGTCTCTGCCCCTGTCTTAGCTCATAAACTGCTGAGGTTTGGACCAGGCCCAGGGGCTGCTCTTCCCCTCAGCTCACTGACCTTTCTCCCTGTCTGCCCCTGAACTTCCTCTCTGCCTCATATTTGCAGTCCCTCCTTGATCCTGCCACTCTCTGCTCCCTCTTCCCCAGACGGACCTGACATTCATTGGTGTGGTGGGCATGTTGGACCCGCCCCGCAAGGAGGTCACGGGCTCTATCCAGCTGTGCCGCGATGCTGGCATTCGGGTGATCATGATCACTGGGGACAACAAGGGCACGGCCATTGCCATCTGCCGACGAATTGGCATCTTTGGGGAGGATGAGGAGGTGAGAGACCGAGCCTACACTGGCCGGGAGTTCGACGACCTGCCCCTGGCTGAGCAGCGGGAAGCTTGCCGTCGCGCTTGCTGCTTTGCCCGTGTGGAGCCCTCCCATAAGTCCAAGATCGTGGAGTATCTGCAGTCCTTTGATGAGATCACAGCCATGGTGAGAACACTGTGGGCTGGCCTCACTGGGACACACTGGGGCCTGGCATGGGGCAGTCTGCTGAGTGTCCATTGAGATGGCTGTACTGGGGGGCTGGGGGCTGAGCAGGGGCCCATGAGATGCATGGAAGGCAGGGACTCAGACCCTGATCGGAAAGTCTCACGGAGGGGTGTGTGGAAGGGACAAGGTCCCACCTTTTCTTTCGTCCTGCAGACAGGAGATGGCGTCAATGACGCCCCTGCCCTGAAGAAGGCTGAGATCGGCATTGCCATGGGGTCGGGCACTGCCGTGGCCAAGACCGCCTCTGAGATGGTGCTGGCTGATGATAACTTCTCCACCATTGTGGCCGCTGTGGAGGAGGGCCGCGCCATCTACAACAATATGAAGCAGTTCATCCGCTACCTCATTTCCTCCAACGTGGGCGAGGTGGTCTGGTGAGCAGCCAGGGCAGGCACCCAGTGGAATGGGTGGGGGGATGACCAGAGGTCTGGGAGGCAGGACAGACATATAACTTCTGTCTTCTGGCAGCATCTTCCTGACAGCCGCCTTGGGGCTGCCTGAAGCCCTGATCCCTGTGCAACTGCTGTGGGTGAACTTGGTGACCGACGGGCTCCCAGCCACAGCCCTGGGCTTCAACCCACCAGATCTGGACATCATGGACCGGCCCCCCCGGACTCCCAAGGAGCCCCTCATCAGTGGATGGCTCTTCTTCCGCTACATGGCAATTGGGGGTGAGCAGGATGGGATCCCCCAATCCTTCCCAACCCTCAGAACTGACCCCCTCTCTGGGACACCAGCTTCCCCAGTTCCCCTTCCTCAAATAGCTGTTATGGCCATGAGGCCCTCTTAACTTCTCCCATCTCCCCAGCCCTGATCCCCCAACTCCCATCTTCTGTTTACCACAGGTTATGTGGGTGCAGCCACTGTGGGAGCAGCTGCCTGGTGGTTCCTGTATGCGGAGGACGGGCCTCGGGTCACCTACAGCCAGCTGGTAGGGGAGCTAGAGGCAGGAGGAGGGGTGGGAAGCAGGAGGGCAGCATGGATGCTTCTGTGGTCCCTGTTTCCTCACCCCTCCCTCTACAGACTCACTTCATGCAGTGCAACGAAGAGAACCCTGACTTTGAGGGTCTGGACTGTGAGGTCTTTGAGGCCCCAGAGCCCATGACCATGGCCTTGTCTGTGCTGGTTACCATCGAGATGTGCAATGCGCTCAACAGGTGGGGCCCGTCCACCCTCCCGCTGTGCTTTCTGGAGGCCACAGCCTGTCCTCCACCCTCCTCACCACTGCTTTCTTGTGTCTCTCACCCTTGGCTCTGCCTGGCCTCCCCCATGCAGCCTGTCTGAGAACCAGTCCCTCCTGCGGATGCCACCATGGGTGAATATCTGGCTGATGGGCTCCATCTGCCTGTCCATGTCCCTCCATTTCCTCATCCTCTACGTTGACCCTCTGCCGGTGAGCCTCCTTCCAGCCAGGGGCCACCTGTTCCCTACCCCAAAAGGAGCCTGTGTAGGGGTCTGTGGCCATTACAACTAGGGGCTGTGACCAAGGGAGGAAGGTAGGGTCAGACTGGGATGCACCTGGTCCTATCTCCTCCAAGGCCCTCTCCCTGCCTCTGCTACCCACTCCCAGATGATCTTCAAGCTCCGGGCCCTAGACTGCAACCAGTGGTTTATGGTCCTCAAGATCTCATTGCCAGTCATTGGCCTTGATGAAATCCTCAAGTTTGTTGCTCGAAACTACCTGGAGGGTAAGACGTGCCCCTCCTCTGAGATCAGCCCCTGGGCCCTGAGCACAGCCCCTCCCTTTGCGCTGCGAAGTCGCCTGCCCCCTCTTCCTTTTCAGGTGGGTGTGTTCTCAGCCCTGGCAGGACCAGCATCCACCTGGGAGGCCCCTTCCTCTCGTCCCGCTCTGCCCTGGTGCGGGTGCAACCTCCCCAGTTCCCCATAAATTCAGCCCTCTGACCCTCACGCCACCTCCCTCCCTGGGTAACAGCTATCTCTCTGTCCTCTCTGGCCATAGGATAACCTGTTCCCCCTCTTCCATCTCTTTGAACCGTGCCACAGGTATCACCCCCTTCTTGCCCTCACCCCAGCCGCTGTGCCCTCGCCCGCCCCTCCCCCTCGGTGACCCTGAGGTCACTTCCGCTCGCAACTCCCCCAGAGCCACCGCTGCCACCGCCACGCTTCCCTCCCATCGGGGTTGGGGTCGGCTGCTGCCCTTCCTCTGGGGCCAGCCTTGGCCCCGCCTCTGGCACCGTGTGTTCTGGCTGCCCTGCGCTGCGCTGCGCTGGCTGGGCCCTGAGCTGTCTGCTGCTGGGCTACAGTGCTTGGGAGGAGTGGGGTCTGGGGACTCAGGTGAGTGTGGGGGCTGGGTGACCCTCCAGGTGAGTGTGCCAGCAGACGGGGCCCTCTTCCTCTCCCCTCCTGCCCTGCGCCACCGGTTCCAGCCTTCTCTTTCCCCTTCTAGATCCAGAAGATGAAAGAAGGAAGTAACCCGTCTCTTTACCTCCTCCCGCCCCCCCATAGTGATGCATCTTCAGCCAGAGCTGTGGCACAGACCCCCACGTTCCTCTATTCCCCCTGACATTTTTCTGTTTATAAACACAATGTCCCTTTCAGTTCTCACCACCACCGCCCCCCAGCAACCCTGCCTTCTGCCCTTGTAAAACCTCCCCTCTCCAACCCTGTGGGGCTTGCAGGGACAAGGCAACTGATTGAGCTGCGCTGCTTATTTATTGAAAATAAATGACAGAAAAGTCTGGCCTTGCCTTCATGCTCATCCTAGGGCCTGGGTCAGCCTCTGGGGACAAGCATCTTAGTGTCATGCAATCCAGAAAGTAGCTGCCTGTTTTGGGATATACGTGTGGAGGGACCTGCTGACATGGGCTGGAGGCTCCGAGCCGCTCCTCACAGCTTGGCTGTGCCTCAGGGATGGAGATGGGCTGTCACAGGCATGGCTGTTAGTCTGGCTGGGAGTGTGGGGACAGAGGATTAGGACCCAGGAGGCAGCATGGCTTCCAGAAAGCTGCAGATCTGAGCCTGCACCTTTGTTCCTTGAGGGGTAGGGACCCTTACCCAGCTGTCTTTGAGAGAAGTCCCAGCCACCCCTGGGAGGAGGCACTGGAGGGACAGGGCAGTGGTGGCCCCATCACCTCAACCCCAGGCTTGGAGAGGGTGAAGACTACATCCTGAGACCCCAAGGCCCAGGCCTCATGGTTTGGGAGCAGAGAAAGGCGGTCAACCCTGGGGTGGTGGGTTTGGGCCCCTCAGGTGTCCTTGATGTCCCTGACATCCCTGAGGGGTGCCTCGTCCACGATGCTGCGCACTTGCTCCAGACTCTCTGCCTGGCGAATCCGTTCCAGGCGCACCTATGGGGTCCAACAAAGGAAACAGGTTGTTTATAAACCAACAGCTTGTTATAAACCAACGATTACGATATATTCAATTTTGTAGGTCCCACATCACTTAAAATTAACAAACAAAATTACTGCTTCCTATGCATTAAGCATTCTGTTAACTCATTTTCTCTTCATGCTCATGCTGAGAATGGGGTATGGTTCCATTTTTCAGATGAGGAAACTGAGTCAAGTGAGCTGGGGAAGTGCTGCTCCTCTCCTATCTGCCAGCCCCTTGAGGGGCAAGGACCTAGGACCAGTGTACCCAGGGGCCCCACCTCCCCCAACCCACAGTGAAACCGTGTTCAAAGGAAGAAAAGGGGCCTCAGAGCACGTCCTGGGGAAGTGTGGGCAGGGGCAGGTGGGGTGATGTAATGAGCACACTGCACTTCTGTGCACTAGGCCCTGGCCAGGGCTTCGCGTGACCAGCAAAACAGACACAGAATGTCTTCCAACTTGTTTTGAGCAACAGCTCAGAGGAAAGGACCATGCCAGCCCCAGAAGAAGAGAGGACTCCTTGGATTTGGGGACTGTCTTTGCAAGAGCTGGAACAAGTCACCTGGAGTCATGCCAGCCCAGTGGGGAGGGAACATACCATACCTGCAGGGCCTGGGACAGTCGTACAAAATCCCTCTGCACCTGTTCACTGGTCTCCAGCTCAGCCTGCAGCCGCAGCACCTTGGCCCTCTGCTCTGAGAGGAGGTCTGTGACCTGGGCCTGGGGGAACCGGATGTAGAGCTGCAGCCTTGGGTCAGGTGGGAGAGCATGTGACCAAAGAAACAGGCTATCTAGACGAGGTAGCCCCTTCTACACTACCCCTATTCTGACCTCCTCTGTGTGGCCTGAGCCTGGTGGCTGCCTCAGGGCTTCCTGCCGCCTGGCCTGAGGAGACATAAAGGCAGGAGAGGTTGGTTAGGTTCTTCACACTGCCGCCCCTCACCTGTCATCCCAGTCTGGCCCTCAAGTTCTGCCTCACCTTGTTCTGCTCCTGCTGGATCCTCTCCATCTCTGTCTTCAGGCTACATAGGGAGGCTGGAATGTCAGGCAGGAGCCAGATGTCAGGCCCACACCCTCTCTCCTTTCCCACCCTGCCTGGGGAGGGCTCCAGCATATACTCACCCTCTAACACCTCTGCGTGGAAAGGAAAGAAAGAGAAGTCAAGGCTCATTCTCGCATAGCCTCCTCTCTCCCCTCCCAGCACCCAGGTGGTGCCTGTGGGGAGGTCAGCCTCCCTGGAAGCAAGGCAGGGATGGCTCATTCCCTCTTCCCTCACCTGTCTCTTCCCGCTGCACCCTCAGCTGCCCCTCCAGACTGGCCCTGGCTGCTGCTGCCTTGTCTAATGCCTCCCGCAGGGTTACAATCTCAATACGCAGGCGCTCAGCCTCGTGCTCCCGGGCCTGCTGATGGGCCCGTGCCTCCTGCCGTGTGCGCTGTACCAGTTGCTGCAGCTCCTGGAAGGCATGCGAGTCCCGGGGTTGGAGGGGACAGCCCCAGGGGCACCTGCTAGATTGAGATCCTGGGGAGGAAGGAAGCAAGGGAGGAAGGGAGGAAGGGAGCAAGCTTAAAAGGGGAAACAGCCCAAATGCCACCACGGGGACAGTGCACATGTTACAGCAGTCACACTCCCCAGGGTGGAGGACCCTCAGGAATGGTGCTGAGTCAAAGTTCCTGATTACCTAGAGCAAGGTACCTTTTTATAAAGCTCAGAAACAACTAGTGTTAGTACTCCACTGTTTAGGCAGACATGTATTTGTAATTAAAAGGACACCGAAGAAAGAGCAAGGGAATGATAAAGTTCAGGACAGCAGAAACAGAACCGAGGAATATGGGGGGTGCACGTAGGAGATGTTAAGTTGTAGTCCTCAGGGTGGGCAAGGGTTCTGGTTGAGCTTCATGTTTTTACTAAATTAAATCAATGAAGCCATGCACAGGTCAATGACAGCTTGTTATAAACCAATAATTACGATATATTCCATTTTGTAGGTCCCACATCACTTAAAATTAACAAACAAAATTACTACTTCCTATGCATTAAGCATTCTGTTAACTCATTTTCTCTTCATCTCATGCTGAGAATGGGGTATGGTTCCATTTTTCAGATGAGGAAACTGAGTCAAGTGAGCTGGCTAAGGTGACCCAGCTCATACACAGCAGCCTGGGCCTGTTTCCAGGTCCCAGGCCAATGCTTTGCTGTGAGCAGAGAGGAAGGGCCCACCGGGTGGCCCTCCAGGTCCTGTGCCTGCAACCCCCTCACCGGTACCAAGCTGGGCAGTGGCTCCTCCTGGCACTCGTCGGGCTCCAGGCCCTGGAGGCCTGAAGTTGGTGGCTGCTCGGCCCGGAGCCCTTGGTTTTCCATAGTCAGCCGCTTCACCTCATGGCTCAGGCACTTGTGAGAGGTGGCCAGCTCTGCCTGTAGATGGACAGTTCATGTGAGGCATTGAGGGGAATGGGGCGTCTCCAGTCCCCTGCGAGGCCAAACTCTGAACCCTCCTCCCACAGTTGCTGACAGCCAGAAATCCATGCCCTCCTCCTCTGCTGGTAAAGGAAGAAACGCCCTCAAGTGTCTAGCTCTCAAACTCTTTATACACCCTCCTTGATGACTCAGCAGGAGTCACACAGTGGCAGCCACAGTCACACTGGGTGTCTTACTTGGTCCACGTTTTTTCTTAAACCTTGAATTAGTTGCTAACTTTAAAAACTGAGAAGCTACACACAAATGTCCAGATTTCTAGCTTCTCTTGACAGATCAGGAAGCCTGGCAGCATTGTGCCTGCACCCCCATACAGCCAGCTCAGTGGAGCTGAGGGGCAGCTGTGCCCTTTGCGTGGGTCTCCTGGTTTGTCCTGCTCCCTTTCCTCTCACACACCTGGCCCAGTTCAATCATTTATATACCCTGTCTGGTCTTGGGAAGTATCAGATTTTGCACTCCTTGCTTTTCATCCTTACAACTCGGCAAGCTAGGTCCCATTATCTCAGTTTCTAGGTGGCAAAGCTGTAGCTCTGAGCTTGTGGGATCAGCTCAAGATCACAGAGAGAATGCACAGGGGGCTCTGCAAATGCAGAGCCCCTGCTCTGACCGCAGGCCAGGTGCCCTGGAAACCCTTTTACCCACCCAGCATCAACTCCAGGGCAAAGCCCGAGCAGCTAGAGGGCAGAACAGGTGCCTAAACCTTCTGTATATCCCTCAACCAATTCCCGCCACACTCCTCCCCCTCCCACCCCAGCCCTCAGCCCTCACCATCTGCAGCTGAACCCGCTCCTGGGCCTGGCTCACAGTCCCCTGCAGGGTCCGCAGCAGCTGCTCGGAGTTCTGGACCTGGGCCAGGAGCACCTGCATCTGTGGGTGGAAGGGAGTGAGGGTGAGGCCAGGGCACAGGAGGCAGGTGGCCAGAAGCTAAGCCAGGGCTGAAGCAGAGGCCAGGCCCACCTGCTTGGTGCAGTCCTCATTGCTGCGTCTCAGGCCTTCTTGCAGCTTGTCCCGCTCACGGCTGATACTCTCCAGGTCTTTCTGCAGCTGCCGTCCCTGCCGTAGACACTGGCCTCAGTCCCAGCCTCCAAGAAGAGGCCTGCCCTCCCATGCCTTGCCTTTCACATCTCAGGGGGCAACACCATCATCCACGCAGTGGCTCAAGCCAAGAGCCCAGGAACTGATGCTGATTCTTCTCTCCTCTACTCCCCACATCCGGCCCACTAGTGGGCACTGACCAGTTTGCCTCCAAAATGGGTTCCGAATCCACCCACTTCTCTCCATCTCTGCTGTCATCTCCTGGTCCCAGTCACTACCTTCTTCTAAACCATGTCAAGTATCTCCCATTCTGTTTTTCCTGTTGCTCCCTCCCCAGCTAAGTCTGTTCCTACTCAGAGGTCCAAGTGATCTGTTAAAAGCCTAAAGCACAGCATGCCTCTCCCTGGCTTAAACCCTGTAGAGATTTCTCACTGCTCGTTGTCTAGAATGTAAATGCCATGGCAGGTCCCTGAGGCTGACCTATGGACCCTGACTTCCTCTCTGATCTCAACTAGCTCCTCCTCCATGGTGGCCTTGTTGTTCCTCAGATACACCAAGGTCTGTCCTCAGGGACTTTGACCTTGCAGTTCCTTCCACCCCAATCTTTGAAGAGTGCCTCTTTTTTACCATCCAGGTCTTAGTCTCCTGCACTGCCAGTCTCTACCCCATGATCCTACCCTGTTTGTTCTGGGCATCTCACCCTGTGACACTGTCTTCCTCATGTGCCCTTGGGCATGTCTGGGGCTGGCTCCCTCACTAGGAGGGAGTGCCAAGAGGGTGGGAGTTTCTTCTTCACTGTGGACTCCCTAGCTCTAGCTCAGAGCCTAGACACAGTAGGTGCTCCGTAAGTATTTGGTGAAGGGAGAGACAGATGCATGCATGGCAGCAGGCTGCTCTACCCACTCCACTCACCTCTGTCTGCAGCTGCTCCCACTGGTTGTCAGGCACAAGCTGGTAGCCAGGAGGGGGCAGGTAGATGCCCTCAGGGACCAGGGTGCCCGTGGACACCAGAGAGGCTGTCTCTTCCTGCTCAGGGCTCAGGCCCTGGCGGCCATGGGGCAGGGAGGCACTGCTGCTGGCCCCACCACCAAGGGAGAAGGAGGAGATGGAGGCGCTGTCATCACAGTTGTGGGCGAAGGCCTCGGCCGCCACACCCCCATCTCCACTCAGCTCCTCTAGGGGCTCCAGTAGGGGAGATGGATCCCGGGACAGGGGCAGCAACTCTGTGGAGCCATGCAGGTAAGGGGGATGCCGGGGACATCTCTAGGAAAAGAGGGCAAAGAAGAGGCTGGGGGGCCAGGGTGCTGCAGTGCCCCGTCTTCCCTCAGTGCCCCTGGGCCACCCCCTCACTTGGATCTCCTGAATCAGCTCCTCGGCCCTCAGCAGTTTCGCTTTTAGATCCTCAATCTCCTGCTCCATGGGCAGCACGATCTCCCGCAGCTTCTCCGAGTCCTCATGGGCCTGGAGGAAAGGGTGGTTGGGCAGCAACAGTCCCTGCTCCCAACTGCAGGGCCCCTCAGGTCTGTTTAGAGCTTTCTCTTCAAGCACAGCAGCTCTTCTAACCCTCCCAAGAAGGACTCATCCACCCCCATTTTAGAGATAAGAATACAGAGGCTCTGAGAGTTTACATGACTTGCCCCAGGTCACATGGTAGGTAAAGGGGCCAAAGTCACAACTATCTTTCTGTTGCCCACTTGCTCACCATACTTTTCTACCCCAACATCCATTTTTTCTTATTTCTTTTATCATGGAACTCACATTTCTAATTAGGCACATGGCCTAAATTCTAGGATACCATCTACATTTCCCTGCTTCCCTGTAACTAAGCTTGACCATATGACTAAGTTCCACAGAGATGTAAGCTGATGTGCCATTTTGCAACTTTCAGGACAACTACTTAAAAGGACAGGATGTGCTTTTCTTTACTCCTCTTCTTTATCCTTCTTGCTGGCTAGAATGTAGACATGAGGGCTGGCACACAAGCAGTCATCTTGGACCATGAGGCAGTAAGTTACCTATAGCAAAACAGCAACATAAGAGGAGCCTGGGTTCCTAATGAGTTGCTGAGCTGCCATAACAGCCCTGGAATGTCTACCTCTGGACTTGAAGAAAATAAACTTATTTAAGCTACTGTTGATCTGTGGCTTATGTCACTCAACCTAACTGTTATGTACTCTTATACTCCCATTGCTGCTACATTGCTGGCCTCTTCTTTTTGGTCACTTTTCAGGTTTGGGATCCTACTGAGTGTACATAGTGAATAGCCTCTGAACATTTCCACTTAGATGTCACACAGACTCTTCTCTCCCAGTACAGCCAAATCTGAATGAACTCCCAATGCCATTTCTCCTCTGGCCAGTGCTAGGTCAGTGAGAATGGCTGTTGTCCACCCAGCTGTCCAAGGCAGAAATATGCCAGTCACCCATCCTCTTCTAAAATTTATGCCATTTCTTCCTCTTGGTCACTCAAAAATCTATCTCAGACTAGCTCAACCCTCCAAATCTCTTACGTGAACAGCTGCATCAGGAAGGGTAAGCCTGTATGGCCAAAACTCCTCTGATCCACATGAAGCCTTGGAATACATGCTCGGCAGATGCCCGCATGGTGGATGGATGGATGATAGCTGAGCGCAGGATTTGGGCCAGGCCTGGAGCTGCCTGAGTCCAGGCCTGCTGCTCCCTCTGCTCTGCAGGTAGCTTTAATTTAGGAGAGCCCTCACCATCCCCACTGTGGAACCGCTCCCTGAGGAACACTGAATGCAAGTAGTAGCCACTGCTGGAAAGCTGTGGGGTGCAAGCCTTCCTTTCTTCAGTTCCTGTTTTGATCTGTCTTTCTAACCAGATTTACTCCATCTCCCTGAGCCTCAGTTTCCTCATGCATAAAATGAGGTAAGGACCTGCCTCAGAGGTCTGCTGTGAAGATCAAATGAGGTAATGATGTGAACTTGCTTTGAATGATGAAGATTTAGTGATATCTGCTTCCTACAATTGCATAACAATAATAAAGGAGGCGATACACCATAGGGATTAAGAACAAGAACTTTAGAACCAGACTGACTAGATTTTTAGATCCCAAATTTGCTCCTTTCTATGTCCAGAATCCAGGGAGAATTACTGAAGTTCTCTGAGCCTCACCTTACTCATGTTAAGTGAGTCTAAATGGACTAACTGGATCTCAGGGGACAGATTGGAGAGACTGAATCTGTCAAGTAGTTACCACAGCACCTTGTGCATGAGAGGCAGCCTCAAGTGTTAGCTCTCTTTCCCCATAATGACTTTCCCTAATTTTGGAGGTCAACGAGCCTTGCCGCCCTACTAGCAAATAGCAAGCCAGGACCTTGCCAAGTATGGAGCTAGTATGTGCTGTCGCTCGACTCATTACTGGCGCCCTGTTCCCAGTGATGTGGGAATGGGACACCAACAACTGCTCGGCCCCATGGTCACCTTTGGCTGCCTCAACATATTTCCAAATCCCAGGGGCTGAGAGAGGCCCTCCCAACCCCAACCTTTTCCATCTGCTTCTCCAAGGAGTCCAGGGGGTGAGCCCGGGACAGCAGCTGCTTCAGGCGCCCCAGCTCCCGCTCCTTCTCCTCGCAGTCCTGCTGTCGCTCCTGCTTCAGGGAAGTGATCTGGGCCTCATAGCTGCTGATGGAGTCTGGCAAGGCAGGAAGGGCAGAGGGGAGGGAGGGTCAGTGTGCTGACCCCACCTGTGGGCAAGCAGGGGGCTCTCCACCACTGATGCCCTCTGACAGGCAATCTACCACTGTGATTAAGACAGCGGGCTTGGTGGAGAGCTGGCCCTGGGCAATCAGTGACCTCAGTTGCAAAATGGGGACACTAATGATTACCCCACTGGGTCATTACAGGATCAAATGAGATGACATCTAGAAGGTGCTCAGTCCTCTTCCGGGTATATAACAAATGCTGAAGATATGACACGTGTGCCTATTAATATGTGCCAATAACAATATTTAATAATAGCAATAAATATTTACTCAGCATTAGACTCCAAGCTAAGCTCTGGAAATACACAAATTAATCAAAACACAAACCCTGACACCAGGAGCCCACAGTCCAATGGGGAAGGCAGCCATGGAAATAATTAAGAAGCAGTGTGAGAAGAGCTAGCTTGTGGATCCCAGAGGAAGGAGCCCCTCACTCTGCCTGCCAGCAAGTGGTGAAGGAAAGAAAGGACACATTAAGTCCCAGGACCAGCATGAGCAAAAAGCTCAGAGGTGGGAAAGGATGGTGTGTCGGGGGCCTGGAGGGCATGCTGAAGAGCTGGAATGAAGATGCATGAGTAGAGATGCTGGAAAGGGTGGAGGGTGGCAGTGGATGGCTCCCAACACCTTGGATGCCTGCCAAGGAGTCCAGAATTTATCCTACAGGTCAGTGGGAGGGGAAGGTGATGATGGATGGAACACAGTCATCTTTTAACTGCATAGTTATTTATTTTAACATGTATTAACATTAGAGGCAAAGGTTCAGTTGCCTGCTTCAGATCTTCTGCTGCTTTTTCACTGCTGACCTTGGGCAAGTTATCTAACCTCTCTGGGCCTCAGAGCTTCCCCTATAAAATGAAGATGGGTAATTGCTACCTCACAGTTTATGAACATCAAATACTCCTAGAACACATAGCTCAGTGCCTGGCATATAGTAAGTGCTAAATAAATGTGAGCTATTATTATTTTTACTGCAGGTAGCCCTTGCTTTTTGAGTTTGCACCATGCACTTCATTTTTACAAAAGATGGACAATGGTACCTATTTTTGTCAACCAGAAGAAATCTGAAGAGGATTTTCACTTTTATAAAAAAAAGGCGAAAAGTGGAAACAACATCCAGCATTTGATTTGCAGCAAGCCTTATAGAAGCCTCGTGCAACCCAGGCAGTGAGCCCCGCCAAGCTCCTTCCCCAGGAACCACGCTCAGCATCTCAGCATCAAGCCACCAGACCTGTGAACTGTGTCTGCAACCATCTGTGCTTTATCTCTATTTATTTTGTCCATCTGTTAGCAAGAGGTGTCCTAAGCTATCAGAAAAACCTAAGTGAGGTTATTTTTTCAGTCTGGGAATGCTCAAAAAAATGTGTCCATGTGAACTGATAATTGCTTCTTTACTTTATGGCATTTCAGCTTACAAAAGTTTTCACAGGAACACTCTACTTTTGGATAGTAGGGGGAAAACTGTATTATTAGTACTGTTTAGGACACACTTGGTTCTTCCTATAGGGATAGGAAGTTTCCTTTAAAATAAATGTATACAAGTTTTTACAAAAGTAACTTTATTTAAGGAACAAATATTAAGTAGATAACAGGGTAAGTTGTACAAGGAGGCAACACTGTTGCACAGGAGGCATGTGGATGCCTGAAATGTGGGAAATATGGCCCCAGAGGGTGGAGCCAAGAGTGGTTGTTAGAAAGGGAAATGACATGGCAGGAGGGAATTTCAGAAAGCTCACTCTGGAAATTCAATGTAAAGGCTGGACACCCAATAGTGGGAGACCTAGGTGAAGGCTGGGGCAAGAGTCCAAGAAAGTTGACGACAGCTTCACTACAGCAGTGGAAGCAGAGGGGTGGGGCAGGACTGAAAGCTATTTCAGAGACTGGCCCCTGACTGGAGGAAAACAAGCTGGGGGATCTGGGGCAAAGGGAGCTGGTGCCTCCTAAATTCAGAGGATGTGAGGGAGGGAGCAAAGTTGGTGTGGAGGTGTGTGGATGTAGGGGCGCTTGTGGAAGAAAGGAAACCAAAGGATTAGACTCAGAAACTGGGCCTAGGGCTGACTGTGAAGTTCAGACGCTCAAAGGGGTAGTTGAGGGAACTGAGAAGTTGCTCATTTCAAGGTTGATCAGTCATCAGAGAGAGACAAGAAATGAAAAGGAACAAGGAAACAAATAGAAGCTCAGAGCTAAACTTAGTTGGAACTGACAGAGCTGTAGGCCTCCATGCATATTAGAAAGGGTGCCCCTTCCTCTGGGCCCACAGACCTACCCTGGGGGTAAGCAGCCCTGCTAACCTACCCCATAGCTTATCTGTGCCCCTGACCCCTTTCTTGTATGCACTCCCCTTATGGGGCTAATGGGTCGTCTGGGAGAAGTCCCTGCCTCACCTTTCAGGATGGCCTGCAGCGAAGCTACCTCCTCTTGGCATTGCCGCTGCACTGCGGCCACAGCCTCGGCCTTGGTGCTCTCGCTCACCTCCGCCACAGCCCTCATGGTCTCCATTTCTGCCAGGGCGCCTGCCAGCTCAGCTCGAAGCCGGCCGAGCTCCTCTGACTCGGCCTCAACCTTTGGACCCTCCCGGGACTGGGGGTGCAGTGCTGGGGGGAACAAGGATCAGCCTGCTTTCCCATTACTCCCGGATCCCCAATACACCAAGACACCAAATCCACAATTCCTGCAACGTAGTACTGCAGTCTGGGTCCTCGGACCCTCTCACCAAGCCCCGTCCCGCCCACATAGCCCCGCCCCCCAGTTTGGCCTCGTGTTGCCTATAGTCCCGCCTCCTCCCAATCCCTGGGTTCACTCAATCCCCTTTCTTCTGACACGACCCCTCCCTTCCAATGGCCCCGCCCCTCGCCGGCCACTGACCTACCCCTTGAAACACCAGGCCCCGCCCCCTCCGCCGGTGGCTCCAGGCCCCGCCCCCTGGCCCCCAGGGGCGTGACCCCACCCCTTTCCCCAGTCTCCCCTCTTGACCCCTAATCCCGCGGCTGCCGAGCTCAGCCCCGCCTTCGGCTTCACCGCCCCTCGCGTGCATGGACGCACCCTCACGTACCGGTCCCCGTCCGCCGTCGCCAGCCATTCTCGCCCGCGGCCTCCTGCGCAGCTGCTGCCATCGCCTCCGCGCAAACGGCCCGTCCCCGCAGTCGCCGGTGACGGCGCTCAGCGCTTCCGGGTCCTCTCGGCTGTTTCCGGATCCGCTCGGTTCTTTCCGGATGGCCCCGGGCTGGAGGCCAAAGCCGGAGTTGGGGGGATTGCCAATTCGGAGGCTCGGCCGAGGATTTCCGAATCTACTTCTGGCCACCGCCCCAGAACCCGCGCCTCTCTGCCTTCTTTCCAGAGGTGGGCCGTTCTAGAACGCCCTTCCCTCAGACTCTCGAGTTCTTTCATCAAGTCTTCTGGCGTCTCTGGGTAACCTTGGAAGTTCAGCTCAAATTACACCTCCTCCGGGACTTCCGCCGGCCTCAGCCTGAGGAGGGCGAAGCTCTCAAGGTCTCCCCCGACTCGCGGAGCCAGCCCTTTGATCAGCCCCGACCGCCCTTCCGCAGGAGCCTGGCTCACGTTACAGCGAATTGTGGGCGGCCTCCTTGCACCTCCACCCTCGTGGAGCGTCTCTCTGGGGAGGGCTGGGTCGGCTTCACTTTTCTGGGCGCCCGGGTCCCGGCATGGTCAGTCGTATGTCAGAAACTTCCATTTCCCCACCCCCACTTTGATATTCAACCAGCCACCGCTTCTACACCCCTACACCGCCCAGAGCCTATCAAATAAATCCCCGGCCACTGATCTAAATCGAGTCTTTATTATCCGTGACCTCCCCCTCCATCAGCCGTCTGACATCTCCCCTTGGACAATGACGGCAACTCAAACAAGTCCAGAGCCTTAATAACCCTTCTCCCAAACCCTTTTCTCCCTCTGAATTACACTCTTGGAGCCTGGAAGTCCTTGATGTTTCGGGTCCTCCTGCAAGTCCTGTAAGCAGTACCTCCAAAGGACTGAAATTCCAGGACGAGTAGCTTTTTCATCTCCAGCTCTAACACCCAGCCCCAGTCCCCATTGTTTGTCGTCAACTTTCACAGTACCTCCTAACTTTTCCCGCTATGCAGCCTTTGGGCGCCTTTAGTTAATTCTCAAAGCAACTAGAATGTCTCATCCCTGCTTAAATCCAATTTGAAAATGGGCAAAGGACACAAATAGTCATTTCACTGATGTCACACATGGCAAATATGTGCACGAAAAGATGTTCTACACCATTAGCCGTTAGGGAAATGCAAATGAAAGCCACAGGGAGATAGCACTGCACACCTACCAGGATGGCTAAAATAAAAGAATGAAAATGCCAAATGGTTCTGGTTGGTATAGGAAGAGTCTGAAAAGAGGAGAAAGTTGACTCTAGAAATAGCTAGGATAGAAAATGTACTAGCCTTGGTGACTTGAGTGCAAGGGGAGGAGAGAAAAGAAAGTTTTGCCCACTCTTCCTAACTTCCTTTGGTTGACCTTAAAAATAAAAGTTATTCCACCAGAAAAAAATGGGTTTATTTGGGAATAGCAGAGAATTACCATTCAGGATATTTAAGCTATGTCAAAAATCATAGACTAATCCAACAAACACAGGAGAGGAACATGATTTTATGGAGAAGGTGATAGTTGGGACGGGTTGTTTTGAACAAAAATTCCTTGGAGAAAAGAGTTCAGATTTCTCAATGGCTGAGTTGTTGGGGTAGTCAATTTCTTGCAGAAGATGAAATGTACATCTCTCCCCCATTCTTCCTATAATTGACATGGCATGGTACAAATGAGAACTCCCCTTTCTGGCTTCCTGGCTCCCTTTTAGTGATGTTTCCCTTTATTAGTTTTCACATTTCATACAGCAAGTACTTATTGAGCACCTAATAGATGCCAGTGAACAAGACAGTAAAGATCCCTGCAGTCACAGAGTGAACATTCTGCAGCAGGAGGCAGATGATGAGAAGACTAACATAAGCATTTTGGGGGATTGGGGCAAATGCTGGGAAGGAAATAAAATGGGTGTGAGATCAAAAGTACCTGGGTGGAGGGTGGGGGGTGGGGGCTACAGGTCAGGGAAGGCCTCTCTAGAGAATTAACATGGGAACTGAGAACTGAATATGAAAAGGAGCCAGTGGAGCGAAAAGCCGAATAGAGATCCAGGAAGAAGAGCAGCAAGAGCAAAGGCCCCGCATGAGGGGCAGAGTGGTAGAGGATTGAGGTGGGAAACATAGGTAAGGGGCAGCCTCACTCAGTCCTTTGGAGGCCATGGTTGGGAGTGTTTATTTTAGGTAGAGGAAAAGCCACCGAAATGTGCTAAGCAGGGGACCGATTGCTCTAGCAAAGAGACTGTGGGAGGCAGCTGGGATGCTAATGAGGTGAACTAGAGAGATTTTGTTAAATGAAAGGCAAATGGGGTCCTGACACCTCCTCCTGTCCATTCTCCAATCCCCCACTCATCTCCCCTCCCAGTCACCCACCCTGACCAAAGGGAAGTGGGGGCCCTGCCAGCTGGAGGGTCCCCTGGGGTTTGCCCAAGGCAAACAGGAAGCCACAGCCCAGTGACACAGTCCTGGGAACGGGCAACTGAGAAAACAGGTCTCCTGGGTCCCTGGACCTTTTCCCTGAGTGACTGCAGCAGTGAAAGACACACACATTGGGGCTGGAAAGAGGAAGAGAGAAGAGAAGAGGGGAAGGGAGGGGAGGGGAGGGGAGGGGAGGGGAAGGGAGAGGAAAGCTTGGGGAAGGAGGGGGCCCCTAAGACTGGAGCCACTCACTCAGCAAATATTTATTGGGTGCCTACGATGTGTCAAGCACTGTTCAGGGCACCATGCATAGAGTGGTGAACAAGCCAAAGTCCGCCTCACGGGGCTTATGTTCTAGTGGGAAGAAACAGGAGGTGAACAAGGAGACTCACAAATAAGATCATTTCACATGGTGGTAAGTACTGGGATGAAAATAAAACAGCATAGCAAGGAGGAGATGAGTTTTGTGGGTCTGAAAGGGTACATGGAGAAGGGGCCTGAGGTGTGACCACCCCTTCCTCCCCGGGGGGACTGCCCACCCGCCCCCGCAGACGCCCATGGTTCAGTGCCCACCAGGCCCCCGCCTGCCCCAGCATCCCCCGCGCGGCGAAGATGGGTGCCCCAGGGAATCTGGCCACCATGCCACCTCCTCTCCTCTTCTTCTTCCTCCTCTTCCTTACCCCTGTGGGGGTCAGGCCCCAGAAACCGCTGCTGGTGAAGGTTAAAGGTATGTCCAAAGGGCACAGATGGAAAGAATTGGGGCTGGAAACCTGGGTGCTGGCTGGGTGCCCGTGGCCAAGTAACATATCCTCTCTGAGCCTCCATTTTCTTATTTGTAAAATAAGGGAGGGGTTGGAAGGACTCTGAGGGCTCATCTACTCCCTGCTGGTGGGGTCACTGGGTTTATAACCCAGTGTGACGAATTAAGGGGGCTAGGGGCTCTTCTCGATCTCCACCCCATCCTCAGAAGGTGACGCTGCAGTGCTGCTGTGCCCCAATGTTACCCGTGAAGTGCTGGCCTTGTCTCAGAACAAGTTGGAAGCCTTCACAAAGCTGGACCGAGAGCTACCAGACCTGGGCATCCAGCTGCTCATCTTGAATGTCACTGACCAGATGGGGGGCTTCTACCTGTGCGAGCTGGGGCCCCCTTCTGAGCAGGCCTGGCAGTCTGGCTGGACAGTCAGCGTGGAGGGCAGTGGTGAGGTCCAGGCTGGGACAAGGAGGGCTGGATGAGAAGAGGGAGGCCCACCATGGATTGAAGAGGTCCAGCAGCTAATCTGGGTCTGGGGGGATGGGCTGCAGGTCTGAGGGAAAAGCAGGGAACCAGTTTTAGGTGGGTCCTAAAAAGTTCTGTGGCTTTGTGACTTCAACACTGAGCTGTTGCATGTCTCTCTGTCTTACCCTTTCTTCTCTCTGGGTCGGAGTTGCCGTTTCTCTGCTTCTTTCTGTATCTTTGCCTCTATCTCTGCCTTTCTGGGTCTCTGTATCTCTCTGCCTCTCCTGGATGTCTCTGTAACTGGTTCTGGGTCTCTTTACAGGGGAGCTGTTCCGGTGGAATGCTTCAGACCTAGGTGAGCCAGACTGTGGCCTGGGAAACAGGCCCTCTTCTGGTCGGCCCCTAAGCTCTCAGCTGTATGTGTGGGGCAGAGACCATCCTGAGATCTGGGAGACAGACCCTGCATGTCCTCCACCTAGGGGCCACAAGGAAGGTAAGGCGCTGGGAAGATACCCAGAAGTGGGGAGGCTGAGGGATAGGGGATGGTGATGGGAATTGGAGGGTTTGGGGGGAGGAGACTCCAAGGATTTCGCTTTCCTAGCCTTGGCTCTTCCTGTCCCAGACCTCACCGTGGCCCCTGGCTCTACACTCTGGCTGCCCTGTACGGTACCCCCTGCCTCCGTGGCCAGAGGCCCCATCTCCTGGACCCATGTGCACCCCAAGAGGTCTAACATCTCATTGCTGGGCCTAAACCTGAGGGAGGATGCCCCAGTCAGAGAGATGTGGGTCCTGGGCACCCTCAGGGGAGGGGCTGTTCTGTTGCTGCCCCAGGCCACAGCTCATGATGCTGGAACCTATCATTGTTACCATGGCAACACAACCATCAAGATGCGGCTGAAGGTCACTGCCCAGTCAGGTAGAGCTTCTCCTAATTGTGGGGCATCTGTGTGGGGCTACTGGGAAAAAACTGGAAGGCACCCTACCTGAGGGCTACTACCAGTCCATCCCAAACCCCACCCTCTACACTGAACACTGACTCCACCTCTTTTTCCCCTTGCTTCCAACACTCTACTTTTCTGAGTCTTTTGTGCCTTCCCATCAGCTCTGATAGAGTATTTCTCCCTTCCCCACCCTCACTGTTGGAACCCTTGAGCCCTCTTCTGACCCGGTCTACACCCTCTCCTTGTCTACACACTTTTCCTGTTTGACCTCCTTTCTTCCCATGGCTCCTTGGGCCCCCATGCCTTGGTGAATTGATTCCAGATTCTATTCTCCCCACACCCAGTCATAGGCTCAATATATACCAAATCAAACTCCACATCTTCCCGAAGTATGCTCTTCTGGGTGGCCCCGTGTAAATGACACTTTGACCTGCCCATGTGCCCAAGCCAGGAACCTGGGCAGCCGTTCTTTTCTTCACTGATCCATCAGATTGGTCACAATGTTCTGCCCATTCAGTCAACTTTCACTCCAACCTCGACTCATTCTGAATTTGACCTTGGCACATTGCTGCATCCCACCCCTAAACTTGTGAACTTGACTCACCCTTTACTTTGAACATGGCTATCCTTAACTGCAGCAGGAAGCTGATCATCATGCTTAATCCTAACTTTGCCCCTGACTATAGTATGGCTTATTCATGGCTTGTTCAATAGATGCTGCCCCAGGCCCTGTACTGGGCTCTGTGTCACAGTCCCTGACCTGAGAGGGAGGGAAGAGAGCCCTCCCTGTAGCCTGGGGTTTGCAGGATCTGTGTTTTGTCCCTCTCTCCCAGACTTAGGGCTTTTTGAGGTCTTGAGGCTGGGAAGCAAGATGCCAGCCCAGGGTCCTCATTTCATGGCTCCTTCCCCCAGCAGTAAAGTATTGGCTCCTTAAGAACGGTGGCTGGAAAGTCCCTGTTGTGCCTTTAGTTTATCTGATCTTCTGCCTGAGTTCCGTGGTGGGCTTTCTTCATCTTCGAAGAGGTGAGTCATGGCCCCCACTGGTCTGCTCTAATCCTACCCTATCTTCCTCAGGAGAGCCCACAATGGCCAGACTGACAACCCCCTTTCTCTCCTCCCATACTTCCCCCACAAAACTCAGAATGCTGCCCCCACTCCTCCTGTAAGCCCTCTCCGAACTTCCTAGGTCCCTAGGAATTTGGAATGAATCCTATCTCCTCCATTGACCCACATGACCACCCCAGCTCCCCCAGATCTTCACTCTGCCAGACAGGCCCTCCTCTGACCACTCCCCTTAACTCCCACCAGCCTTGATCCTGAGGAGGAAAAGAAAGCGAATGGTTGATCCCACCAGAAGGTAATGACGCGGATGCCTCCCAGTCTTCCACTCCTGCGTTTTCACTTTGTGCTTTGCACTTACTGTTTCCTCTGCTCAGGGTGTATTTCTCCATCTGCACGGTTGAAACACTGCCCAACCTTCAGAGGCCAGCTCTAAAGCTATCTCCTCCTTGAAGACCTCCTTGGAGTGACCCCAGACTCCTCTGTAGGCTGTGTCAGAACAGAGGAGCTAATTACAAGTGACATTTTAACCTCTGAGGGCCTGGTTGAATGTGTCTCCCAGTCCCCTCCAGGCCTTTCCTCACAGTGCAACTCCCCTTCCTCTGCCAGGTTCTTCAAAGTGACACCTGCCCCGGGAAGCGGCGCCCAGAACCAGTACGGCAACGTGCTCTCCCTTTCCACGCCCACCGCTGGCACGGGTAGGATACACCGGCTAGGTCTCTGACCCACCGCTAGAGCCCCATTCATTTTACCTCTCCAATCCCCTGAACGCCAGATGTTCCCGAGTCCGGAGCTCCGCCTTCAGGAAAGAGCCAGCCCAGACTTGAGCCCGCTTCCAAGGGCTCATAGCCCCTCCCCCAGACTCGGAACCTGAAGTCGGTTGCAAGAGCAGAACCTAGCCCGATTTGAGGCCACGCCCCTAGATTTAGATCCCGCCCCTTTGGGTTTGGGCCAGGTTCCCAGACCAGTTGGCCTCACACAGAGCCTGCAGCAGCTTCTCCTCTGGTGCCACCGCACAGACCCTTAGCCCTGACCGCTCCCATCTCTTCACACCCATCCCCTACAACGCTCCTCTCGCCAGGACGCGCCCTGCGGTGGGCTGCTGGCCTGGGGGCAGCTGTCCCGTCCTACGGAAACCCGCGCAGCAACGTCCCGGAGGCCAGAGCGGAGGGGTCCCGGAGCCCAACGGCAGCAGGTGATTGGCCGGGGTCGTTACTCACTTGGGGGTGTGTTGAAGCTGTTTGTGGCAGGAAGAGAGGACTGGGGACTGGAGGAGGGGTCTGTGACTCAGTTCCCACTCCCATCTCCAAAATTCAGGCCCAGAAGAAGATGAAGGGGAGGCCTATGAGGAGCCAGACAGTGAGGAGGGCTCTGAATTCTACGAGAACGACTCCAAACTTGGACAGGACCAATTGTCTCTGGGTAAGGCTATACTCCCCCATGGTTCCCCTACCTTCTCAGGGGCTGTGGGCCCTCGCCGGACCCTCCTCCTTCTACCCCAGATGGCAGTGGCTATGAGAACCCTGAGGATGAAGCCTTGGGTCCTGAGGATGAAGACTCCTTCTCCAACGGTAATTTGGGGTCATTGTGGGGCCTCAGAGACTTGGGAGAACACACGGGGCTATGGAGCCCCGTGGAGGCTGGAGCGGTCTCTGGAGTTCTCTTTTTCTGCAGCAGCTGAGTCTTATGAGAATGAGGATGAAGAGCTGGCCCAGCCAGTCACCAGGACAAGAGGTGTGTGTGAGGATGGTCACATTCCCGTGGGGGTGGGGGGTGGGGGGTGCATGTGACCTGGAGGCCAGGAAGAATAGTGACTTCCTTCTTCCTTCTTTAGACTTCCTGAGCCCTCAGGGATCAGCCTGGGACCCCAGCAGGGAAGCAACCTCCCTTGGTGAGAAGTGCTTGAGACCTGCTTGCTTTGCCCAGATTGGGTTGACTTGGCCTCAGCCCTGACTCCAGGCCCAACCTTGACCTTGGTTCTGACCCCAAGCCCAAGCACAAACCTGATCTTTAATTTAACTCCTAACTCCTAACTTCAACACAGACACCAACCCCAATCACAACTCCAGTATTTACTCCATCCCTGACTGTGAACATCAACCCTGATCCCAGTCCAATTCCAGCCTGGACTTTGACCTCCACCTCACCCCAGCCCCAGTGCTGAACTCAGCTTTGACCCCAGCTCTCTCCTCTACAATTTCCTTATGACTCTGACTTTGATTTGTTCTAGTTCTGTTCTTGACCCTTTCTCTAACATGATCATAATGTAACCCACACCTACCTGGACCCTACAACTAACACAGGCCCTGAACCTGATGCTGACCCTCATTGCTCCTTCCGAGGACAACATGAGTCAACCCTTCCACCTTTCTCTGCCCCTCAGACTCCCTGTGTATCTTAGGCTGCACTTTCCTTCTCCAAGCCCCCAGCATGGCTCCCAGGCCTCCAACTTTCCATCCCCTGCCCAAGCAGGGTCCCAGTCCTATGAGGATATGAGAGGGATCCTGTATGCAGCCCCCCAGCTCCGCTCCCTTCGGGGCCAGCCTGGTCCCAGTCACGAAGAAGGTGCGTGTTTCTACTGCTCTGTTGTTCTCTGAGGCTGACCCCCTCCCAGCCTCCTTCCAGTGATACTTATATCTTACTCCTTCCTTGTCCTAACCAGATGCAGACTCTTATGAGAACATGGATAATCCTGATGGGCCAGAACCAGCATGGGGAGGAGGGGGCCACATGGAGACCTGGAGCCCTAGGTGATTCCCTTCAGGTAAGCTGGGAACTGCCCTCTAAGGAAGGAGGGGAAGAGGGAGATGAGTAGGGATGGCAGTGGCTCTCCTGTGGGAGAGGGAAAAGGGTCCCCAAGGCCTGGTGCTCAGGCGGTGGGCTCCCAGACCCCTCCCCATCACCATTTCTTCTACATAGCCTGGGCCCCCTCAGGCCCGAGATCCACACCCAACTCTGAAATCTGGGGCCCCCAGCAGACGGTGTCCACCTCTGAAGTGATGTTGCACAGGATTTGTGTGCGTGTGTGTGTACAGAAGTGAAACTCTGGCCCCCTTTGTGATCGCCAAATAAACTCATGAGCTCTTCCAGTCCTGTGACTAGTGCCCTTGTGTGGGAGGGTCAGGGAAGGTGATGGGTGCACCCCCATCCCCTCTCGAATCCAGCACCCTGGGTACAACAGGGCCTCTTCCCTCCTGTGGCTTGGCCTACACCCATTTCCCTCACTTGCTGGTCATTGTTCACTCGCCAACTGGGTGCTGGGTGCCCAGTGAGGAGGAAGCAACCCTGGAATTGAGTCATCGCTGCTACTGAGTGAGCATCTTCTATGCTCTCACATCAGTTACCTCATTTAATTCTTAAAGTAACCTCACAAGGTGATTGAGCACTTATATGCCAGGATTATATCAAAGTATTTTATGTATTTTATCTGTATATTGTATATATGTATATTTATGAATATTAGCCCGTTTTATCTTCACAAACAACTGTATTTCATAGATGAGAAGACTGAGGCAGAGAAGCTAAATAACATGCCCAAGGCTTGCCTAGTTTGTAAGTGCTGGGGTCAGGACCTGAGCTCTGGCAGTGTAATTCTAGAGTCTAGACTCAATGTAGACACTCTCCCTTCCTAGGTACAATTTTGTAAACAGGACACTGAGTGTCAGAGAGGCCAGGTAACATGTCTAAGGTCACACAGCTGGCACTTCACAGATGTGAATCCAGAAATCTGCAGTTCTAGCCACTGTGCCTACTACCTAATAAACTGTTTGCTTCTGAAAAAACCATGATACAAAGACTTTCAGAGCCAGAAGTCTCCAGACCCAGAAACCATTATCCAGCAGACTCCACCACACCAAAATTCTTGTCTGAGACCAAGGTGCAATCAGTCACTGATATTCCTGATGCCTTCTGCCTGGTCTCCCTGCCACCAGTCTTACGAGTGCCAGTGCTCTTCTGAATCCCAGGACCAGCATCTGAAACCCAGTCCCTCTCCTGCTCCAGAAGTTTCAGTGCTCACTGTAAGACTGACTGGACCTCTTCAACATCTACAATTTTATTTCTAGAATTCCTTTCCTTAATGCACCGTTCTTTCTTCATAATGTCTTGTTTTTGCTTTAGAGACTCTATTCATTATCTCTGAACCTTTAACTCTATCTGTATTAACAGAGTACTTAACAGGTACTTTCCTATTTTATTTTTGCAACCTTTCCTACAAGGAAGGTATGCTAAAATTATTTTCATTTTATAGCTGAAAAGACTGAGGCACAGAAATACTTCAATTGCTACTGACCTTAGGCAACCCTCAGTTTCCCCAATTATTAAACAGCATTAAAGAAGGAGGCATGGTGTGGTTATTATGACCTGAACAATGGGGTGAGTTCTCCCCTGATGGTGTCACTGTGGAAGGTTTCTGTGGCTTCTTTGGGTTTCTCTGTCTGCAAAAGTCCCATGAGTTCCCTGGACCCTAGTGACACCCCCTGGGGCCAGTTTGCTCTGGTTTCTGCCACAGTCTTACAGATTACACAGGTTTCTGACCATTTTATTCATGAGTTTCTCAGAGCAGGTGTTTGTAACAGAGGTTCAGCCTGAATCCAAGCCCATATACTTTGGTGACCCTTGGGATTCTCACTTCCTTGGCGACTTTTTCCATCACTGCCTGTTGAGTGGCTTGCTACCCAGGACCTGTGGATGGCCTGTGCCCAGAAGAGACAGCCCTCTCTCAGCTTCTGGCTTTATGCATAGTGCTCCATTTCAGCTCTCTGCCATTCCTGGGATTTCGGCCTTGCCCTCTGTGGATGCTAAAACTCCAATCCTAAGGATCACAGGGCTGCTTGACTTCAGCCCACCGTCATGGCTTTGATTTCTTTCTTCATTTCTAGCACCAGGAAGATTCTGTGTTGCTTTTGAGCTCAGGTATCTATTAAAAAAAAAAAAAAAAAAAAGCAAGCAGTAACTTCTTGTTATATTTTGCATAGTGTCTTTTTGTATGTGGGAGGTGGGATATGAACCTCCAGCATTTCCTTGGGCTTCCATCTTGGGCAGAGTCCCTGTGGGCAAAAAATTAAAAATTAAATTAGATTAAAGTTAAAATCCCAGATCTAGCTCAGCATTCACATCCACACATTATCCTTCAGCTAAATAAGCTCTCCATATTGCCATAATCCCAGCCATTTCCTATTACCTTTCACCCAGCTTGCTTTATTCATTCATGTTTCCTGCCTGTGCTGAAGCATTTGAGCATGTGACTCCTGGTGAAAACATACTGCTTTCTGGAGAGCAAATCCATGTCTGGGTCTTCTCTGTGCCCTGATGCCCAGTCAGGCGATGGCAAAGATCAGGAGCTCAGGAAATGGGAGGGGAAGGAGCAGTGAATGAAGGGCTGTGGAAAAGTCCTGGAATTTATGGGGCAGAGGCTGGAGCCACTCCTGTGGGCTCTGCCATCGAGGGATGTCTCAGGAAGTTGAGGAACAGAGGTGTGTAACTCCAGCCCAGTGCTCTGGAATCAGATGAGCTGGGTTTGAATGCCAGCTCACACCCTTCTAGCTGTGTGACTCAAGCTCTCTGGGCTTCAGCTTCCTGGTAAGATGGGATAGTAATCATAGTTACTTTAGGGAGTCTTAAACGAGGTGTAAAGCACATGGTGTCGTAGTAAGCACTCAAATATAAGTCACTATTATTGTTTGGCATTTATGAAGGCCCTACTGTGTGCCAGGAGCTAGAGTGCACCAAGACCATCTGGATTAGGGCTTCTGCCCCAGGAGGAAGGTCACTGCCCAGGAGGAAGCCACACTCCAAAGCTTCTCAACTTGCCACCCATGACCGGATTTTTTGGCAGACCACTTAGAGCTCTTGAGCAAGGTTTAGAGAGGAGGAGGCTTGAGGCAAGTTTCAGGCCCTCAAGGCTGCCCCCTGCTTCCCTAGTGGCCTCCACGTAGGTCCCAAGGCTGGCAGAAGAGCTTTTGGTGCAATTACTCTGCTTCCAGCCTGAGTACAAGGAGTAGCTGAAGGTTTCCGAGAGCTGGAAGTTTCATGGAATCCTCTTTGCCTGAGCCTAGGATCCTGAAGATAAACAGTGCCACCTGCTGGCGTTGTGCGCCTCCAGTCTTGGCCTGGGTTGAGTCTGCAGGGAGGATTTCAGGTGAGGGCTGATGGAGTTGGATTGTATGTGTGGGGATGTCAGTTTAGTGGATGAGGGGAGTGGAATGGGATGTGAGTGGTGGCAAAGACTCTACTGGATGAATGTGTGAAGTGCAAGTTTTGTGAACATGATGTGTGAGAGGCAGGTGGTATTGGGTGTATGCAGTGTGGGTATTGTGTGGAAGGTGTAGGTTGGGAGATACGGTGTGTAGGATAAGGGGCCATGCAGCTGGAGGTGATGTGGGAGGTGTGTGAAGGGTCTGTGCTGCGTTAGGTACATGTTGTGCAGGTGCTGTGAGTAAGGTAGATGTGTGGAGGATAAGGTGTGTGATGTTGGTGAATGTATTGGGGAGATAAAATGAAAGGGAAGATCTTCTCCCAATCCAGGAACTCTCTCCTCAGAGGGAGTAGAGACAAGCAGTTTTATTACTGAATGAGTATTAAACCAGAATGTGATTCACATCACAAGGGTTAGCCTAAAAAATAAAAATATCAGTTATTTTATTTGACAGTTTGGCCAAACTCCAGGATTTGGCTTCCCATTCAGGTTTTTTGCTTGTTTGTTTTAGAGTGTGGCTTTATAATTTAATTTTGAGTAAAACAAGTTTAGGGAGATCAAAATTTCCCAATAATGGTCACTGAAGTTCTGAATTACTTTTAGCTAAGTCAGTCCATTTAGATACAAATGCACATCAGGAGGTAGTACAATTTTTAAATATAGAACTAGCTGGGGTCCCAGAAGGGGGGCACCCTCAAGAAATTCTGATGACAGAGATCCAATTTCTTAGAGAAAAATAAAGAATTCCTAAACAGTACAGTTTCAACAGGAATGCACCCCCTTCTAAAAGGAATCAGACCAAAGGCCATGATAGGTCTAGTAGGACCAGCCCAGTTCCAAACAGTAGTAGGACCAAAGGCTAGCTGAGTTCCAATAGGCACAGTTCCAACAGGAACAGTCCGGTGCAAAAAAGGATATGGACCAAAGGTCAAATGAGTACTCTCAGAAAGGGCAAAGTCTTCAAACAGATCTTGAATAAAGCCTGGAGAACTCAAAACACAATGAGAGCAGAGCTCAAATCCAGGAGAAAACTTACCCTCATTGTCTAGAGTTGGCAAGAAAGCAGTGAGCTCAATTGACTCTGTGTGCATCAGCACTTGTTTGCTCACCAGCCTTGGATTTGTTGGAGGAGAAGGTGTGTGTGTGTGTGTGTGTGTGTGTGAGATGGTGTCCTTGTATCCCACTTCTGACACCAAGTAATGTTAGACTTAAAAATAAAACTGTCAGTTTTTTAGTACCAAAAATTGGTTTATTCAGGAATAGCAGAGAATTGCAGTTCAGGACATGCAAGCTATAGCAAAACCTTAGGCAAATATGGACAACAAATGAGAATAATACTCCTATGTAGAGGAATGGGGGCAGTTGGGAGAGGCTGTTCTAAACAAAGAAGTCCATTGGATAAACTGGGAGCCAAAAGTGTAGTGGCTTTTCATTGGCTGAGTTGTGGCACTCTCATTGGCTAGCCTATTCTTGGGTGTGATATAATGAGTCATAAGAAATACATAGTTGGTCATTCAGATGACCAACTATATATTTCTCAGGTATGTTTGGTCTTCGTCCACAGTTCGTGAAAACACTGCAGTTCTTAAAGGTGAAATGGGTGTCTTGTCATGTTAATGAGAGATATTTGGACCCCTGCCCAAGGGCAGGGGCTGGAGGCTGAATCAGCCAATGGCCAATAATTTAGTCAATCATGACCATGCAATAAAACCCTCACAAAAATCCCTAAGAAGAGCTTATCATGATCTGCTCTCTTGGATCCTGCTTCTATGTCAGAGAGAACTTCTGTGCTTGTGGAACCAGAATGCCTCCACATGCAACCAAGCCAGGCCCCAAGCTCTATGAGGATACAAGCTCCTTTATTTGGGACCTTGCCCAATATATCTCTTAACCTGGCTGTTAAATTGTATCCTTTACTGTATCCTTTATTGAACTGGTAAACTAGTGTTTTCCTGAGTTCTGTGAGCCTCTCCAGCAAATTAACCGAATCTAAGGGGGAGGTAGTGGGAACCTCCAATCTGTAGCTGGTAGGTCAGAAGCATAGGTCAGAAGCACAGAACAGCCTGGGGCTTGTGACCAGTGTCTGGAGTGGAGAGTCGAGGGCAGTCTTGCACGATGGAGCCCTTAACCTGGGAAATCTGGTGCTGTCTCTGGGCAGACAGCATCAGAATTGAGTTGGATTCTTGGACACCCTTCTGGTGTTAGAGAATTGTTCGGTATTGTGTGTGTGTGAAGACCCCCCCCACCCCCTGCCCTCCACACACTATGGAATTGGGTCTGGGAACCTGAAAGGACTTAAGAACACCCATTGCACTGGGCAAAGAGAAATCTTCCTTTCTCCTGCTGGGATAGTAAAGTAGGCTTCTTCCTGCTAGGAATGCAAAGAATGCCTTTTCCTGTTGGGTGTGCAAAGGGCTACAAGGAGTGTTAGGGTATGAGAGGCCCCCTTCTGGCCTCCCAATTCCATTTTAAATGAGATTTCTTTTATTCAGTTTTACACAAACAATCCACTAAGAGGGTGCAAAGGCAGGAAAAAATCTCACTCTTTTGTAAAGCCAAATTATCCTATTTTCAATAAAATATTTCAAAACTCATATCTTTCAAGATAAACAGTAACTAGATCTCAAGTAAGAAGACAACACCTTTAGTAACACATGGTTTATCCTAACTTTATCATGGTAATTGGCTTTTGTCCAGGGGAGAAACAAACTTCTCTTGTCTTCATATATTGCAACAAGGCCTCCACTGAAGTTAGGCTATTATTCTCCCCCAGGAACTTGGAAATAGGAAGCTATCTCCCATGATGCCTGCATTTCAAAAAGATGACCCAGTTCCTGGAGTTCCTGGAGTTATGAGACTGGCATGAGGCTTATGTGACTATTAAAAAGATTTATGGAGAGATTGGTGGAATAGGAAGGAATAAAGTTGGTGGAATAGGAAGACAAGATGAAATATCCTCCCAAAAACATATAAAAGAAGAAAATGCAGAGAACTAAACCTGAAAATAACCTGAAGACTTCAGAACAGACTTCCTACATCTGAGGAAGAAGAGAGGACTACACAGAAAAAGGTGAGGCATATTTTCAAGCAGGACCCAAGCCCTCCCCCCATACCAGTGAACAGACAGGAGAAAGAGGAACAGCAGGGAGGAGGTAAGAGCCCAGGAGTGCAGCACACCTAGCCCTGGAGATCTGCTCCAGGAGCATGAGGCCATATTACATTAGGTTCTGGTGATTATTGGGGCTGGACACCAGGGGAAGGTAGAACATTCTGGGAGGCTGAGCCAGTGTGGAGGGCAGGCATGTTCCACCAGTCCTGAGACCCAAATAAGAGATGGCAGTTTGAAAGACTTGCCAGCAGTAGGAGGGGTACCAGACGTGAGGATGGTTGGATGGAACTCTTTCCTCAGAAGAAAGGGCAGGTGGAGGACACCTCCCTAGCCCTTCCTTAGCCCAACAGATTGGGAACTCTTGGGAGCTCCAGATGTCCCACCCCCTTGCTGGCAATGCAGCCACAAGCCACCTCCCTGCATGCTTCCTGGAAACAACACACTTGGCCCAGTAGCAGCATCAGACTTTGCTGCCTGGCAGGTAGAGGGAGACTCTCCCAGCTTGCTTGGCTCCATTTCAGCCCAACTACAGGGGTGCCTGGATGAGCCAGTCACAAGAGCTCCTTCCTCCCTGTGGGTGTCCAAACCCAGTTTGGTATGTCCAATTGGGGCACATTGGTCTGCCCACCACATTAACCTTGCAGCCCCACCATTGATGCAGGCCAGGAACAGGGCTTCTCTGCCCACAGCAAACTCAACAGAAATTCCTGAGCTGATCACAAAGGCAGCTGCTCAAGCAAACTTCCGACCCTGACTTGGACCACTACAGAAGACAGACAGAAAGGCGCCCCACCCACAGCACACCACCAACTAGGGTCCCTGCAAAATAGAACCAGGCACTAAAGAGCACAGAAACCTAGAGCTTCTGGGCACCATAGCACACATTCTTCATGAAGCTGTTACTCTTTAGACCAGAAAGCATAGAAGAGACATCTAATACAAAGGAAGGAACACAGAATCCCTGATAAAATGAGCAGGCAGAGGAATTTGATCCAAACAAAATTACAAGACAGAACTGCAGAAAGAGGGATAAATAAAACATCACCAATTTTCTTGATAAAGATTTCAAAATAAAAGTAATAATGCCCACAGATTTGCAGAAAAGTATTCAAGATCTCAGGGAGGACTTCAAGAAAGATATAGAAAACATGAAAAAGAGCCACTAAGAGATGAAGAATACAGTATCTGAAATAAAACATACAATGGAGGGATTTAAAAGTAGATTAGATTGCAACACATTCATTTTAGGAGACTTCAACATACCACTCACTCCAAAGGACAGATCAACCAGACAGAAAATAAGTAAGAATACAGAGGCACTGAACAACATATTAGAACAGATGTACCTAATGTACATCTACAGAACACTCCATCCAAAAGCAACAGGGTATACATTCTTCTCAAGTGCACTTGGAACATTGTCAAGAATAGACTGTATACTAAGCCACAAAAAGAGCCACAGTAAATTCAAAAAAATTGAAATTGTATCAACCAGCTTCTCAGACCACAAAGGTATGAAACTAGAAATAAACTACACACAAAAAAATGAAAAAGCCCACAAACACATGGAGACTTAATACATGCTCCTAAATGATCAGTGGATCAATGACCAAATTAAAACAGAGATCAAGCAATACATGGAGACTAATGACAACAATAATTCAATACTGCAAAAGCTGTGGGTTGCAGCAAAGGCCATTCTAAGAGAGAAGTATATTGCAATACAGGCCTACCTCAGGAAAGAAGAACAATCCCAAATTAGAGCAGGAAAAAATAAACTTGAGAAGAATAGCACAATAGAAAGAATCAATGAAAGCAGGAGCTGGTTCTTTGAGAAAATAAACAAAATAGGTAACCCCCTAGCCAGACTTATCAAGAAAAAAAGAGAGTCTACACACATAAACAGAATCAGAAATGAGAAAGGAAAAATTCTATGGACACCACAGAAATACAAAGAATTATTGGAGAATACTATGAAAAATTATATGCTAACAAACTGGATAACCTAGAAGAAATAGACAACTTTCTAGAAAAATACAACTTTCCAAGGCTGAAGGGGAAGAAACAGAAAATCTGAATAGACCAATTGCCAGCAAGGAAATTGAACTGGTAATCAAAAAACTACCTAAGAACAAAACTCCTGGACCAGATGGTTTCACTGCTGAATTTTATCAAACATTTAGTGAAGCCCTAATACCCATCCTCCTTAAAGTTTTCCATAAAGCAGAAGAGGAGGGATTACTCCCAAACTCATTACAAGGCCAGCATTACTCTAATACCAAAACCAGCAAAGATCCAACAAAAAAAGAAAATTAAAGACAAACATCCCTGATAAACATAGATGCAAAGATACTCAACAAAATCTTAGCAAACCGAATAAAAACTATATAAAAAAGATCATCAACCATGATCAAGTAGGATTTATTCCAGTGATGCAAGGATGGTACAACATTCAAAAATCCATCAAGGTCATATACCACATCAACAAAAAGGACAAAAACCACATGATCATGTCCATAGATGCTGAAAAAGCATTCGACAAAATCCACATCCATTCGTGATAAAACTCTCAACAAAATGGGTATAGAGGGCAACTACCTCAACATAATAAAATGCCATATATGACAAAACAACAGCCAACATCATACTTAACAGTGAAAAGCCAAAAGCTTTTCCTTTAAGATCAGAAATAAGACAAGGATGCCCACTCTCCCCACTTTTATTCAACATAGTTTTGGAGGTCCTAGCCACAGCAATCAGACAGCACAAAGAAATAAAAGGCATCCAGATTGGCAAGGAAGAAGTTAAACTGTCCCTGTTTGCAGATGACATGATATTGTACATAAAAACCCCCAGAGAATCCACTTGAAAAATATTAGATCTAATATCTCAATTCAGCAAAGTCACAGGATACAAAACCAAACACAGAAATCTGTAGCATTCCTATACACTAATGATGAACTAGGAGAAATAGAAATCAGGAAAACAATTCCATTCACAATTGCATCAAAAAGAATAAAATACCTAGGAATAAACCTAACCAAGGAAGTGAAAGACCTATACCCTGAAAACTACAAGACACTCATGGTAGAAATTAAAGAAGATACCAATAAATGGAAACACATCCCATGCTCATGAATAGGAAGAATTAATATTGTCAAAATGGCCATCCTGCCTAAAGCAATCTACAGATTCAATGCAATCCCTGTCAAAATACCAACAGCATTCTTCAACAAACCAGAGCAAATAGTTCTAACACTCATATGGAACCACAAAAGACCCTGACAGCCAAAGCAATCCCGAGAAGAAAGAATAAAGCGGGGGTGGGGGGTGGGGGTGGAGGGGGATTAAGCTCCTCAACTTCAAGCTCCACTACAAAGTCACAGTAATCATGACAATTTGGTACTGGAAGAAGAACAGACCCACAGACCAATGAAACAGACTAGAGAGCCCAGATATAAACCCAAGCATATGTGGTCAATTAATATACGATAAAGGAGCCATGGATATCAATAGGGAAATGGAAGCCTCTTCAACAACTGGTGTTGGCAAAACTGGACAGCTACATGCAAGAGAATGAAACTGGATTATTGTCTAACCTCATACACAAGAGTAAACTCCAAATGGATCAAAAACCTGAATGTAAGTTATGAAACCATAAAGCTCTTAGAAGAAAACATAGGCAAAAATCTCTTGAATATAAACATGAGCAACTATTCCTTGAACACATCTCCTCAGGCAAGGAAAAGAAAATAAAAAATTAACAAATGGGACTACATCAAGCTAAAAAGTTTCTCTACTGCAAAAGACACCATCAGTAGAACAAAAAGGCATCCTACAGTATGGGAGAATATATTTGTAAATGACAGATCTGACAAAATATATAAAGAACTCACATGCCTCAACACCCCAAAAGTAAATAAACCGATTAAAAGATGGTTGAAAGATATGAACAGACACTTCTCCAAAGAAGAAATTCAGATGGCCAACAGGCACATGAAAAAATCCTCCACATTGCTAATTATCAGGGAAATACAAATTAAAACCACAGTGAGATATCACCTTACACCCAGTAGGATGGCTAACATAGAAAAGACTAGGAACAACAAATGGTGGTGAGGATGTGGAGAAAGGAGAACCCTCCTACACTGCTTGTGGGAATGTAAAATAGTTCAACCATTGTTGACAGGAGTATGGAGGTTCCTCAAAAAATTAAAGATAGAAATACCATTTGACCCAGAAATTCCACTCCTAGGAATTTGCCCCAAGAATGCAGGAGCCCAGTTTCAAAAAGACATATGCACCCCTATGTTTATCACAGTACTGTTTACAATAGCCAAGAAATGGAAGCAACCTACGTGTCCATCAGTAGATGAATGGATAAAGAAGAGGTGGTACATATACACAATGGAATATTATTCACTAGAAGAAGAAAACAAATCCTACCATTTGCAACAACATGAATGGAGCTAGAGGATATTGTGCTCAGTGAAATAAGCCAGGAAGAGAAAGAAAAGTATCAGATGATTTCACTCATCCATGGAGCGTAAGAACAAAGCAAAAAATGAAGGAACAAAACAGCAACAGACTCACAGAATCCAAGAATGGAGTAACAATTGCCAAAGGTAAAAAGACTGGGGAGGGTGGGTGGGAAGGGAGGGAGAAGGTGAATAAGGGGCATGACTGTTAGGGTTCGGGACTCCGGGGCTTCTCCAGAGAACAAACCACACAGGCACGGAGATGTAAATCCAAGCAAAGTCTTTATTCAGCCAGCTAGCTGGGGCCAACAGCACCTCCCCTGACACGCAGGTAGAGTCCGAGCTGTCGACCCCCAAGCAACTTTAGGTATAGATTATATAGGATTTTCACAGCCGTTGCACCAAAGCCCACACATTACCACAACCAATGAATTTAAAACACATCCCATACTTTAACCAATAAAGTTGAAACGGGGACCTGCCGCTTGCCTGACCTTTGCACAAGCATTCCTTAACGTCTTATCACGAGTTTCATCCCCCTTAGGGTTGCCCACTCCTAGTTATCTAGCTTAGGGCAGGGGTCAGGGATGTTAGCCTCGAGTATTTTCTATGGAAGCTGGGTGGCTCTCACTCTAGGGTGTTTCCTGCATTCCTTTACAATGACGATCAGCACACATAATGTAGGGGTTGGGGCACGGGAAGGCAGTATAACACAGAGAAGACAAGTAGTGACTCCATAACATCTTACTTTGCTGATTGACAGTGACTGTAATGGGGTATGTGGTGGGGACTTGATAATGGGGGGAATCTAATAACCACAATTTTGCCCATGTGATTGTATATTAATGATACCAAAAAAAATGAAAGGAAAACCTCAAACACAATTAACAGTATTAGAATCTGAAAAAAATAAAAATAAATAAAAAATAAAGGCAGATTAAATTACATCGAGGAGATGGCAAATGAAATAGCAAATGGAGAAGTGGAAAACAAAAAAGCTGAGGAACAGAGAGAAAAAAGGATCTCTTGGAATGAAAGAACGGTAAAAGAGCTATGTGACCAATCCAAACAAAACAATATTCACATTATAGGGGCTCCAGAAGGAGAAGAGAAAGACAAAGGGATAGAAAGTCTCTTTAAGGAAATAAGTATTGAAAACTTCCCTAATCCAGGGAAGGACATAGACACTTAGGCCAGGGAAGCTCAGAGATCCCCTGACAAAAGGAACGCCAGCAAGACAACACCAAGACATGTAATAATTAAAATGGCAAAAATCAAGGATAAGGAGAGAGTGTTGAAAGCAGCCAGAGAGAGAAAAAACGATTGCTTATAAAGGAAATCCCATCAGGTTATCAGCAGAGTTCTCAACAGAAACTCTTTAGGCCAGAAAGGAGTGGTACAATATATTCAGTGGACTGAAACAGAAGGGCCTCCAACCAAGAGTCCTCTAGTGGATGATATTATCACTTACATTTGAAGCAGGCATTAAACGTTTTCCAGATAAATAAAAGTTGAAGGAATTTGCCACCACTAAGCCAGTTTTACATAACAATATTCACATTATAGGGGCTGATAAAGGGATTGCTGTAGATGGAAATAACCCTAAGGCTAAATAGATTTCAGTGGTGAAAATAAACCCACAGTAAAGATAGTAGGTCAACAAATTACCAAGCAAGTATGGAATTAAAAACAAAACAAAGCAAAATCAACTATATACAAAATCAGTCAAGGGATACATAAAAGCCTCAGATTATGACATCTAATATAAAAAATGTGGAGGAGGAAGAAGAATAAAGGGGAAAAAGTACCTTTAGATTGTGTTTGAAATAGAATAATCAGCAATTTAAGATAGACTACTATATAGTTAAGGAGCAATCCCTGAATCTTTGGTAACCACAAAACCAAAGCCTACACTAAATACACACACACACATTTTAAGAAGAGAAAGAAATCCAATTACAACACTAAAGAAAATGATCAATAACAAAAAAACATAAGAGAGGAAGAAAAGATCAGAGAGGAGATATAAAAACAGCAGAAAACACAATAAAATGGCAATAAGTACATATCTATCAATAATCACCTAAAATGTAAGTGGACTGAATGTGCCAAAAAATAAAAAAGACATGGAGTGGTAGAAGAGGTAAGGAAACAAGACCCATCTATATGCTGCCTATAAGAGACTCATTTCAGACCCAAAGACATACACAGACTAAAATTGAAGGGATGGAAAAAGATATTGGATGCAAATAACAAAGAAGGAGAAAAAAACAGAAGTAGGGGTACTTTTATCAGACAAAATTTATTTCAAAACAAAGAGAGTAACAAGAGACATAGGACATTAGATAATGATAAAGGGATCAGTTCAACAACAGGATATAACCATTGTAAATATTTCTCCACCCAAAATAAGAGTACCTAAATATGTAATACAAATCCTAACAGAATTAAATGAGGAAATAGATTGCAACACATTCATTTTAGGAGACTTTAACACACCACTCACATCAATAGACAGATCAATCAGGCAGAAAATAAATTAGGAAACAGAGGCACTGAACAATACATTAGATCAAGCTGACTTAACAGAGATCTACAGAACACTCCATCCAAAAGCAGCAGGATACACATTTGTCTTATGTGTATATGCAACGTTCTCCAGAATAGATCACATTCTAGGCCACAAGAAGAGTCTCAATAAATTAAAAAGGATTGAAATTGTATCAAACAGCCTCTCAGACCACAATGGTATGAAACTAGAAATAAACTACACAAAGAAAACAAAAAGACTTACAAACACACGAAGGTTAAACAATATGCTTTTAACTAATCAGTGGATCAATAACCAAATTAAAACAGAAATCAAGCAATATATGCAGACAAAAACAAAAACACAACAGCCCCAAATCTGTGGAATGCTGCACAGGCAGTTCTAAGAGGAAAGTACATAGAATATAGGCTTACCTCAAGACAAGAACAATCCCAAATAAACAGTCTAAAACCAAAATTAAAGAAACTATAAAATGAAGAACAAATGAAACCCAAAGTCAGTACAAGGAGGAACATAATCAAGATCAGAGAAGAAATAAAATAGAGAATAAAACAACAGGAAAAAAATCAATGAAACCAGGAGCTGGTTCTTTGAGAAAATAAACAAAATACATAAAACTCTAGCCAAGGGGCAGAGCCAAGATGGCGGCGTGAGTAGAGCAGAGGAAATTTCCTCCCAAAAACATACATATTTTTGAAAATACAACAAATACAACTATTTCGAAAAGAGAGACCAGAAGACACAGGACAACAGCCAGGCTACATCCACACCTGTGAGAACCCAGTGCCTTGTGAAGGGGGTAAGACACAAGCCGCGGCCCAGCGGGACCCGAGCGCCCCTCACCCCAGCTCCTGGCAGGAGGAGAGGAGTCGGAGTGGGCAGGGAGAGGGAGCCCAGGACTACTAAATACTCAGTCCTAGCCATCCACACCGAAGCACAGACACATAGTGCGTGGGGTGCTGGATACTAGGGAAATGGGGCAGTAAAATCTGTGAGCAGGTCCCCACTGCCAGCACCCCTGGGACAAAGAAAAGCTAGTGCCCTTTGAAAGTCTTAAAGGGACAGGGACTCACAGCTGGACGGAGGTGTCCCGGCACAATCAACTCAGCTGCTGGGAACCCGGGGAACTCCAGGTACCCTAACCCCCTGTGCGGCAGCACAGCTCCAAGGCCCCTCACAGTGATAAACAACCTCCTTCCCATTCCCGCTCCAGCACAACCTTGCCATAGAGGAGCCCACAGCAACCATGCGTGGAGCTTCCTTTACAGTGGCCGGGCAAGAATCAGAGACCCTATCTGTGCGCAGCTGCCCAGCACAAGCTGCTAGAGGTCACCATTCTCCCAGGAGAGGAAGACCACAAACTAGCAAGAAGGGATGTTCTCCCAGCTGACATGTGCCAACTACCCACGACTATCTCTATTGCCATGAAAAGGCAGAATAATTTGATACAGACCAGATTAACCCAGACAGTCTCCCCTGAAAAGGAATCTGGGGAGATAGACCTAACCAATCTTCCTGAAAAAGAATTTAAAAGCAAGGTCATAACCATGCTGATGGAGCTGCAGAGAAATATGCAAGAGCTAAGGAGGGAGAATACAGAAATAAAACAATCTCTGGAAGGATTTAAAAGCAGAATGGATGAGATGCAAGAGGCCTTTGATGGATTAGAAACTAGAGAACAGGAATGCATAGAAGCTGATGCAGAGAGAGATAAAAGGATCTCCAGGATTGAAACAGCACTAAGAGAACTGTGTGACCAATACAAAAGGAGCAATATCTGCACTATAGGGGTACCAGAAGAAGAAGAGAGAGAAAAAGGGATAGAAAGTGTCTTTGAAGAAATAATTGCTGAAAACTTCCCTAAACTGGGGGAGGAAATAGTCGCTCAGACCACAGAAATAGACAGAACCCCCAACAGAAGGGACCCAAAGAGGACAACACCAAGACACATAATACTTAAAATGGCAAAGCTCAAGGACAAGGACAGAATTTTAAAGGCAGCTAGAGAGAAGAAAAAGGTCACCTACAAAGGAAAACCCATCAGGCTATCATCAGACTTCTCAACAGAAACCTTACAGGCCAGAACAGAATGACATGATATATTTAATGCAATGAAAGAGAAGGGCCTTGAACCAAGAATACTGTAGCCAGCACAATTATCATTTAAATATGAAGGAGGGATTAAACAATTCCCAGACAAGCAAAAGTTGAGGGAATTTGCCTCCCACAAACCACCTCTATAGGGTATGTTAGAGGGACTGCTCTAGATGCGAGCACCCCTAAGGCTAAATAGATGTCACCAGAGAAAATAAAATCACAGCAAAGAAAGCAGACCAACCAAATACTAACTAAAAACAAAAAATAAAATCAACTACCCACAAAAGCAGTCAAAGAAAACACAAAAGAGCACAGAATAAATGGAGGAGGAAGAATAAGAAGGGAGAGAAACAAAGAATCATCAGACAGTGTTTATAATAGCTCAATAAGTGAGTTAAGTTAGACAGGAAGATATTAAAGAAGCTAACCTTGAACCTTTGGTAACCACAAATCTAAAGCCTGCAATGACAATAAGTACACATCTTTCAGTAATCACCCTGAATGTAAATGGACTGAATGCACCAATCAAAAGACACAGAGTAATAGAATAGATAAAAAAGCAAGACCCATCCATATGCTGCCTTCAAGAGACTCACCTCAAACCCAAAGACATGCACAGACTAAAACTCAAGGGATGGAAAAAGATATTTCATGCAAACAACAGGGAGAAAAAAGCAGGTGTTGCAGTACTAGTATCAGAGAAAATAAACCTCAAAACAAAGAAAGTAACAAGAGATGAAGAAGGACATTACATAATGATAAGGGGGTCAGTCCAACAAGAGGATATAACCATTATAAATATATATGCACCCAACACAGGAGTACAAGCATATGTGAAACAAACACTAACAGAATTAAAGGAGGAAATAGAATGCAATGCATTCATTTTAGGAGACTTCAACACACCACTCACTCCAAAGGACAGATCCACCAGACAGAAAATAAGTAAGGACACAGAGGCACTGAACAACACACTAGAACAGATGGACCTAATAGACATCTATAGAACTCTACATCCAAAACCAACAGGAAACACATTCTTCTCAAGTGCACATGGAACATTCTCCAGAATAGACCACATACTGGGCCACAAAAAGAGCCTCAGTAAATTAAAAAAGATTGAAATTCTACCAACCAACTTTTCAGACCACAAAGGTATAAAACTAGAAATAAATTGTACAAAGAAAGCAAAAAGGCTCACAAACACATGGAGGCTTAACAACATGCTCCTAAATAATCAATGAATCAATGACCAAATTAAAATAGAGATCAAGCAATATATGGAAACAAATGACAACAACACAAAGCCCCAACTTCTGTGGGACGCAGTGAAAGCAGTCTTAAAAGGAAAGTATAAAGCAATCCAGGCATATTTAAAGAAGGAAGAACAACCCTAAATGAATAGTCTAACGTCACAATTATCTAAATTGGAAAAATAAGAACAAATGAGGCCTAAAGTCAGCAGATGGAGGGACATAATAAAGATCAGAGAAGAAATAAATAAAATTGAGAAGAATAAAACAATAGAAAAAATCAATGAAACCAAGAGCTGGTTCTTTGAGAAAATAAACAAAATAGGTAAGCCTCTGGCCAGACTTATTAAGAGAAAAAGAGAATCAACACACATCAACAGAATCAGAAATGAGAAAGGAAAAATCACGACAGACCCCACAGAAATACAAAGAATTATTAGAGAATACTATGAAAACCTATATGCTAGCAAGCTGGAAAACCTAGAAGAAATGGACAACTTCCTAGAAAAATACAACCTTCCAAGACTGACCAAGGAAGAAACAGAAAATCTAAACAAACCAACTACCAGCAAAGAAATTGAATTGGTAATCAAAAAGCTACCCAAGAACAAAACTCCTGGACCAGATGGATTTACCTTGGAATTTTATCAGACATACAGAGAAGACATAATACCCATTCTCCTTAAAGTTTTCTGAAAAATAGAAGAGGAGGGAATACTCCCAAACTCATTCTATGAAGCCAACATCACCCTAATACCAAAACCAGGTAAAGACCCAGGTAAAATTCATTTAATTACAAATGAATCCAGTTTCATTCTCTTGCATGTAGCTGTCCAGTTTTGCCAACACCAGTTGTTGAAGAGGCTGTCGTTTCCCCATCGTCTATTCATGGCTCCTTTATAATATATTAATTGACCAAGTATGCTTGGGTTTATATCTGGGCTCTCTAGTCTGTTCCATTGGTCTGTGGGTCTGTTCTTGTGCCAGTACCAAACTGTCTTGAGTACTGTGACTTTGTAGTAAAGCTTGAAGTCAGGGAGCTTAATCCCCCTCCACCCCTGCTTTATTCTTCCTTCTCAGGATTGCTTTGGCTGTTCATGGTCTTTTGTGGTTCCGTATGAATTTTAGAACTGTTTGCTCTAGTTCATTGAAGAATGCTGTTGGTATTTTGATAGGGTTTGCACTGAATCTGTAGATTGCTTTAGGCAGGATGGCCATTTGACAATATTAATTCTTCCTATCCATGAGCATGGGATGTGTTTCCATTTATTGGTATTTTCTTTAATTTCTCTCATGAGTGTCTTGTTTTCAGGGTATAGGTCTTTCACTTCCTTGGATAGGTTTATTCCTAGGTGTTTCATTCTTTTTGGTGCAATTGTGAATGGAATTTTCCTGATTTCTCTTTCTGCTAGTTCATTGTTAGTATATAGGAATGCAGCAGATTTCTGTTGTATTGGTTTTGTATCCTGCAGCTTTGCCAAATTCAGTTATTCTAGTTGTTTTGGAGTGGATTCTTTAGGGTGTTTTATGTACAATATCATGTCATCTGCAAACAGTGACAATTTAACTTCTTCTTTGCTGATCTGGATGCTTTTTATTTCTTTGTGTTGTCTGACTCCTGTGGCTAGGACCTCCAGTGAAATATTGAATAAAAGTTGGGAGAATGGGCATCTTTGTCTTGTTCCCCATATTAGAGGAAAATCTTTCAGCTTTTTGCTGTTAAGTATGATGTTGGCTGTGTGTTTGTTATATATGGTGTGTATTGTGTTGAGGTAGTTACCCTCTATACCCATTTTGTTGAAAGGTATTATCATGAATGGATGTTGATTTTTGTTAAATGCTTTTTCAGCATTCATGGAGATCATCATGTAGTTTTTGTTCTTTTTGTTGACGTAGTGGATGATGTTAATGGATTTTTAAATATTGTACCATCCTTGCGTCCCTGGAATAAATCCTTCTTGATCATGATGTATGATCTTTTTGATGTAGTTTTCAATTTGGTTTGCTAATATTTTTTTGAGTATTTTTGCATGTATGTTCATCAGGGATATTGGTCTGTAATTTTCTTTTTTGTTGGGTTGTTGCCTGGTTTTGGCATTAGAATGATGCTGGCTTCGTAGAATGAGTTTGGAAGTATTCCCTCCTCTTCTACTTTTTGGAAAACTTTAAGAAGCATAGGTATTACATCTTCTGTAAATGTCTGATAAAATTCAGTGGTGAAGCCATCTGGTTGGGCATTTTGTTCTTGGATAGTTTTTTAAATTACAAATTCTATTTCATTGCTGGTAATTGGTCTTTTTAGATTTTCTATTTCTTCCTGAGTCAGCCTTGGAAGATTGCATTTTTCTAGAAAGTTGTCCATTTCTTCTAGATTATCCAATTTGTTAGTATATAATTTTTCATAGTATTCTCTAATAATTCTATGTATTTCTGTGGTGCCCGTAGTAATTTTTCCTTTCTCATTTCTGATTCTGTTTGTGTGCAGACTCTCTTTTTTCCTTGAAAAGTCTGGCTAGAGGTTTATCTATTTTGTTTATTTTCTCAAAGAGCCAGCTATTGGTTTCATTAATTCTTTATATTGTTTTATTATTCTCAGTTTTATTTTTTTCTTCTCTGATCTTTATTATGTCCTCCTTCTGAATTTGGGCCTCATTTGTTCTTCTTTTTCTAGTTTCATTAACTGTAAATTAGGCTGTTCATTTGGGATTTTTCTTCTTCCTTGAGATAGTCCTGAGTTGCTATATAAGTTCCTCTTAGAACCGCCTTTGCTGCGTCCCACAAAAGTTGGGGCATTGAGCTGTTTTTTTCATTTGTCTCCTTATATTGCTTGATCTCTGTTTTAATTTGGTCATTGATCCATTGATTATTTAGGAGCATGTTGTTAATCCTCCACGTGTTTGTGGGCCTTTTTGTTTTCTTTGCACAGTTTAATTCTACCTTCATTCCTTTGTGATCTGAGAAGCTGGTTGGTACAATTTCAATCTTTTTGAACTTACTGAGGATCTTTTTGTAGCCTAGTAGAAGATCTGTTCTTGAAAATGTTCCATGTGCACTTGAGCAGAATGTGTATCCTGTTGCTTTTGGGTGTAGAGTTCTGTAGATGTCTGTTAGGTCCATCTGTTCTAGTGTGTTGTTCAGTGCCTCTGTGTCCTTACTTATTTTCTGTCTGGTTGATCTGTCCTTTGGAGTGAGTGGTGTGTTGAACTCTCCTAAAATGAATGTATTGCATTCTATTTCCCCTTTTAATACTAGTAGTATTTGTTTCACATATGTAGGTGCTCCTGTGTTGGGTCCATAGATATAGTGGTTATATCCTCTTGTTGGACTGACAAGTTTATCATTATGTAATGTCCTTCTTTGTCTCTTGTTAGTTTCTTTGTTTTGAAGTCTATTTTGTCTGGAACAAGTACTGCAACTCCTGCTTTTTTCTCCCTATTAGTTGCATGAAATATCTTTTTCCATCCCTTCACTTTTAGTCTGTGTATGTCTTTGGGTTTGAAGTGAGTCTCTTGTAGGCAGCATATAGATGGGTCTTGATTTTTTGTCTATTCTGTACCTCTATGTCTTTTGATTAGTACATTCAGTCCATTTACATTTAGGGTGATTGTTGAAAGATATGTGCTTATTGCCATTGCAGGCTTTGAGTTCATAGTTACCAAAGGTTCAAGGGCAGCTTCTTTATTATCTAAGGGTCTAACTTAACTTCTTATTATGCTGTTATTAACACAATCTAAAGATTCTTTTTTTTCTCCCTTCTTTTTCTTCCTCCTCCACTCTTCATATGTTAGGTGTACTCTTTGTGTATTCCTTGACTGACTTTATGGGTAGCTGATTTAATTTTGCATTTGGTTAGTAATTTATTGGTTTACTTCCTTTACAGTGGTTTTATTTTCTCTGGTGGCTCCTATTTAGCCTTAGGAGCACTTCCATCTAGAGCATTCCCTTTAAAATGCACTGTAAATATGTTTTGTAGGAGGGAAATTCCCTCACCTTTTGCTTATCTGGAAATTGTTTAATCCCTCCTTCAAATTTGTATGATAATCTTGCTGGGTAGAGTGTTCTTGGTTCGAGTCCCTTCTGTTTCATTGCACTGAATATATCATATTACTCCCTTCTGGCCTGTAAGGTTTCTGCTGAGAAGTCTGATGATAGCCTGATGGGTTTTCCTTTGTAGGTGATCTTTTTTCCTCTCTCTGGCTGTTTTTAATACTCTGTCTTTGTCCTTGATCTTTGCCATTTTAATTATATGTTTTGGTGTTGTCTTCCTTGGGTCCCTTGTGTTTGGAGATCTGTGTATTTCCATGGCCTGAGAGACTAATTCCTTCCCCAGATTGGGGAAGTTTTCAACAATTTATTTCTTCAAAGACACTTTCTATCCCATTTTCTCTCTCCTCTTCTGCTGGCACCCCTATAATGTGAATTTTGTGAAAGTAAATTTGAAATGAATTGAAGACCTGAATGTAAGTCATGAAACCATAAGTCTCTGCAAAGAAAATATAGGCAAAAATATCTTGAATATGAACATTACCAACTTTTTCCTGAACCTGTGTCCTCGGGCTAGGGAAACAAAATAAACAATGAATAAATGTGACTACATCAAACTAAAATACTTCTGTATAGCAAAGGACACCATCAGAACAAAAAGGCATCCTACAGTATGAGAAAATATATTCATAAATGACTCATCTGATAAGGGGTTAACATCCAAAGTATATAAAGAACTCACATGTCTCAACACCCAAAGAATAAATAAATAACCCCATCAAAAAAAAAAATGGTCAGAGGACCTGAACAGACACTTCTCCAAAGAAGAAATACAAATGGCCAACAGGCATATGAAAAGTTGCTCCACATTACCGATCATCAGATAAATGCAAATTAAAACCACAATGGGGTATCACCTCACACCAATTAGGATGGCCACTATCCAAAACACAAGAAATAACAAATGCTGGTGAGGGTCTGGGGAAACAGGAGCCCTCCTACACTGTTGGTGGAACTGCAAATTGGTGCAAACCCTGTGAAAAGCAGTATGGAGGTTCCTCAATAAAAGTAAAAATAAATATATCATTTGACTCAGTAATTCTGTTTCTAGGAATTTACCCAAAGAAAACAAGATCCCTGATTCAAAAAGATACATTCACCCCTATGTTCATAGCCTCATTGTTTGCAATAGGCAAGATATGGAAACAACCTAAGTGTCCATCAATAGATGATTGGATAAAGAAGTTGTGGTACATACCTAATGGAGTATTATTCAACCAGAAAAATAAAAGAAATCCTGCCATGTGCAACAACATGGATGAATCTAGAGGGTATTATGCTCAGTGAAATAAACCAGGCAGAGAAAGACAAATACCATATGATTTCACTTATTTGTGGAATATAAAAATAGAGCAAAACATAAGGAACAAAACAGCATCAGACTCACAGACACTGAGAAGTGACTAGTGGTTACCAAGGGGTAGGGGAATGTGTGTGGGGGTGAGGTAGGGAGAAAGGGGACTGTTGAACCACTGTGACGTATATTTTGATTAAAAAAAAAAAGATTTACATACAAAAGGACCTGAGGAAAAAATTCTGGAAATAAAAGGCGAGTGGGGGAAGTCCCTTATTTTCAACTGGGGGAATTAAGCTTTATACTTTTTATTTGCATTTGCCTTTCTAGGTGTTGTGAGGCATGTTGTGCGTAGGTGTGTGTTGTGGGAGGGAAGGTGTTGCATGGATGTGTGTTGTATTGACATTGTGAAATGGGTCTGTCCGGGATGCCGGGTGTGAGGGAGTTTCTGCTGTTGGAGGTTATTCGGACAGTTGAGTGGCGTTAAAGCGTTGGTCCTGTGTGTGTATTGTTTGGACTGTGCAGATGAGGAGCGCCGCGTGCGAGGGAGTGGCGTTGAGCGGACTCAGCCCATAGCTTGGTTGGGGAAAACAACAAAAGGGATGCCCAGGAGATGAGGCCTAATTCCACGATTTCGATGAGGCCTAATTCCACGATTTCGAAAAGCCGTTTGCAGCCATCCTTCTTCGTCTCTGTGGCAGGAGGACTACAATTCTCAGGATGCCCCGCTCCCCCACCAACTAAGAAAAGGGATCTCTTCAACAGGCTGGCCTGGGACAAGGCTGGTCAGGATGAGAGGCAGCCCGGCCAATGCGTGACCCCAGCCCAATCGAAACGGACGCTGTTTGCGCCGATGCTGACTGGAATATTTGGCGCCTTTGTTTCAGTGGCGGAGGCCTTGATAGGCGGGTCGAATGGCCAGTGAGGAGGCGGGAAGGTGGTGCCAGAGAGTGTGGGCGGGGAGAGATGCTGAGTAGCAGGCGGTTTGCCCAATAACGGGGTGGAAGTCTCTGGAGCTGTCGATAGAGTCGATAAGAGGCGGGCGACTGTAGGTGCAGAGTGTGTGCCATGGCGGAGCCGGTGAGGAACCCGGCTAGGCCGTCCGGAAGAGGCTCTGTCGGCCGAGGGGCTCAGGGGTCCCGGGGCCCCCGGGGCCGGCGTCCTCGCGCCCAACGGTCTCCAGCCCGTTGTACGCCGGACTCGGTGCTTGTGGACTTGGTCAGCGACAGCGATGAGGATATCTTGGAGGTCCCAACTGAGGGCGGAGCTGTGGGTCCTGTCGAGGTCCCGCTCTCGGGGCCCTCGGTAACGCCGCTGCTGGCCGCGCCCCAGGACGACAGCGACAGTGAGAGCGAAGGGGCGGGCGCACAGCCTGCTGGAGCCCCGCGGGCCCTCGTCAGGCGGCGGCGGCGGCGGCGGCGGCTGCTGTTGGATCCAGGGGAGGCGCCGGTTGTTCCTGTGTACTCCGGGAAGGTGCAGCCAGGTCCCCGGGAGGGCTAGCACGGAAGCGCTGGGTTTAGGGAGGGCTGAGGTTAGGGTTGTGTTAGTCTTGGGGTACTAAACAGAAGCAGGTACCAGGGCATCGGAGGAGGAGAGATGCCGGGTTCCTAGGGTTTCTGCAGATTGGGGAGATGCAGGGGCTTGGAGTGAATTGGGAGTTTGGGATTCCAAGGAGCTGGAGTGTTGGCGCCATAGAGAAGCTAAGGGGCTGGGACTGGGATTTGGTGCATATTGGGTTTTGAGGATGAGGTTCATTGCTAAGGATCCAGGAAGTTAGGGCATATGAAGCCGGGGCATGGAAGTCCAGGGAGGACTGGGGAGCTCCGGGTGGTGGGGGGACCTAGGGAGCTAGGATTTCCTAGGGTTCTAAGCAGGATGGCTAGTGAAAGAAAACTAAACCTGCATCCTCAGAGTGCCTAAGGGAGAGCTGGGGGTGTAGGAGGAAGGGTACTCCTATTTTGGATCCTGGGGAAGCTGGGCTTCTGAATCCCCAGGAGAGGGCAGTGGTGTGTACATCCTTGGGGAACACGGGAGGTGGAGGATGCCTGGGTATGAGGGAGGAATCATTCCTTTTTTCCTTTCAGTGGAAGGAGGACTTGGGACTGACCCACTTTTGTCCTTGCAGGTGAGGAACAGCCTCCACCTTATCCCGGATCACCTGTCCCTCTTGAAACTCTGTCCCCCAGGAGCTGAGGAAGGTAAGGGAGGCATTCAGGGAAAGGTGCCCAGTGCTGGGCTGTCTGAGGAGGCTCCTTGGAATTTGCAACCCTGTAGTTGGTTGTTTCCCAAGCTCAGAGGCAGGGCATGGGAAGAGTGACTCCTGCATCCTTAGAAAAAAGCTTCAGCACTGAAAAGAGCTGGATTGTTAATCAGAAGGTACAGGAAGTGTTGTTAAACCGTATGTCCCCCACTCTAATAAAAGGCATAAGACTGTGCTAATCTGCAGATTTCCAGGCCATCCCAGAGATTCTGATTCTGTAATCTTGGAAACAGGGGAGGGAAAGGCATTGAGATCTGTAACATCTTGTTAATATTTACAACAAGTTCCTTGGAAACACTTTGGAGCCAGTAGGGTGTTCTTTGAATCTTACTAGGGCTGCCCAGCCTTTGTCTTCCCAAGTGATGTGATTTTTGCAAAACACCAAAGGGCAGTGAATAGGAATCAAGTCTAATAAGGAAGTGATACAATGGGCAAGTTCAGACCTTGGACCAAGACGTCTGTACCATGATAGGGTGCAGCTGAGTGATTAAGAGCTGATTTAGGAAACAGCTGGCCTAGGCTTGAATCCTAGCTTTACAGGTAACTATGACCTTGGACAAGTTAATCTCTCATGCTTCAGTTTCCTCATCAGGAAAATGGGGATCATAGTGGACCTATGTCAAAGGATTTTGGTGATAATTAATTAAAGAGACTATATAGAGAGCCCACTCTCAGGATGTGTGTTAGTACAGTACCTGGAATGTAAAATGTGAAGGTACCTCTGACCTTACTACTCCAAATGGCCCAGTGGCGTTGGTCATCCCCTGGGAACTTATCAGAAGGGCAGAATCATAGGCCTCTTGCAACTGCCTTATTTAGCCAGGACAGGATTTCTCAACCTCAGGACTACTGACATTTGGACTGGATAATTCTTTGTGTGGGGCTGTCCTGTGCATTGTGAGATGTTTAGCAGCATCCTGACCTCTACCAACCAGATGCCAGTATCACCCCCCCAACCCCTCCATCACTGTGGCAACAGAAATTATCTCCAGATATTGCCCCCTGGGAGGCAAAATTGCCTCCGGTGGAGAGGCACTGATCTAGCATTTATTATCATTGTTTTGTTTTCAATTTTGGTGGTTAATGATGATCTTTTTTTAAAAAATTTTTTTAAAAATTCATTTTATTATCATTACTCTACAATTACATGAAGAACATTATGGTTACTAGACTCCCCCCTTCACCAAGTCCCTCCCCACAAACCCCATTACAGTCACTGTCCATCAGCATAGTAAGATGCTGTAGACTCACTACTTGTCTTCTCTGTGTTGCACATCCCTCCCTGTGCCCCCCACTGCATTATACATGCTAATCGTAAGGCCCCCTTTCTTTTTTCCTGCCCTTATCCCTCCCTTCCCACCCCTCCTGTCCAGTCCCTTTCCCTTTGGTAACCATTAGTCCATTCTTGGGTTCTGTGATTCTGCTGCTGTTTTGTTCCTTCTTTTTTTCTTTGTTCTTATACTCCACATATCAGTGAAATCATTTGGTACTTGTCTTTCTCCACCTGGCTTATTTCACTGAGCATAATACCCTCTAGCTCCATCCATGTTGTTGCAAATGGTAGGATTTGTTTTCTTCTTATGGCTGAATAATACTCCATTGTGTATATGTACCACATCTTCTTTATCCATTCGTCTACTGATGGACACTTAGGTTACTTCCGTTTCTTGGCTATTGTAAATAGTGCAGTGATAAACATAGGGGTTCATCTGTCTTTTTCAAACTGGGTTGCTGCATTCTTAGGGTAAATTCCTAGAAGTGGAATTCCTGGGTCAAATGGTATTTCTATTTTGAGCTTTTTGAGGAACTTCCGTACTGCTTCCACAGTGGTTGAACTAATTTGCATTCCCACCAGCAGTGTAGTAGGGTTCCCCTTTCTCCACAACCTTGCCAACATTTGTTGTTTGTCTTTTGGATGGTGGCAATCCTTACTGGTGTGAGGTGATATTTCATTGTGGTTTTAATTTGCATTTCTCTGATGACAAGCGATGTGGAGCATCTTTTCATGTGTCTGTTGGCCATCTGAATTTCTTCTTTGGAGAACTGTCTGTTCAGCTCCTCTGCCCATTTTTTAATTGGATTGTTCACTATTTGTTTGTTGAGGTGTGTGAGCTCTTTATATATTTTGGATGTCAACCCTTTATCGGATCTGTCATTTATGAATATATTCTCCCATACCGTAGGATACCTTTTTGTTCTATTGATGGTGTCCTTTGCTGTACAGAAGCTTTTCAGCTTGATATAGTCCCACTTGTTCATTTTTGCTTTTGTTTCCCTTGCCCAGGGAGATATGTTCATGAAGAAGTTGCTCATGTTTATGTTCAAGAGATTTTTGCCTATGTTTTTTTCTAAGAGTTTTATGGTTTCATGACTTACACTCAGGTCTTTGATCCATTTTGAATTGACTTTTGTGTATGGGGTTAAACAGTGATCCAGTTTCATTCTCTTACATGTAGCTGTCCAGTTTTGCCAGCACCATCTGTTGAAGAGACTGTCATTTCCCCATTGTATGTCCATGGCTCCTTTATCATATATTAATTGACCATATATCTTTGGGTTCATATCTGGGGTCTCTATTCTGTTCCACTGGTCTGTGGCTCTGTTCTTGTGCCAGTACCAAATTGTCTTGATTACTGTGGCTTTGTAGTAGAGCTTGAAGTTGGGGAGTGAGATCCCCCCCACTTTATTCTTCCTTCTCAGGATTGCTTTAGCTATTCGGGGTCTTTGGTGTGTTTCCATATGAATTTTTGAACTATTTGTTCTAGTTCGTTGAAGAATGTTGTTGGTAATTTGATAGGGATTGTATCAAATCTGTATATTGCTTTGCGCAGGATGGCATTTTGACGATATCAATTCTTCCTAGCCAAGAGCACGGGATGAGTTTCCTTTTGTTAGTGTCCTCTTTAATTTCTCTTAAGAGTGTCTTACAGTTTTCAGGGTATAGGTCTTTCACTTCCTTGGTAAGGTTTATTCCTAAGTATTTTAATCTTTTTGATGCAATTGTGAATGGAATTGTTTTCCTGATTTCTCTTTCTATTAGTTCATTGTTAGTGTATAGGAAAGTCACAGATTTCTGTGTGTTAATTTTGTATCCTGCAACTTTGCTGTATTCCAATATCAGTTCTAGTAGTTTTGAAGTGGAGTCTTTAGGGCTATTTATGTACAATATCATGTCATCTACAAACAGTGACAGTTTAACTTCTTCTTTACCAATTTGGATTCCTTGTATTTCTTTGTTTTGTCTAATTGCCGTGGCTAGGACCTCCTAATGATGATCTTTTATGTCTTTACCTGATTCCCCTCCCTTCCCCACCCATTCCATCCCACACTCTCAAGTCTCTCTGTGCCCACCAAGTTAAGTACAGAAATAAAATAAGAGAAACATTAAAAAAAAAAATTATCCTTTGACAACATCTGTTTTAATGTACATTTTATAACATACATAATAGTATGTACATGTATAGTAAGTAGTATATGTGTATTAAGTAAACATATTTTCCGGTTGTCCTGTCTTGAGTCTTGGCATTTGGCTCAGTCACTCTCCCGTTCTGCCACACTCCAGCCCATCCTTTTCTCTGTGTTAGGCATTTCCCTACTGACTCACACCAGTGAGCACTTCCCCAGTATTACTGTTGGTTGTGTGTGTGTCAGGGCCCTGTAGTCTCCTTTTTCAGGACCTTGTGAAGCCCTTGCCTTGTCTCTCCTTGGCCTCTCACTGCCCTCTCTTGGCTAACGCTTCCCCAGAGGTGGATATGGCTGATTCTAGCAGTCCCCAGGCTGAAGATCCCCCATGCCCAGATTCTCCCTGGAAGAAGAAGCTGAGGAGTAAGGAAGCAGAAGAAGAGAAGAAAGAGGTGTTTCTGTGAGTGAGGGCAGGGCACTGGGACCCGAGGAGCAGAAAGGGAGTTGGAGGGGTAGGCTGAGGCAGGTGCCACCCTTGAGGGACTCCTGAAAGGCTAAGGAGAAGGGATGGAAGGATCTTGAGGCTCAGGTGAGGAATGATGGGAGAAGAGATGGCTCACATCGGAGGATGACAGCAGACTCTTTGTGCCCACCTATGGAAGTGGAGTGTTTTGTCTGTGTTTGAGGCAGTAGTAATGCAGGTGTGCGACTCTGGAGATCACCCTTGGGGTTCAGATCTGGCCAGCTGTCTCTTAACTATTCTTTCTGTGCCTCACTTCCTCTTCTGTAAATGGGGACAGAGTGTCGGAGAATTTGTGAGTAGGTTAAGAGTTAACATGGCATCTAGTAGGTGCTTGGTGTCTGTTGGATGTTGTTAGACATTCACCTAGGAAGTGACTTGTATTAAAAGTTAGGCATTTTCCTTCCTAATATTTGGGTTCTGTAAATATAAAAAGAGATGACATGGATTTCCCTGTCTTTACCTCCCCATCTTCTAATAAGATGGATGGCCGGAAGCTGCTCCATCTTGCTTCTCCAATTCCCCTCACAAGGACAGGTGTGGGGCTGGGGCCCCTCCTTTTCCTCCGTCCTGCTCCTCTCTTCTCTCTGCAGGGCTCAGGATACTTCTCCTTTGTCCCCACCTCTGCGAAGGACCAAAAGCAGAAAACATACCCGGGCACTGCAGAAGTTAAGGTGCCAAGGGTGGGGGCTCTGGTTGGAATGGAGAGGGGCAGCTGGAGTGGCCTAACCCTGGCTGACCCGAGGTCCTTTCTGTACTCCAGGGAGGTGAACAAGCGCCTCCAAGATCTCCGTTCTTGCCTGAGTCCCAAGCAGCACCAGGACCAGGACCACCTGAGACAAGAGGATGAGGTGGTCTTGGTGGAGGGGCCTACCTTCCCACAGAGCTCCCGACTCTTCCAGCTCAAAATCCGGTGCCGGGCTGACCTGGTCAGATTGCCCATCAGAATGGTAAGTGCCTGCAGGGCCTATGGGAGACGGGTCCCAGGAACTGCCTGTTGGGGCACTGTGGCGTCGGGGTGGAAGGGACTCTGCCTTCTCTGCCCCCTGTTCTCTGGGGCTGCCTGCCATGCCTTTGCATTTGCTGGTGTTTTTGTCTGGATTGTCCTTTCCTCACTCTCTCCTCTCTTTCTGGAAAACTTCCCACCCATTTTTCAAGGCTCCTCTTAAGCATCCTAGGGAGCTTTACCTAGTGGCCCTCTCCCCAGGGTGCAGCCCATCCCTCTTTCCTTCCTTTAGACCCTGTGCTTCCCTCCTGTGCTTGCTCTTACTGCCTTAGACACAAAGATGTCACTCAGTTGTTCCTAGCTCCCCCAGCTTCCTGGTGAAGACTACTGTTTTTGTGGGGATGACCCCAATTCCAAAACAAGACTCATAACCAATTACCATTTATTGAGCTGTAACCATGCTTGGGCAAGCAGCTAAGCCTGAGGTTGCAAACTGGCAGCTCACGGCTTTAGAAACAGTACAGCTTTTTTTTTGCCCTGCAGAATGCTTTTGAAACTTAGTGGGTGATTTCATACAAAGGTCCAAATGGATGGCTTCTCCTAAATAAGCAGATGTAGTCACACTGGCCTGTATTCCTACATGGTGCCAATCAGCTGGAGCTGCGTAACCAACTGCCCTGTTTAGACGAGGCATATGAATTCCAGTTTGCTGCAATCCCACCACTCCTTTTTTTCCTCCTATCGTGGCTGCTTCCTTGCCCAAACCCCTTATCGATAAGTCTATACTCTAACAGGTAAATATGAGACTCACAGCTGAGCAGCTCAGCAAGTAGCAAAGGCCAGAAACTTGTGTTGGAGGGGGTAGGGTGGGTTGGGGCTCATCAAGGCAGAAAGGCCTCCTTTGCTTCTTGTCCTCCCCAGTCGGAGCCCCTACAGGGTGTGGTGGACCACATGGCTGCCCATCTTGGGGTGTCCCCAAGCAGGATCCTCTTGCTCTTTGGAGAGACAGAGCTGTCCCCCACTGCCACCCCCAGGACTCTAAAGCTTGGAGTAGCTGACATCATTGGTGAGAGGAAGGAAGGGAGGTGGAGTCTCGAGGAGGACTTTGCCACAGGGAGGGGATAGGGGGAAGGCCCAGAGGAGGCCCTGCATTCAACCCTGGATTCCCCATCCTGCCTCCTGCAGACTGTGTGGTGCTAGCAAGTTCTCCAGAGGCTGAAAGGATGTCCCAGCTGCTCCAGCTGCGGGTGCAAGGGAAGGAGAAGCACCAGATGCTGGAAGTCTCCCTGTCTCCAGTGAGTGGGAGAGATGGCTGTCCGTGCCCCTCACCCTTTCCTCCGCCGGCTCTCTTGTCGGCTAACAGGATGGAGTCCTCCGAATCCTGAGTGGGTTGGGTTCCCGAGCCCATCCCAGGTCATGGAAAAAACCCCTCATACAACTTCCCCTGCTCTCATCTTCTAAGCCTCCATCTGGCTAAAAGGGAAAGACTCTTGTGCAGTAACCAATTAAATCCATTAAAATAACCGTTAAAGCCACACTGCTAAGTGACAGTCCCCGTGCTAAGGATAATTCCTCCCCATTCCTGCCATGAAATTTCACAGCAGTCCATGTGGGAAAGCACTGTTCTTACCCTCATTTAACAAATAAGGAAGTGGAAGTCTAGAGAAGGGGAGTAAGCTGCAATATTCCCTAGGGCAGCAGCAAAGTTTCACCAACCAGTGGTTTAAGACAAGAATTCTCTCACGGTTCTGGAGGCTGGAAGTCTGAAACTGAGGTGTCAGCAGGGCCGTGCTCCCTCTGAGACTCTGGGTAGAAGCCTTGCTTGCTTCTTCTCAGCCTGCGGTGGTGGCATAAATCGTGGGTGTTCTTGGCCTTCAGCTGCATCACTCAGTCTCTGCCTCTTTCATCACACGGTGTGACCCTCTGGGTGTTTCTCTTATAAGGATACCAGCCACATTGCCTTAGTGCCCACCCTTATCGGGTGGGACCTCATCCTGATCACATCGGCAAAGGGCCTATTTCCAGATAAGGTCATGTTCACATTTACTAGGGGTTAGGACCACAAGGAGTCTTTCTGGGGGACACAGCCCATAACACTTGCCTAAGTCCACATAGCCAGTTGAGTGGGAGAGTCTGGCTTCCAGGTTTGGATTGTTTTCACTCTAGAGCCTGGACTGTCTTCATCATGCTGTATGTGCCTCCACTGGTAGGAGAGGAGATGGGGCCTTGGAGAGCCTGCCTGACCCAGAGCCTACATCTGAAGCTTTGGGCTCTGTGGCCCTGTTCCCTGGAGGGGAACCCAGCTGTGCTGGCTTCTTTGTCTACTCACCTTCCTCTGCATAGGCTCTGACTTTCCTGGTCCCCTTGTCCTCCATGTCCCAAGCCTCTGTCTATCTACAAGTTCTCCCAGCTCCTCTTTCCAAATTCTTATATCCATTTTTTTCCTCTTCCTCTAGACTTCTCCTCTCAAGACTCTCATGTCCCGCTACGAAGAGGCCATGGGACTTTCAGGCCACAAGCTCTCCTTCTTCTTTGATGGGATGAAGCTTTCAGGCAAGGAACAGCCATCTGATCTGGGCATGGAATCCGGGGACCTCATTGAGGTCTGGGGATGAAATCCCATCTCCGTTTGAAGGTCCACCCTGAACTTGGGGGAGAGAATGGCTGTCTCTTTTGGCCCTATAAAACCCCCTCTGCTGTTAACCCTGCTTTCAAGCCTTTAGTTAGTTGGTTAGTCATATGGTGGTTCTCGCTGCCCTGGGTAGATGTGGCGCTATCCACATGGTGTGCTGAGTTTTGCAGCCCCCTAGGGCATGGAGGGGTACCCCTGACCGCCAGCCTTTCACCTTCACCATCACCCTTTCCTTCATCAAAATGTCTGTTTTATGAAACTGCTCACATTTAAATAGTAGTTGAAATAAACAAAGGTTGGTTCTGGGATTTATGCCACTTCCAGGACCAGCAGTGGCCTTAGTGTCATTTGGAGGCAGGGGGTGAAGTTTGCTTGAGGCACATAAACAGGTGTGGTTTGTTGGTTTGCAGAAAATAAACGGTCAGGCTCACATGCTTAAGCATAGGCAGACAATGGGTTGCTCTTTGGAAGAAAATAGTGGATTTTCAACCTTGGGTGTTTTCCTCTCCCCAAGACCTTCCTGATACACACATTATTTAAGGCACAGCTGAACACTTTTGCTTTGATTCTCAGGATTACAGTCCATGCAAGGTTTCTCTCGTTTTACAGCTTTTCCCCCTTCACACCATCATGTCCCATAAGCACCCATTCTTAAGTGTTGAATCCATGTCTTTAACTATGAATGTGTCCTTGTAAAATGCAGTGTTGTATGTGTGAATATACTTTTTACATATGTGGTGTTGTTCTGTAGGTTTTGTGTTGTTTCCTTTTTCACTCAACATTCTACATCTGCCTGGTTGCTTCAAGCTGTTCTGTTGTGCTCCCCTGTTGGTGTCAACTGTATTTTACTTACATGTCCTTACTTCCACATTACAAATCCTGGGTACCTCCAATTCCTCAGCACATACACAAGGCCATGATGGGTGGATGAACATCACGTGTCCCCTTCCATGCTTGTGTGGAAAGTTCTCCAGCATAGAGAGCCAGGATGGGATTACAGGTCAGACAGCAATTTCCTTATGGTTCTAGCAAATTTTTCTTTAGAACAGTCATTGACTCTCCCGCTTGAGGCTCCGCATCTCTCCTCATCCTCACTGGTATTCTTACTGCCCAGCTTTCTAATTTTTGCCAGTCTGATGGTTATATAGTGGCTCAGTGTTTTCATGTACATTCATCTGGCCACCAGTAATTTGGGGAATTTCTTCATATACTGATCAGACTTTCTGGTTGCCCTTTCTGTGAACTACCCTGGGCAGTTGCAAATAACTTAGAATGGCACTTGGGTGTAGATTTTGGGTGCTCTTCAGTGAACAGAAATCCTTTATTTTAATGTAGATGAATGACTCTTTTGTCATATTACTCGTTGCTTTTTGATTTATTTAAAAGTAGTTTAGATGTTTTAATTTTCTTTTAGCTTACTCTTTTTTCCTTTCACGTTTAGACCACTAAGTAGGGCTGAAGTCCAGCCAGTACATTGCCTGGCATCTGTTCTGCATGATCAAACATTTGTTCTCATCGGTTAATGCCAGGCTATGCTGGCTGCTAAATATTGACTGTTACTTTTAAAGTATTTGAATTCACCTTTTTATATGAGAACCAAGTTTTGTTTTCTCCATATGATCCAGTTTTCTAAGTGCTGTCTACTACTAAAGCCATTAATTTTCCACTGATGTGTGGAATAATTTTGGCAAAAGTTGTCACCTTCTGAAAAAAAATTTTTTGTTGGAATGTGGTGTTCCTTTGAATTTATAATGTTGGAAAAATAAAAAGAAACCTTTGTAATATTTCAATAACCATGGTATGGTATAGCACTCATTTTTTTCAGAACTTTTATGTTCATTTATAAGTTTGAACTCATTCAAATTATGTATTCAGTCTCCACAGAATAAATGGGAATATGTTCAACTTGTGAATACTCGAGGATTTCTGTCTTTGTGGCTATCATGGGATGCCCCACCTCCCACAGCCCCTGTGACTGAGACCATTGGTTGTCCCCACATGTCCATTCTTTCTCCTTTCAGGGTAATAGAAGCCCCGGTCTTTAGCAAAGCACAGAGACTTCAGAATGAAGACACTACTTGCCAGTCAGCATTGTAGCTAGGTGTGGCCAAGTGCCAGTTCAGGCTCCTGACTGGGGGAAGAGTCACGGCTTGCAGGATGGGGCCATAAGCAGGCAGCCTGTGCCCCTCTGCTTTCTTCCTGCTGCTGATAGGAAGTGGAGCAACCTGGACATGAGGTGGCCTTGGGGAAGGAAGCCATGTAGGGCAAGACAAGAGGAGCCTAGGTCTCAGCCTCCTGTAGCATCATACCAGCCCAGCACTGCTGATGTTGGGGATTTCACAGGAGAGGGGAACTTCCATCTTGTTTAAATCACCGCCATTTGAGGATTTCTGTCCCTTGTAGTGCATTTGTAGCCCTAGGAAGGTGCTGCTGTGAGCAATAGTGTACTGATCCCCTCTGGGTCCCTGGGGGAGATTTTCTCAGGTTTATATCCGTGAGTGGAATCCTTTAATATTGAATATGCACTCACCTACCCAATTTCTCTTTTGAGTTCTGCCAGATTGCTGACCAAAGTGGCTGGACCTCTTTATAAATCCATTAGCAAGTGCTACAAGGTTCAGTTTCCTTTTATCTTCCCCAGCCCTTAATCTGAGAGAATATGAGAAAGACTACTCATTTTAAAAGAATTCACATTTCTTCTAAGAGATAATTATCCTTTTGATCAAAGAGATTGATCATTTGCCAGGGTATCTTTCTAAAACACTCCTGATTAGAAACCCTCAAAACTCTAGTGAGCCCTTACTCAGTGCCACATACCAGGCTTGGCACTTTTCATAACCCCTTTCATCCTCAGAGCGATCCTGTGAGGTAGATGTTGTTATTCCCATTTTACAGAAGAGAAACAGCTTAGGAAGATTAATTAGCCTGCCCCAGACCAGAGCCAGATGCAAAACCAGGTGGGCCTGACATGACTCAGAATTCCTAACAAGGTCTCACACTTGAATGTGCCTTTTAGTCAGCTGGGAAGCTTGTGAAAATGTGGATGTGGTATCAGCAGTTCTGGGTGGGGTCCAAGATACTGCATTTCTCCCAGGCTCCCAGGCATTGCAATACTGCTGACTGTGCTTAGAGTGGCAGGATGCTATTTGCCTTTTTCTCTATAGCTTCATGCCTTCAAAGCCTCCCATCGCTTGCCATTTCCTCCATGAAGCCCCCAGAGGACTGGCCACGTCATTTTGTGTGTGTCCCACCTCAGCCTGGAACGGGTATAGCTCAGTACACTCTTACACCCATTGTTTTCTCTTTCTCCCCGACTAGACTTAAACTTCTTAAAAAACAAATACTATAGCTTGTTCTCAAAGACCCCCAGCTTAGTGTCTGATACATAGGAGTTACCTAACAAATGTTTGTTCAATGAATGAATGAAGTTCCTTTTCTCAGAGCATCCCACTACCACCCATCTCACTCCATGAGCTGGAAACCCAGGTTCCACTCCTGACACCTCTTCCATCCCCACACCCACTCCATCACCAAATCAGCTTAATTGCACCAGATAGCTCTCAAGCAGTTCACTACTCTCCTTCCATCCCATTCTGGTTCAGCCACCACTCCCTGCAGCCTAGTGCCCCAGCCACATGGCAGATTGCTTTGCTGCTTGACCCCTCCAGTCCATCTATAGTGCAGCCAGAATGATCTCCAATGCAAATCTGATATTAAAATGAAGAAAATCCTTAACATGGCTGAGGGCCTGTCCAGCCTGGCCCCTCCCTGCTTGCTGGCTGGTGTGGATAAAGTGAAGGTTCCTATGGCTAGGATTCTCACTTGGCCCTGGTTGGCTAGCTCACTACACATGTGTGGGCAATACATCGTTACTGACTCTATATATGAAGAGCTCTGCCCAGTGCTCTGGGCAACACAGTGGCATGGCTGTAGAGCTGCTAGGTTGCAGGAGAGCAGAGGCAGGAGTGGTGGCAGCACCGAGAACAGAGACAGATGGCTGCGGGGGTAAGAGGCCCAGAGGCAGAGACCGGCATGCTGCCTGCAGACTTGCTTTAGTGGCAGAATTCTAGTGATTGACCTGCCACCATGGGAATAAAGTCGGGTATAACCCTTTCAACCCAAGAACATTCCAGTGTCATTCTTTGGTCTCATTGAATCCATAGTGAACTTGTATGGGGCTGAAACCCATTGGCAAGACACTGGGCTTCCCCCTCACTGCTCTCCACACTGTTATTTCAGATCCTTGCTTCCTTCTGTGGCAAGGCCTTTGCACATGCTTTCTGCTTCCTGAACTTCCCTCCTGGGAAGTCAGTGATTGCCCCTCTTCCACATCTGAGCTCAAGGATCAGTTCTTTAGAGAGGATCTCAACCTCCCTGACCAGGTCAAATACCTGCTTTCAGGTTCTTATAATACCTATATGGCAGATGTTTTTGTGTGTGTGTGTGACAATTGTTATAGGTGAACTTTTTTTTCAAGAAATTCCACATGTACTTTTATTTCACAAACCACAATTTCCAAAGCAAGCAGAGCAAAAGTTGGGCTCCAGTTTAAACTAATAGATCTGTACAGACTTATTTATCTGACCATAAAGGAATTTTAATGGAGAGATCCATCAAATTTAAAAGCCAAATAAATTTCCTATTTGGCAAAAACAACTAGCATAAAAATATTTGCCTTTATAACCATAAGTTTTATTTTCATTAATAGGATGAACTATTAATTCTTTCTTTTTCTTCTTTTTCTTTTTTCTTTTTTCTTTTTCTTTTTCTTTTTTTTAACTTACTGGAGTTTAATTTACATGCCTAAATATTTAATCGTTTTATGTCTACAGTTCAATGAATTTTAGACGTACACAATCCTGCCAAAGTTTCCTGGTGCCTGTTTGTGCCTCCTCCTCCCCTGGACCCTAAGCAACCACTAATTGCTTTTTGTCACTTTAGTTTTGCCTTTTCTGTATTTTCACATAGACGAAATAATAGGGAATACACAGCACGATATTTGTGAGATTTATCCATGTTGTATCATTGACTAGTATTCCATTGTATGGATATACTCTTCACGTGTTGATTAATGTGTGGGGTTTTCTTTCATTTTTCAGCTGTTTCTGTAATATTTGCATCAGGTTTTTGTTTGGACAAGTTCTCATTTCTTGTTGAAAGATACCTAGGCGTGGAATTGTGGGTCCTATGGGAAGTGTATGTTTGATTTTTAAAGAAACTGTTTTCCAAAGTAGCTGTGCTATTTGCATCCCCACAAGCACTGTATGAAGGTTGTAGCTGCTCCACTTCATTTCCAGTGCTTGGTACTATCAGGGTTTTTGTTTTTATTTTTATTTTTTAAAGCTATTCTAGTAGTGGTATCTTATCTTAATTTGTATTTTCCATAGTGACCTATGGTGTCATATACTTGTTGGCTATTCATGTAACTTCTTTTGTGAAAACTCTGCTCAGATCTTTTGCCCACTTGAAAAATGCATTTTTGTCTTATTTAATTTTAAGAGTTCTTTATACATCTGGATATAAGTGCTTTGGCAGATACATGTTTTACAAATATCTTCCAATCTGTGGCTCACCTTTTCATTTCACAGGTGCAGTTTTACATGTGTACGGGCACCTGTCTCCTCAGATAAACTCCATGAAGGCAGGGACTAATCCTTTTGCCTGACATGTGGCATAATGCCAGGCAGATAGTATCCTCAATTACACTTTGTTTAGGAAATGCTGTGACTGCCATCTGAAGTTCCTCTCCAACTCTTCCCCTTAGTCCCTCAGGGGAGACCAGGCTTAAAGTTCTAAAGCATGAAGTACCTCCTGGAGCAAAGCCAGTGAAGGTTATCCATGATCCAAAATAATTTCTGATAAGCCCCATGCTGTCCCCATGAAATTCAGAATCGGTAGGAACTTCAAGGTCTGGTTGGAAGACCTCTTCCTCTGTACAAAGAACTATACTAATTTTACTGGATTATATATTTATTAGTTGTAGCTGGAGATTGGGACCCGGGGCACTAAAGAGTCACTCCAAGCTACTGTTTGGTGCCAGGGCTCGCCAGGGCTCTTGGGTTTTCTCAGCCCAGTCAGCTAGGAGAGTCTCTTTAGTCTTTAAGCCTCTGCCTGTGCCCCAAATGAGACCACCAGAGGGCGCAATAGCTCCAGTCCGGGTTGAAGGTGAGAAAAATCCAGCTGCTGGATCGGCGGATGCTGGGGTCTGGGGAGGCTTCCTTCAATGTCTACAGGGAAAGCTTGGTGGTTTCCAGGTTGGGGGATCCGTGCGAGGGGCCAGGGCTGGAGGCCGCTGTTCACTATTTATGCTTTCAACCCTTTCTGAGCATGTATGAAGCCCAAGCCAGACACTGAGGAAGAGAGAAATAATTACCGAGAGCGAGAGCTGTTCGTTGGCATTTCTAGAGATATTTACTACTTTCATAACCATTTAAGATTCCATTAAATAGTTTGCTCTTGTTTGCTCAGAGGCCTCCAAGTGGGGTTGCAGATGAAGAAGCTGAGATTCAGGCGGTGAGGAGATTAATCTGTTCACGGAAACACCCTTTCAGGTTGGCGGCCTCGGCGGGAACGCAGCAGGCTGAGGCGCTGGGCCTGGGATGCTTCTCTGGTTACCCTGACGGCCGGACGGCAGTCACGTGACATGGGAGCTCGCGGAGAGGCGGGAGGGGCTTGGCGGCAGTCCGCGGCGGCTTCCGTAGTCTGGCGGCAGGTCACGTACCGAGAGATTGGCCGCGGCGGTGTCTGCGCTCCCTGCTGCCGCATCACATGACGGGTTCTAAAACAGCATGGCGGTGGCCGCGGTGCTGCTCCGCAGTTGAGCTACAGCGCATCTAGGGGGCTTCTACCTGAGGTGAGGGGTGGCCTCAACCTCGGGGGGCGGGGATCGGGCTCTCAACCCGTTTCTGTCCCCGACGTGCCACCCGCATTCCACTATCCCCTTTGCGCGGTGTGTCTGCCGGGACGGTATGTATGGGACGGGAGGTATGACAGGGCCCGGGTTCCATACAGCCGTGCTTTGTGATTCGGGGCAAGCTCCCACCGATTTCTGGGCGCACCTCCCTCGCCTGGGTTTCCTCCATCCTCCTTCCTCCAGTCTCCTCCACTCGCAGGTGGGATCGTCGGTGGGACCGGAGCGCGGGCGGGGCGCGGCCTGCGGGGACCATGTCCGGGTCCGACACCGCGCCCTTCCTCAGCCAGGCAGATGACACGGACGACGGGCCGGTGCCTGGCACCCCGGGGTTACCGGGGTCCATGGGGAACACGAAGTCCGAGGATTCCGAGGTCCTGGACCCGGAGGGGCTGCAGCGCATCACTGGCTTGTCCTCGGGCCGTTCGGCTCTCATAGTGGCTGTGCTGTGCTACATCAACCTCCTCAACTACATGGACCGTTTCACCGTGGCTGGTACTAACTTCTAGGAGGAAGTTTGACAAAGGGAAGGGAGCGGGGACCCGAAGGTGGGGCTGCCTTGCTGAGCCCATCCCGAGTGTTCTTCCCAGGCGTCCTTCCGGACATCGAGCAGTTCTTTGATATTGGAGACAGTAGCTCCGGCCTCATCCAGACTGGTGAGTGGAGGCCCCTCTTGGGCACACAGCAGCTTTTCTTCCTTTTCTACTCTAGTTGGGGCCTCATTGCTGGACATATCGTGGCCAGAGCTAGGGGAGGAGATGGTCCTGATTCTGCTCTGGGGCTGTCCTGTTCAGTTAGGGCACCACATTTAAAGAGGGAGTCCCTTTAGTGTAATAGTTAAGACAGACCTGGGTTTAAATCAGCTTCCCACTTACTCAGTGTGATGGTAGGCAAGGTGCTCAACCTCTCTAAGCCTCACTTTCCTTGTGAGTGAGATGGAACTACTAGTAACTCAGATCACCTCATAGGGCTGATGTGAGGATTAGATGAGATGATGCCTGTGAAGTGCATCATACATGTTTGGGAACATGGTAGGCACCCAGTAAATAACAGCAGAAGAGGGTGTCTGGAATGGGGAGAGGTGAATTTTACTTGTTCAGAATTTCGGGATTTGTGGGAGAGACAAAGCTGGGGCCAAGTCCTCTTTCCTTTCACTCTCTCCTTCATTCATTTAGTGAATGTTTCTGAGCACCTGTTATGTACCAGGCTCTGGAGGAAGAGGTGGTAACATACATAGAACTTAACCAAGTTCTAATCCTTCCATCAGCCAAGGAATAGGTGTTATTATTCTTGTTTTATAGAGAAAGTAGGTATTATCTACATTTTTTTTATAAAGAAACTGAGGCTTGGAGAAGAGTTAAGTAAGATTTGCCCAGAGTCACACAAGTCAGAGGCAGAAGAGGAATCTGAAACCAGGTCTTGCATTATTCTTTGCTCCATTCCAGACCAATAAGGAACTGGAGGTTGTTAAGGCAAAGTCTAGAGGAATGGGAATGGGATTATAGGTCAAGGTCTGCAAAGCTCCAAAGAGTTGGTGGGTTAGAAAAGAAGCAAGGCTTTCTCAGTAGCTCCATTCACTTTCTCATTCCATATATGTTTATCTAGCACCTACTTCATGCAGGCCATGTGTCAAGTGATGGAAGCACAGTCATGGCCAGTACAGGCAAAGGGCTTGTCTTCATCGAGCTGACATTCTACTGTACATGAGAGGGCAGCAGTCCATAAAAACCTAAACTAATAATGAGACAATTTCCCATAGGAATAAGCGTTATGTAAAAGAAAACAGTAAATGTGATAGAGGCTGGATGTGTGGTGGTTGGGAAGGTGTCTGAGCTAGAACCTGAAGAAGCTAAGCCCTGTGAACCTCAGGAGATGAATGTTCTAGATAGAGAAGATAGCGGGTGCCAAAAATCATAACATGGTATTGAGCTTGGCGATTGGGCCACTGGGGCGCAGAGAAGGGAAAGTGGTGAGCATGAGGTTGGGAGGGATTACATCAGATAGTCCATTTGGGCTGTGGTGTGAACTTTGGATTTTCTCAGCTGGATGGAGGAAGTGATGGGTCAGATGGGCCATTCCATTTCTACACTGGAAGGTTTGAAAGAAGTTGAGGTTGGAGTTGGACTAATCCTGGCAGGAAGCTCTCTTGGTTTCAGGGTTGGGGGTTATTCCTGTCCCCTCCCAGCCATCCCCGAACTGGGGTGGGGGGGTGGGGGTGCTGGGGCTGGGTGTGACTCTCTGCTTCCCCCCAGTGTTCATCTCCAGTTACATGGTGTTGGCACCCGTGTTTGGCTACCTGGGTGACAGGTACAATCGGAAGTATCTCATGTGCGGGGGCATTGCCTTCTGGTCCCTGGTGACACTGGGGTCGTCCTTCATCCCCAGAGAGGTGAGGCCCCGTGCTGGCTCTGCTTCTAGCACCCCCAACTCCCCCATCAATTTTTGCTGCTGCTCTCTGGAATCATTGCAGACTTGGCCTGGGGAACTTGGGCAGTTCCCTTGGTCCATGCCATCTTATACCTCTGCTTGCCTGAGTTAATCTGCCCACCCTACCCTCTCCCCTTTTCTTCCAGAACCTCCTCTGTCCCCCTTCCCCTGACTGTTGACTCCTTCCAGTCCACACCAAACACTTAGGTTTCTCTGCCATGGAAAAGACCTTACCTGGACTGCCCTCTCTCCCCCTTCTTGTTTCTAGTCAGACTTTGCCGAAGGCCCCCTTGACCTAGCTCCAATCTGGGTGAAGGAGCAGCCAGGGGAGGCTCACTTTGCCTGCACTTCCTCTTCTTCCACTTACCCCTTGAGCACTGCCCCTGACATGCCCCCACTATTCCATTGCCAAAGTCAACAGTGACCTGGTTGCTAAATGTGGCTCCTCCTTCCTAGTCCTGTTCTCACTAGATCTCCTGGGAGCCTCTGGCTCTATTGACCCACCTCTTCCTTCTGGAAACTCTCTTCTAACTTCTGACGCCACTCTTCTGGCTTTCCTCCTGCATTTCTGGCTGTCGCTTCTTTGCTCCTTTGAAACCTCCTCTGTCTGTTTTCACCCTGTGGCCCGGAATCCTGTCCTCTGCTCCAGGCACTACGTACTCTCCTTGGGTGACCATACCCTGTCCTTAGCTTCTAGGTCTTTGGTAGACAGATAAATTCCCACCTACTTACTTTTGGGATGTCTTGGGTGGGGTGGGTAAGGTAGAAATTAAATGTATTTTGCACCTACTGGGTGTAAGGTAATGAATAGACTTTTTATTGTCCAATCCTAATAGTAGTTATGTGAATAAGTTATTGTTATCCCCCTTTTGCAGATGAGGAAACTGAGGCTCAGAGAGATTAAGTTGTTTTCTCAAGGTCACAGCTAGTAAGTAGTGGAGCCAGGATTCAAGCTCAGGTCTGTCTGATTCTAAAACCCAGGCCTCTCCCATCATCCCTGCCACCTCTTATGAGCTGGTTGGTGAGTTAGGCCAGGAGGCTGGCTGCAGGGTGGGATGCCACCTTCCTATGTCTCATTCCCCAGCGATTCTGGCTGCTCCTCCTGACCCGGGGCCTGGTGGGGGTCGGGGAGGCCAGTTACTCCACCATCGCACCCACTCTCATCGCTGACCTCTTCGTGGCAGACCATCGAAGCCGGATGCTCAGTGTGTTTTACTTTGCCATCCCAGTGGGCAGGTGAGTGGGCTTTGGGCCTGGCGGGAAAGCAGAAGGGCCTGGAGTGGTGCAGGAGTGACAGCTCTCCCTCTTCTCTCCCACCCTCTTCCCCCAGTGGTCTTGGTTACATTGCAGGCTCCAAAGTGAAGGATGTGGCTGGGGACTGGCACTGGGCTTTGAGGGTGAGTCTGGGCACAGTCTGGGGGAAGGTCAGCAATGTTTTCACTATTCCCCAGTTCTTATCTTCAGACACCCCCTTTTGAAGGTAGCTTATTCTGCCAAACCTGCAGGAAGCCCAACTGCCCTTACCACAAAGCCATATGCTACACAGAACTCTTGGTTGCAGGTGACAGAAGCCCCTTGTAAAACTGTAAGTCCCCAAATGGGACTGTATTGACTCCCATAATGGAAAAATCCCAGGGTGAGCTTCAGGTAAATCTGGATCCAGGGTTCTCTCACACTGTCACAGGAATTTCATCATCCTTTTCTCAGCTCTACTTTCCTATGTGTTTATGTCATTTGCAAGCAAGTGAAGGCTCCACATATTTATCTTCCCATTTAGAAACTTCAGCACCCTAGATCCTAGAGCATAGTCCTGGATGGTGTCTGATGAGATGAATGTGGGTCACATGCCTGTCATTGAATCAATCACTGAGGCCAGGGAGGTTAACACTATTCTTGTTGGCCAAGCCTGGCTACAAGCCCCTGTCCTATTCGAACCACATGGATTGAGAGAAATGGGGGACATGGCTTCCCCAAAGAAAATGAGGGCACTGTTACCCTCATTTTAGAGGGAGCAGTTAGGCTTGCCAAAGCAGGGAGCCCCTAGTGGCAGTTGCCCCTCCCTCCAGGTGCAGGGTCAGCTTCCCTGAGCAGGCACTTGCCAGGGTGTTTTGAGGCTGGGGCCTGAGCTGCCTTTATACACCTTCACTTTCTTCTAGCCCACAGGATTGAGGTCACTGCCTGTGCCTGTCCTCAATCCCACTTCTTCCCCAGGTGACACCAGGTTTAGGAGTGGTGGCTGTTCTGCTGCTGTTCCTGGTAGTACGGGAGCCACCAAGGGGAGCTGTGGAGCGCCATTCAGACTCACCACCACTGAACCCCACCTCATGGTGGGCAGATCTGAGGGCTCTGGCAAGAAAGTGAGTTTAGTTACATTCTGACCCATCATCTGAGGACTCCAGGGAGGGACTAACTGCTAGTTTAAGATTTTTGGGGGTGGTCTTTCTTTTCTTGGGACTGGCCCTACCACAAGGCCAGGAACTCAGTCACCACTGCCCCCCCTGTGACAGCTGCTTAAATTACAGGCCCAGATCCTGGGAGCCAGGAAAGCCTCACACCCAGTGCCCTGAGCCAACTATAATAAGGCAGGGAGGGAGAACACAGATCCTGTGTTCAGACAACTCAGTGGAGTGTGACTTTCTCCCTTCCAACTGTCTGCAGTGCTAGTTTCATCCTGTCTTCCCTCGGCTTCACTGCTGTGGCCTTTGTCACGGGCTCCTTAGCTCTCTGGGCTCCTGCGTTCTTGCTGCGCTCCCGTGTGGTCTTGGGGGAGACCCCACCCTGCCTTCCTGGAGAGTCTTGCTCTTCCTCTGACAGGTACCCAGATTGGGGCTGGGTTGGGTGGTCTGCAGGTGGCAGGGGATGGAGTGAAGAGAGTCTGTGATTCAGACTCGGGAAAGGAGAGTTTGAATCCTGACTCCACAAGCTACTTCCTTGCCCAGAGTCCCAGGCTCCTGGTCTGGGAACTAGGTGGTGAGATAATGCCTTCCTCTGGGTGCTGCCCCTGGGTAGGCCTGGGTTGTGAGGGCAGCTGGGATGGACCATCTTCCTCTCCAGGCCACGGAGGGGAGGGCTAGGGAGCTTTGCAGGCAGAGATGCCAGCCCCTCTTCCCACTGCCTTGTCCCCAGCCTCCTCTTTGGACTCATCACCTGCCTGACTGGGGTCCTTGGTGTGGGCCTGGGCGTGGAGATTAGCCGCCGCCTCCGCCGCTGCAATCCCCGGGCTGACCCGCTGGTCTGTGCTGCTGGCCTCCTGGGCTCTGCTCCCTTCCTCTTCCTGTCCCTTGCCTGTGCCCGTGGTAGCATTGTGGCCACCTATGTGAGTAGCTAGCAGGTTGTCAAAGGGGGTGTTCTGGGTCCAGGGTAGAATAATGGTGTACTGGGCCAGTATAGTTGTTCAGAGCTGACTTGGGAGTGGGAATACCTTGTCTTGAATCTCAGCTCTGGCCCTTCCCAGCTGTGTTCATAGGGAAAGTGACTTAACCTGTGTGTGCTCAGTTTCATCATCTTTAAAATGGAAATAATAGCAGCCTGTCTCATGGAGGTGTTTTGAGGATTAAATGAGTTAATAGATGGGCCTGGTACATGGTATACCTTCTGTGTGTTTACTCTTCTTGTAATGAGACCAACCCCCCTGCCCCTTGGGACCCCACTTTCCACCCTCCAGATTTTCATTTTTATTGGAGAGACACTGCTGTCCATGAACTGGGCCATTGTGGCTGACATTCTGCTGGTGAGTAAGTGGGCTGTTCCAGGGTTGGCCCAGAGGTTGATGGGAGCAGGAAGAGGGGAAGGGGGCCTCACTTGCTTGAATTGTAGCCTTTACCCCTTCTTTAAAACCCAGCCCCATAACAATTTCAGAGTCTAGCCCAGACAAGCCTGTAGTCTGGGCCTACCCTGCCCTTCACCCCACTCACACCTCAGAACTGGGGTTTATCTCTGACCTCAGCCTCAGCTGAGCCTTGGCCCTGTCCTCCCTCTCTGCTTCCTGCCCCTTCTTCCCCCAGTACGTGGTGATCCCCACACGACGCTCCACCGCTGAGGCCTTCCAGATTGTGCTGTCCCACCTGCTGGGTGATGCTGGGAGTCCCTACCTCATTGGCCTGGTGAGTACTGCCCCTTGGCTGGGTCTGGGGTGGGGCTCGGGGGCCCTGTGTTCCCAGCACTGGCTGGTGACGGAGTCCTGATCCTGGACCGCGTTGCAAGGTGTCCTTGTTCTCTATGCGGAGCACCCCTCACCTTGGATCCTCAGCTAGATGGGAAGGATTTTTGTCTTTGCAGGTGCCCTGGTGAGGCCATGGAGCTCACCCTCATGGTCCAGACATCCTTCCTTCCTGGCTTCCAGCTTCTTTGTTCTTCTGGAGTTTGGGGCTCTCTCTGTGACTCACTCTCCTGGTTTCTATTTCCTCATCTCCCCACAGATCTCCGACCGCCTCCGCTGGGGCTGGCCCCCATCCTTCTTGTCCGAGTTCCGGGCCCTGCAGTTCTCGCTCATGCTCTGCGCCTTCATCGGGGCTCTCGGTGGTGCAGCCTTCCTGGGCTCCGCCATCTTCATTGAGGGCGACCGTCGGCGGGCCCAGCTGCATGTGCAGGGTCAGTTGGGCCTCCCTCTGTCTGTCTGTGGCTCCTTGACGATACCCCTGCTGTGCCTCCATCCCTCTGCCCAGTCCTGGGTGCCTGGCACCTCTTGGCCCGCCTGCCCCCTCCTTCAGTTTTGGGTGTGCCTGTTCCCCCAACTGGGGCCCAGCTGTGTTCACAGCTCCCATGGCCATGCTGCCCCAGGCAGTCCCCACTGGCTGTCCCCTTCCTGACTTTGTGTGGCCTGTCCATCCAGCCTGGCCCTGTCCCCTCCCCGGCAGGTCTGTTGCATGAGGCAGAACCCACAGATGACCGTATTGTGGTGCCCCAACGAGGCCGCTCCACCCGGGTCCCCGTGTCCAGTGTGCTTATCTGACGGGCCATGCTTGCTGACCTGCACACCTACCACAGCTGGCCTTGGGCCCGCCCCAGGAGGTCCAGGCCCAAACACTTGGCCTGGCCTAGCTTCTAGGAGGGGCCTTGGATCATGTCCCAACTCCCACACACTACATGGGCAGCCAGGGTGGGGGGCTGGAAGGCCCAGGGTGGGGATCCCACTCCACTGGAGCCAGCCCTAGGGGCTCGGTGCTATTTGTAACTGAATAAAATTTGTAGCCAGACCCCAAGTGCCTGCTTGAGTTTCTCTGGGTGCTACTGACCTCTGAACTGCAGGGATGGGCCCTCCCCAGCCCTGGACTTACCCAGGGCTGTAGGGTCACTCTTGTGAGGCCTTGGGCCAATCCCTGCACTTCTGGGCAGGGTCTATGAGAGCGTGGAGTGAGTTAGATCAGTGGGACTGTGAGTCACGCCTGTGTTTCCCCTAGAACCCGCCCCTCTTGGCAGGCCAAGGTCAGGTGGCAGTGGGTGCTGTCCTGTGCCCCTCGGAATTCCCAGTGTCAGTGCCTCCCTCCTTGCTGCTTTCTTGAGCTACTGCTGTGGAGGCTACAGCTACTGGCCAGCAAGCGTCTTTCCCTCCTCTCACGGGTGTGAGTTGCCCCTCGTCCTGAAGGCCAGCAGACCCTTCTTGAGGGCCTGGGGGTGGCTCCTCAGTCCTCCTCCCCCTCCCCACTGGCTGGGTGGGGGTGGGAAGGGGGCGGGTACAGCCTACTGAGGAGCCCGATGATTTCCTGCCCTCACCCAGCCTCACCACAGCTTCCTGCCACAGGCAGGCAGGAGGCGAGGAGAGGCAGGCTCTGAGGGGCAGGTAGGGCTGGGGCGCTGGGTCCACACAGTGGTGGTTGGTGCCCCAGAGCCCAGCACAGGCCCTGGATTGACTGCCTTGGGATCAAGTGTCTTCCAGAGCCAGCACTGACCCCCACTCAGTGAGAGAAGAGGATTCACAGAGCCCCCAAGGAGGGCGCTGGTGCCTGTTGGGCCTCTGCAGCCCTGCTGGCCCAGCCTTCGCCCTGCTGCATCTCTGCCTTTGAGGGGTGTGTGGTGAGCAGCCAGGCCTGGCCCAGGCTCTCTTGCAGATGGAGGCGGCCATCCTGATCCCCTACGTGCTGGGCCTCCTACTGCTGCCTCTCTTGGCTGTGTTGCTGATGGCTCTGTGTGTGCGTTGCCGAGAGCTGCCAAGTGAGTGGGAGCTGGCCGGGTGACCAGCTTGGATGTAGCTACAGGGGTTCTCAGTCCCCTCCCCAATCCCTTATTCCGTAGCTGTCCCTAATGCTGTCCTGCATGCGGAGATGGTAAGAGCCCTGGACTGCATCACCCTCTCCCCTCCTCACCGCCTTTTCCTGCCTCACCAGCTCTCTCTTCCCCAGGCTCATATGACAGTGCTGCCTCTGATAGGTGAGTCTGACCCTGATACCCCTCTGGGGGTGGTCCCTGGGTCACTGGGATGGGGCCTTTCCTGCCTCCTTACCCAAGCTGTGTCTCTCCTGCCAGTTTGACCCCAAGTAGCATCCTGATCAAACAGCCTCGTGAGTACATGGAGGGTCTCCTCCCTCAGTGTAAGGGAGAGGGTCCCCTGGCTGGTGGGAGAGCATGTCCCTTTGTTCACTTTAACCCCTGGGGCTGCCCACATGGCCTTGGCCTGAGCTGGGGATGGGGAGGGAGTTGTGTGCCCTCAGGCCTCAGAGCATAGGGCTTACAGGAGGTTAGTCTGCCCTTCGAGGTGTTGATGAGGGAAGGGACATGATGTCTGCAGTCATTCTTCAGCTTGGTCCTGTGTCCTCAGCCACTCTCGCTCCCTGGCCACCAGCTACTTCCTACCCACCTGTTACCTCCTACCCACCCCTGAGCCAGCCAGACCTGCTCCCTATCCTGTAAGTAGGCTCTTGCCCTCCAAGTCACCCTCTGTACTCCTTCACCTCCTCAGACTAGGGGCCTTTTTCCTTGTTGCAACCCTTCTTGTCCCAAAGCCATACCCCAGCTTGACCTCTGACCTTTGACTCCCAGGAGATCCCCACAGCCCCCTGGGAGCTCCTACCGCATGCCATCTTCCCGGCAGGACTCAGATCGTGGTAAGTTTGGGCAAGGCTCAGGGACTGGGGCTCAGTAGAGTCTAGGCCCCGTCTGAGCTGACTCAGTTTCCCCCTTGCTTTCTCTCCGAAGCCAACAGTGTGGCAAGCTACGAGAACGAGGGTGCGTCAAGGACCCTGGGTACCCTGGCTGTGGGGAGCTGGGGCCTGTCCCAGGCTCTGCTTACCCCTGTGTTGTTACCCCAGAGCCAGCCTGTGAGGACGAGGATGAGGATGAGGAAGAGGAAGACTATCCCAACGAGGGCTACTTGTGAGTGGGCAGGTGGGAGGTGAGGGCTGAGGCCCGGGCTCCTTGCTCACTGTCCCTTGGCTTCCCCTCAGGGAGGTGCTTCCTGACATTGCCCCAGCCACTGGCACTGTGGTCCCAGTAGCTCCTGTGCCCAGCAACCCTGGCCTCCGAGACAGCGCCTTCTCCAGTGAGTTGGCCCTTTCTGACCTCCCCCCAACCCCATGCTGCAGCCTATCTGCATTTCTGTCTCCTACTAATTCTTTGATGCTTGTGATCCCTCTATTTTCTCTCTTCTCTCTTTCTAGGACTTCTGTCCTTCAGATAGTGGACTTCCTGCACTGATTTTCTGATTTTCTTACTTTTTCTCTCCTCTTTCTCACCTCTTTGTCTTTTCCTTTTATTGTGAGAGTTTCTTGACTTGATTCATCTTTTGATTCTATTATTTTGTTGCTCCCATCTGAAAGTTCTTTCTTGAACTCTGAATGTTCCTTTTTCCTAACCTCCTGTTCTTGTTTTGTGGTGATAATATCATTATAAATCTTTAAGGATATTGATTATAGGTTGAGTTTTTTGGAAGTTTTCTTCTGCTTACTGCACTGACTCAGTTTCCCTTGAGCAGCTTTGGTCTCATCCTATCTGGTAGAGGTTCCCTTCAATGTCTGATGATCTTCAGTTTTCTGTCACTCTTCTTTCTCTATTTGCTCTGGGCAGTCACTTTTCTACCCTGGCTTCATTTGCCATCCAGATTCCCAATTCACCACCACTCTCCTGAGCTCCAGACCATTTACCCCAGTGTTGCTTTTCATTGTTTCACTCATTCACTCATCATATTTACTGGATGCCTCTGATAAAACAGCTAACAAGGTATCATGATAAAAGAGCTGCCATTATTGAGGGCCTCCTGCATGCCTTCTAAGAGTTCTGTGTATATTAACTTATTAAACCTTGTAGTTCCCAGGAGCTGTTGAACCTTTGCCTTCCCCTCCTGTACCTCATTTGTGCCATCTGTACAATGGCAGGGTTTATTTAATTAACACACTCTTGGCAGCACTTACCGTAAGACGCCCTGTTTTAATATTTTTGTATTTACTTTTCCAGTCCTCACAGCAGCTTTATGAGGTATAAACTGTTACTCACTGTTTCACAGATGAGGAAACTGAGGCTGAGAGGTTGGGTAGGTTGTGTGAGGTTACACAATTAGTGCTAGAAGTGGATTTGAATCTGGGCAGTCTGGCTCCAAAGGCTGCCTTGTCCATGCCCTAATGGAGAAACAAGTAGACACATGAAAGAACAAGATACTGTCGATAGCATTAAGTGCTGGGAAGGGATGAAAATGGGAGTGGGGGGCAGGGCAGGCCTGGCTGAGGAGGGGCCATCCCCTAACTCAGCCCAGTCCTGAGTGTCATGGCCCTGTCCACATGTACCACCCAGCCTCAACTGCTCCGGGCGGCTCTCTGTCCCTATTCCCCAACTTGGGGGACATGCTGGGGTCTGCTGTCTCTCCTCCCCCACAATTCTGTTCCCTCCAACCAGTTGTGGTCAAGTCGACCTACTTTTCTCTATCCCCATGGCCTTTGCTTCCAGGGCACCAGCACTGCTGGTCCAGAGCACCTGCTATGCCTCCTTCAGGGGCTAAGTGTACAGGGTCTCTGAGGGTCTGTGTGTGAAAGTTTTGTGCTGGTTATGTCAGAAGTCTTTGGTGGCCACAGTTGGGAGTCTCTGGGTATCTGCACTCAGTGGCTCTTGGTAATGGTGCTGGGGGGCTCTGGTGCTTTCCCGTAGTGGAGTCGGGGGAAGATTATGTGAACGTTCCTGAGAGTGAGGAGAATGCAGACGCATCTCTGGGTGAGTGGCTGGTGCCCCCCGCCCCCTCCAGTGTGGCCATGCTCTACCTGAGGGTGCTGACAACGCCCTCTGTGGCTCCCTCACCTCCTGTCTGGGTGTCCTTCTGCCTACCTTTTGGTATGGCCGCCCCTCCTTCTCACCTGTCCCTGCAGATGGGAGTCGGGAGTATGTGAATGTGTCCCAGGAGCTGCAGCCCGTGGCTCGGACCAAGCCTGGTGAGCCATGGGGGCTGGGGTCAGAAGCTGGGAGCTGCCTTTGGCGGGATGGTTTGTGAGTGCAGACCAATGTCTCCTCCCTCTCAGCCACCCCGAGTTCCCAGGAGATGGAGGATGAGGAGGAACAGGATGAAGAGGGCGCTCCTGATTATGAGAATCTGCAGGAGCTTCACTGAGGCCAGGTGAGGGGCCATGCACCTCCCTGCCCTGCCCCTATTGCTTGAAGCCCTCCTTCCCCGATCCCTCTCTGCCATCTCAGCCCCAACCTCTCTGACTCTGGGGGCCCCTCTGAGTCCCACTAACCTCCTAAGCTCTTCCCCTTATTGTGTTTCAGAGTGAGGCCGTGTCTGTCCTTGCCTGGGAGTGCCCAGCTGGGCATTGGGCAGTGGCTCTGGGAGGTTCCAGTAGCACCCCACCCTAGCCCAGCCTGACAACAGCCTGAGTATTTTCCCCCTAACTTATTGTCACTTTGGGGTCCAGTCTGTGTACCCCCAACACTCTGCATCTTCTGACATAGCCTGAGAAATGAGCTACCCTGGCCTCAGCCCCACTCTGTAATAGCGGAAAGACTAGTATGGTCTGTAGTGCTCTTGGCTTTGAGGGTCCAGCAGGTGGGAGTCAGGGTGAGGGTGGACTGTATTTGAGGGCCTGCAGGGGAGTGTGTGTGTCTCCATCCTGCATGGGGCCTCCTGCTCCCGAGGGTCCTGACCAGGTGCTGTGTCCATGACTGTGTGAATGGTGGCTAGGACACGTCATCTTCTGAGTGAGACAAATCTGACCCAGGCAGGCACTTCTAGGGCTCAGAGGCATCTCCCCATGAGAGAGTCCATGAAACAGTGGCTGCGATGAGGGAAGGGCAGTGCGTGGGGAAGCATTGGGCACAGTGTGAACGGCTCAGCAGGACTGTTCCCTGCTGGCCTGTTTCTCCGACTTCAGAACAAGGGGTGGGGACTTAACCTCAGTGGGCTTTCTTTGCCCTTACCTTTTGTGGTTCTCAATAAAACAACTTAAAAATTGTCTAAGCAACTATAAGTGTTGATGTGTAGCACACTTTCTGACTTTGCATGTGCAGATGACTTGCTTGGAGGTCTTGCTAAAAAGCAGACTCTGATTCATTAGGGATGGGATGGGGCCTGAGAAGCAGACTCTGATTCATTAGGGATGGGATGGGGCCTGAGATGCTGCATTTCCATGGAACTCCCAAGTGGTGCTGATCCTGGCATTCTAAGAACTACACTTTGAGTGGCAGCTTCTGGTAGATACCCTGGTCATTGTGATTGGCCCCAGTGTGGGTATGTGACCTAACTGGGGCCAATGAGGACCAGCCCTGGGATTGGGGCAGAAAGTGCCATGAAGGAGTAGCAGGTTTCATTTCTGGCAGTTAGTAAGCTGGAAGAATGTAGTCTTAGAGTTCCCACTTGCAGGGCCTGCCTGAAAATGAAGCCAACATAGAAGACAGAATGGCCCAGAGATGGGCAGGGCCAGCTTCCTGATGGTGTCAGAATTCCTGGGTACAGTCACACCTGAAGTGAAACATCCCTTCAGACTTCCCAGTTACATGGGCCAATGAATTACCAGTTTTCTTCAACTGGCTTGACTTGGGGTTTCTGTTACATACAACCAAAGTAGTCCTGAGTGATACACAAAATCAACATCCTCTAGGCTCTAAAGGTAAAATAACAGCTTTTCTCTCTTAACGTCTGCACGTTTTCCATGCTCATCTTGTTTAATCATCATCACTCCCCTATTGTTCGTTGCTGGGGTGTCCCCATTTCACAGGTGAGGAAACACAGGCTCAGAGAGGAGAAGTGATTTGTCTGAAGGTACACAGCCAGAGGGGCAAATCGGATTGCATCTGTGGCTGTTGGCCTCCAGAGTCACTGCTGCCAACATCCTTCTGCTGAGTGTTGTACAAAGTGCCAGCTGCCCCAAACGGGGAAGCTCGTAAGAGGCCCCATTGGAGAACTGAAGGCGAGAGGTGGGGAGGGGGTCATGCCAGCTAGACATAAACAGGTGGAATTAAATAATTTTATTGGAAGAAATAGAAAAGGGCAGAGGCATCTTTGTGCCTTGGCTGAAGGACAGAGAAAGTTTACCAACAAGATACATTGGTACAACCACCTTGGAGAACAACCTAGCAACATCAGTAATGCTGAGGACAGTGTGCCCTTAACCTAGTAAAATCCTGGGAATAACTATGACGAACTAGCACACAAGCTAATGGGGTGGGTACAAGAGGCTCGGCAGCACTGAGTGGTCAACAGCTGGAAACAGCAGGGGCCATCATTAAGAGAGTGGGCTGCAGCTCCAGCCACGCCGTGGATACGCCACAGTAGGCAAAATGAGTGCTCTGGGACAGTGCCTATAACTCAGATGCATATCACCAACAGAATATGGAGTGAGAAAAAAACAAGTTTGTATTTATATAATGTTAAAAATGAAAATTAAACATTGTTTAGAGATAGACACATATATATATACAAGAACCTCAAGATTAGCAATCAAATGAGGAATACCAAATTCGGAGAGTGGGAACTGCAGGGCAGAGGGGGTGGGATGGTTGGGAAGGAGTTCAGGAAGGCCTCAATAGTATGTGCAAAAAGTGTTTGATACCTGATTTTCTTAAGTGTTTGCATGTCTGATCTCATAACAAGAAAGACAAGGGCCAAAGGCAGAATGGGTCAGGGTCGGGGGTCAGGGTGGGAGGAAGGGCAGCTTTAGGACAGAGTAAACAGGCTGAGAGTCATTGGTATGTCTGTGTTAGCTGGTTGGTTGCATGTGGCACTTGAGCCTTAGGAGTGGCATATGCAAAGTCCCTGAGGTGGGAGCAGTGAGGAGGCTGTTGGAATAATAAGTCGTGGGCTAGCCCAAGAAGTGGTAGAGGCAATGGAGAGAGGTGGTTTGGGAGGCAGAAGCAAGGGACGTGGTGAGAGGTTGGTGGTGGGCTGTGAGGCATGGGGAAGTTCAACATGACTCTGGTCCTTACCTTGAGGTAAGGCATCCCTGAGCACTAAGAAGCTTCCCATTTGTGTTTCTTGGACCAGCAAAAGGATGTGGTTTTGCTTCCACCAGTTGATGAGCCAGTTGATGAGCCAGGTAGGACAGAAGTCAGGGCAACGAGGTCTACGGGGCTGGAGCTGGGATTTCTTTGCACAATTGGTGGTCAGTAGAGGGAAATCTCTGCAGATGGAAGCTAGTGAGCAGAAATAGATTTTTTTTCCCTGAAGTCTGCTGGTGGAGGAAAGGTAGATTCAATGATAAGTAAGAGAGAATTTTCTAGAATTGGGGGAGACATCTGGATTCTTCTAAAAGCCATCAGGAGGCAACAGCTATCTCAATTTGGGTTCTCTCAGAAGCAGTCCTGGAGATGAGGGTCCTAGTGAAAGTAGTTAATTTTTTTTAATAGTATGCTACATTTTATTAACAAGGGGGAAATTACACACTTATATGTACATATATATATATATTTCACATTAGCATTTGCTTTTAATTGTTGTAACCTATTGCATCAATTAAAGTAGAATATTGAGGATGCAGGCAGTTATTTAGCCATGGAAAGAAAAAATAAGACTTGTTTACCAAATAGAAAAGGAATCAGGAAAGTGATTTGCTCTAAATTACATTTCTACTCAAATGCACTCTCCAAATTTGAGTTATTTTCAAAAGTAGTTAATTTTATTTGGGAGATAGTCCCCAAAATACTGGCATGGGGGTGGGAATGTGAGGCAGGAAAGAGAAGGCAAAGGGTGCATTATAGAGCCACTTACCACTGTGGGCAACAGGTGCTGTCCTGTGAAAAGCATGCTGGGACCAGCATGGAGCATGTGGGTGTGAGCCACCTTGTCCCAGGGAGGGAGCCGGCGTATTTACACATCCCTTCCTGGTAGTCACTATCTGAGGGATGCATCGGGGGTGTTAATTCTCAGAACTTTTGCCCTGCCACTCCTGTGGGCACAGTGGGCTCCAGTGGCCAGAGCAAGCCGGAGCCGGGGAAGGCAGCTGTGCAGGCCAGTGTACACCGAAATGAGAGGAGATGAGGCATTGACTGACAGCTACAAGAGCTTGGGATCTTGGTGGCATTCAGGTGCAGTTTTTCTCAAAATGCTCTGTGTGGTCCATGAGTCTGGGGAGAAACTCCTCCAGAAAGAATTCTGTGGTCAGGAGAGTTTGGGGAAAGGGGCGCTCTCTAACACCCTCCCTTGCAGAGTCAAATGTGCATTAATAAGTTAACAGCTCAGACAGAGGCTGTGATGTATCTCTTTGCCTAACCCAGTACACCCTAAATTTATTTGAAATTCAGAACCTTTAAAAAATGTTATTAGCATTTTGCAGACCACCTTTTAACATCTATAGAGAACATCTTTTTTTTGCTTTCTTAGCTTCCATTTCTCCTTTCAGTGACGCCGTAGGATTTGCTCAGGAGATGTTCATGTGGCTCAGGCAGGACTGACTTCTTATTTGTGAATGTGACCAGGACTGGCCAATCATTATATCCCACTCCCTGGCCACAGTAACTGGTTGATACAGTGGCCATGACCCAATTCAGGCCAATGAGACACATTCCTGAGACTCTTGGTAGAACTCCTGGGAAAGAGAAGCTCTTTATCCACTGGGGTGCCAAACCATAAGACACTGGCCTGGAGCTTCTGCAGGCTTCCACTTGCAGACAGGCTGCCTGAGAATGAGGGCACCTCAGAGGAAAGCAGTCAACAAATGGAAATAGGAAAGCTGAGTACTGATAACCCAAGCACCCAGATCGAATGTTCCTGAAACCTTTACTCCTTGATGAGCCAATCAATTTTCTTTTTTTGTGTGTTTTTTTTGCTTAGGCCAATCTGAGCCAAGTTTTCTGTCACTTGCAGCAAAAAGATCGCTAATGGATCCCGTGGCTGCTCTCATTGCCACCAAATCCCAACCACCGTCAAGCCATCCTGGGCTGGTGATGTGCCCTCAGTAACCAATGTGAGAAACTTCCAGGCTCATTTTCTTATCTCCTTCTCCATCTTCTGTGCTGCCCCTCCGAGACGCCAGGGTGAACACTTTATGCCAGGAACCCATCTGTCCTGGGCACACAGGGCTGCCCACATACCTCCCTAACGTACTTGCAGGGTTCCAACTTCTTCCTCAATCTCCACAGGGAAAAATCTCTGCGTTTTCCTTATTCTATTTTATTTTTCCTTTTGCTGTTTTTTTTTTTTTTAACGTGTTATTATCAGTCTTGGAGCTGACGAGCAAAAATTTCAGGAAGACGACTGTGTTTAGTGGCAAGAGCACTGCAATACACTTGAGGAGACCAGTCCCAACTCTGCAACTAGATTCCTGGATTTTGGGCATCTTTGAGGATGTTGGAGTTAAGTTTTAAAACCTTCTCATTCTGGGGTTCCTTGCCCCAGAAATTGTCCCTGAAAGTAAAAGGATAGTCTCTTATTGCTGAGAAGGTTGGAAATACTCAGATGTACCTGGAGTCAGAGGCCTAAACATTAGCAGCAGCTTCTAGTTTCTTCTTAGCCTGCTCTCCTTTCTCTATTGACTCTTTCTCAGTCTCTCCTTGTGCAGTCACATGATGGTTCTAGCACCTCCAGGGACTATGTTCTTCCAGGTTCCCATCCTGGGGGGTGCAAAATGTCTCAGCAGCTCCAGCAAAAGCCCTAAGCTCACTAACTGCCTAAGCTTGGGACACAGGACTCCCCAGAACAGGCATTGGCCAGGAGAATGCCATGTGCTGACCGACTTAGGCCAGTGTCACATGCCCCACCCCCCAACTCTAAGAGACTGGAAATGGGGAAGGGACCCCAAGAAAATTAGAGGCTATTGCTGGTAGAAGGGAGGATGACTGTTGGGATGCATTTATTCCGTACTCAACTGCCATTTCATTGAGCCTTACAACACTCCTGTCTATAAGGCTTGAGGAGCCTCATTTGTAGCAAAGGAAAACACACTCAGAGAGGTTAAGCCATTTGCTTAAGGTCACACAGCAAATCCCAAAGTTATTTATGGAAGCACAGCCTACTTTGGGGTGGGAGCAGGAGGCTATATACTGATTAAAAGTTTATGCAAAGTGTGTGGAGAAAACAAAAAAGCAAACCAAAAAGCAAATTTGCCATGAGAATGGTGCCTGGGGGACAGTTGGCAGCATAAAAGTGAAAGGTTCCTGAGAACCTGGATCCATTTGTTCCTGAAACTGGATTCCACCCAAGAACTGTTCAGTTCCATGGGTTAATTCACTCCCTTCCTTCACTTGACTCAGCTCCAGGTGGGTTTCTGTCATTTGCAAATGAAAGGGCTGTGACTCATCTAGACAGGATGTTGTGGAGTAACGACCTTCAACAGGCCACCTTCAGGCACTTACAAAAGCCACGCGCAGTGTCATGTACTTCACATACATCTGGTCCTTACAGTGAGCCTAAATTCTTTGCATTATCTCCCTTTCACAAATAAGGAAACTGAGGCTCAGAGAGAGCAAGTGGCCAGACCAAGCAGCATGCTAGTGCTCTCTTCCTAGGTACCAAGGCAGCCCCTGCTCCCAGGTGCCTCCTTCCTGCCCACCAAGCCCCTCCTAAGGCATCTCTGTCCACCTCTGTCCCTGAGCTGGTGGGCAGCTGAGGCCCACTGGGCTTCAAACTGGGGCTGCTGGCTCTGGGGCTCTGGGCGGCTCCAGGACTGGGCCTGAGCTGAGTCCCTCTCCTCTAGGACATAAGGGCTGTGCAACAGAGAGGTGGACGCTGGGAGCATCTGTGGCCCCATGGGGGTGGGGGGCCCCCTGGAGCTCTAAGCAAGAGGGGGATGTGGGGCCCCTGGTCTCCCCCTCCACACTTGGGCTCCCTGTCCCTGTCTGCCTCCTTGGGCACCTGGGTGGGCCTTCAGCATTTCTGACCCTCTCCCACCTGGCTTTCAGGTTCACCGATGTTTGTTCTGTTTCTGGATGCCCCCAACAGCCGACACCTCCACCCCATGCCCTGCACCCTGACTTTGGCCCCCTCTCCCTGTCCCACGCACCACTCTTGTTTTTGTCACCATCTCAGTCTCAGGCTCCCCTCCTGTCTCCCTTTGTTTCAGGGTTGCCCCTCCCTTTTTGGACTCTGTCTCTTCTGCCTTGTCTCTCTGTCTCTGTTGGCCTCAGTCTGCTCCTCACTCTGTCTTGGAGGCTCTCTCTCATCTGTCTCACTGTCTCTGCCTTTGTGTGTCTCTCTGTCTTGGATGGTCTCTGCCCCTCCCTCTCTCTTCCTCTCATCTCTCCTCGCCTCTCTGTCTCTCTCTGTGATCTCTCTCTAGTTCTCTGTCTCCCACCTCCTCTCCCTGCCCCTCCCTCCCCACATCCTGAGCTGTCTTAGGAAACCGGAAATTTGGGGGATCAGAGAGATACTGGGAGGGGAAGCTCTGCTGCTGCCACCTAGAGATAATGCCTGGGGTGGGGAGTCCCAGAATCCACCGCGCCTTCCTCCGGGCCCTAGTACACTCAGAGGCAAATGGAGAAATTATGTCACCTCTTTGAGTCTCAGTCCTCCCTTCTGTGGCCTGGGCTGATGGGCCCACTGCCCCTGGGGTTGGTGTGAGGGTTAGATAGTGCAGCCTGCCAGAGGAAGGTCTCAGTGGGAGGGGGGAATGCGGGACAGGAGGGAAGGCAGGAGCTGGGGTGTCTGCGGGGAGGCTGGCAGGGGCTGGGAGGGGCTGAGAGGAGGAGGTGGTCCCTTCTCCTCCCTGAGTCTCAGCGATCCCCTCTGTACCAAGGGTGCTTGTTATTTAACAGACACTGGCAGCATTTGCTGTGTCACAGGTCAGTCAACCATTCATGGCTCTCATCCTCACCACATGCCTATGAGGTGGGTACTGTTGTTAGCTCTATTTTACAGTTGGGGAAACTGAGGCATAGATCCATTAAGTGCACTGCCCAAGGTCACGCAGGGGGACCCTTGATGTGACGGGACTCTGGATCAGACTGGTCATTGCCAAAGTCTGGTGTGCCATACTGGTGCCCGTGTTAAACAGAGGCAGCATTAACTCATCTTCAGTCCTGGGGAGAGAATCATTTTCTTCCAGGTTCTAATTACAGAGAAAGGCTCTCGGGGGCTGCTATTTGATACCCTCAGACACTCGCAAATCTCTCCTTTTTACACAGAGGGAGGATACTGTAAGCTCAGAGCCCCTTAGCAGGCAGTTTTATGGAGTCTAACAGTTTGTTTTGATTTTCTGGATTTGTTTTCTAGGGTTTCCTTTTACTTAGGGCAAGCAACACTGGTTTCCATTTAGGAGTGTGACATATAGTTGCCTTTTAAATGAATGTAGGTTTAAAAAGGAAGTCATCTCCAAGAAAAGTAGTAAGAAAATTGGTCCAGGCAGTTATGGTTATGGTAAAAAGTCTTACACGTGGATTCAGGATTGAATTTTAGGAAACCCAGAGAGACTGAGTTTTACTGGCTCAGCCATGCCCCTCCCAGCTCGGCAGAGCCCATGATCACGGCTTGAGACCACATGGCCAGTGAGCGGCATTGCCTGGACTCTCATAGCCCTCACAGGGGCTGTTGGGGTGATTATGGAGGCACTGGAGTCTGGGAGACCAGCCAGCACCTTCAGGTTCCTGGTACAGAGCAACAGAAACCAACTGGGGCTGCTTGATTCAGAGATTCGCCGGCCCAGAGCATGGAGGCAGAGGGCCAAAGCAGACTTGGAGGACAGGCAGGAAGTGAGGAGGGGAGCTCTCGCTTGTCCCGAGTGCTGAGCAGGTGGCTGCCGCCCTGCGCCCCCATGCCCTCAGCGCTGCCGGATTGCCACAGCCCGCTGTCCCTCACAGGCCCCACACCAGTGCCCCGGCTGCCCAGGGGTCGGGGGGTTGGGGGTTCTCCCCATGAGGGAAGTGCGGCCGGGGCCTCCAGTGCAAAGCCTCCTTCCCCAGGCCTCCTCACCCCTGACCTAGGGGCCAGGTGCACCCCACCTCCAGGCTTAACTCTTGCTCTGCTCCGGCCTTGCTTGGAGTCCCTCCGCAGCTCTGGGCTTCAGCACACCCACCAGCTGAGTGGGGATGGGAATGATGGGACCCAAGCAGAGCAGTGGATTTTAAGCCACCCCAAAGCGCTGATTCAGGGACTCAGCAGACACTGGATGTGTTGAGGCAAACATGAAACCTTGAGGGGCATCTGTTGACCCAGCCTTTCTCTAGAACAATACAATTTGTTGTTATGATTTGTTTTTTATCATAAAAGAGAATGACACATTTGAACTCACAAAACAAGTTTATGCTGATAAAAGCCTGGCTTTTATCTGTTTCATGTGCACAGGGCACTGCCAGGGTGTCAGCTGTCCACCTCCACAGGGCCCGTCAGCCACTCTGGCCCTCCTGCTCCTGTGCCCTGCACACAGGCCAGCCTCACTGCTGCCTCCAGGTTGTTGCTGCACTTGGTGTGCCCACTGCCTGGAGTTCTCCCATATCCTCACGTGGCCGCCGGCCTCTGTCATTTGGATCTAGATGAAGTCCCCTCCTCCAAGGCCCTCCCTGTTCGCTCCATGTAACCTTGTCCCCTCCCAGTCAGGTGTATCCTGTAACCCTACTGAATGGGCCTCATAATATTGATTGTTTTATGTAGCTGGATGCTCGTCGTCTGTCCCCTCTAGGTTGTGAGCTCCTTGCTTCTTGTCTCTGTCACTTCAGGCTTGGCATAGAGTGAGTGCTTGGTACTACTGGATGAATGAATTAAAAGAGATCTCAAGACAAACATGTGACCCCCCCCCATGTGACAATTTCCCTGGAGTCCTTGCAGTCCCAGCACGTGCTGCATGGCCAGCCTTGGGGAGGCACTATCTAAAGGAGAGATTGCAAACTGGTGGCCCACTGCAGTATTTAAATTTTTTTTGTGTGTGTGGTAAAAAAACACATAACAGCAAATTTACCATCTTAACCATTTCAAAGAGCACAATTGAGTAGAGCTAAGCATTCACACTGTTGTGCAGCAAAGCTCCAGAACATTTTCATCTTGCAAAACTGAGGCTCTGTGTCTATAAAATAACAACTCCGCATTTCCCCATCCCCCTAGCCCTGGCAACCACCATTCTACTTTCTGTTTCTAAGCATTTGACTAATTTAGAGACCTCATATAAGTGGAATCATATAGTATTTGTCTTTTTGTTACTGGCTTATTTCTCTTTGCATACTATCTTCAGGTTTCATCCATTTTGTAACGTGTCAATTTCCTTCCTTTAACAAGGCTGCATAATATTCCATTGTATATACTGCATTTGGTTTATCCATTCATCCATCTGTCAATGGACATTTGGTTGCTACCACCTCTTGGTTATTGTGAGTAATGCTATTATGAACATGGATGCACAAATATCTCTTTTAGATTCTGCTTTTAATTCTTTTGAGTATACATCCAAAATGGAATTGCTAGATCATATGGTAGCAATATTTTCAAGTTTTTGAAGAACTGGTATACTGTTTTCTATAGTGGCTGCATCATTTTACATTCCCACCCACAGTGCACAGGATTTCCAATTTCTCTACATCATTGCCAACCCTTGTTATTTTCTTTCTTTTTTTTTTTTAATAGTGGCCATCTTAATGGGTATGGGGTCATACATTGTGGTCTTAACTTGTATTTCCCTATTGATTAGTGATGTTCAGTATATTTTCATATGGATGTTGGCCATTTGTATATTGTCTTTGGAGAAATGTTTATTCAAATTCTTTGCCCATTTTTAAATCCAGTTATTTCATTGTTATTCTTGAGTTGTATGAGTTATTTATATATTCTGGATATCAACCCCTTATCAGATACATGACTTGAAAATATTTTCTCCTATTCTGTGGGTTGCCTTTTCACTGTTAATTTTGTCTTTTGATGCAGAGAAGTTTTCAAGTTCAGTGTAGTCCCATTTCTCTATTTTTGCTTTTGTTGCTGTGCCCTTTATGTCATATCCAAGAAATCATTGCCAAATCCAATGTGATGAAGTTTTTCCCCTATTTTTTTTTCTAGGAGATTTATAGTTTTAGGTCTTATATTTGATCTTTAATTTTGAGTTAATTTTTATATGTGGTGTTAGGTAAGGGTACAATTTCATTCTTTTGCAGGTGGTTATCCAGTTTTCCCAACACCATTTGTTGAAAAGAAAGACTGTCTTTTTCACATTGGGTGGTCTTGGTACCGTTGTCTAAGATCATTTAATCATATATGTACTGGCCTATTTATGGACTCTCTATTCTATTCCATTGATCTATTGGTCTGTCTTTATGCCAATACCACACTGTTTTGATTACTGTAGCTTTGTGATAAGTTTTGAAATTAGGTAGTGTGAGTCTTCTAACTTTGTTCTTTTTCAAGATTATTTTGGCTAATCAGGGTCCTTTGAGACGCCATATGAATTTCAGGATGGGCTTTTTAAATTTAATTTTTTAGAAATTAGTTGATGAATCAGTTACAGTTAAATTTGACTGTAAGTAAAGAGACTGTAAGATACCTGACCACAGTGACTCAGGTGAAATAATAGTCTAATTCTCTTCTGTGTGAAAATAAATAAGCCTGGAAGGAGGCAGCTGGGGATTTTGTGAAAATTAGAAAAAGACAACTCATTCTTCAGATACTTTATATCCATCTCCCAGTAAATTGTAATATGTTGATTTTGTTTAAATGAGACATTCCATTGCTATATACCAGAAGATAGTCACAATCCATATATAAATTTGCAACACCCACCATGTGAATGTTGTGCCTGCAGACACAGTGTCCTGTGAGGCAAGCAGCACCCCTGCTCCCAGTCCAGGGAGGTGTGCTAGCTCCACAGCAGCACCAAGAACTCAGCTTCCTACTATATTTCTGTTTAGTCAGCTCTTAACTCCATCCTTAGAGTCACAAGATGGCTGCTGATGCTCAGGTGTGGATTCTGGCAGGAAGAAGAAGAAAGTGGAGGTGGTGCAGAATGGTCACTCTCCCACCAACTGAAAGCCCCACTGGAGGGATTTTATGCATCTGCATTCAGGGAGACCAGTTTCTGTTTCACTGGCCACTCCTACCTGTAGGGGAGGCTAGGAATTGCATTGTTTTACCAGAGCACATTACTACTTCAAATACAGAATAGAGAGTTCTTAGTTAAGAAAGAAACAAGTGAGGAGAAGGCAACTGCAGCCTCCCCGACTGTTGCGGACATTAAGAACACAGGTAATTTCTAGTGAAATTTCAGTTCTGGCTTCTCCTGAAAACATGAATGATCTGGTAACACTGGGTCTGCACTCCCACATGGTGATGACTGGCCAGAGCTGTGTAGAGAGCCTGCCCCATTTATTTTACTTCCAAAGTTTTAAAATTAAAACTTAATACTTAAAAAAAAAGGATTACATTTCTGTGCCTCAAAATTCCAAAGGTGCTAAAGTATGTACAGCGGAAAATCTATCCCCTGCCAGCCCCAGCAGGTGCTCCCAGGTACCAAATTCCTGTCCCAAAGCACAGGAATTGGTGTTACCTGTTTTCAGGTATATATAAGCAAGTACATATATATTCATTTTCTCTGCCCTTCCCTTTTCACACAAAGGTATAATTTTATACACTCTTTGAATCTTGTTTTTTTAATGTAATGATATATTGGAGATTGTTCTGTATCATACCCCAAAACTCTGTTCATTGTTTTCTTACAGCTGCATAGTTTGTCATTATATGGATGTACGTACCTTCACTAGTTTTCTGGTGATGGACATTTAGATGTTCCCAATAATTTACTTGACAAAAAAAAAAGTTGCAGTTTACAATCTTATACATAAATCATTTAACATATGTGGGAGTATCTCTGTACAATGAATCCCTGGAAGTGTAGTCATTTGGTCAAAGTGAACAAGCATGTGTGATTTTGATAGATATTGCCAAATTCCCCTTTGGCAATAGCTGACAGTGTCTGTCTTCCCACATCCTTGCCAACTCAGAGTGCTATTGAACTCTTTCATTTTTTGCCAAACTCAGATAAAAATTGGCTTCTAACTATAGTTTAATTAGCATTTCTCTTACTGTGAGAAAAGATGAACATCTTTTCATGTGCTTAAGAGTCATCTGTATTTCTTTTTCTGTGACCCATTTCTGTTTGTGTCCAATGCCATTTTTTGAGTAGTCTTTCCCCTATTTATCTCTAGGAACTTTTTATATATTAGGAAAATAAACTCTTCGTCTGTGATATGAGGGGCAAATGTATTTTCCCACTTCGGCCCTTTAAAAAAGAACCATCTGAAACATAACATACACACCGAAGTGTCAAGTGTGCAGCTTGATGAGTCTTCACAAAGTGAACCACCTGTGTCACTTGTCTTTTATCGCTGTTTATATCACAGAGGCTTTTGCCATGAACAGCCTTTTATTTTTAAATAGTTGAGTTTATCAACCTTTTATGACTTCTAGGTTTTGTGTCATAGACCTTTACCACTCTGAGATTAAAAAAAAAATCTGACATGGTTTGCTTTAGCATTGTTGCTATCTTATTATTTTCATTTAAATCTTTAATGTAATTTATCCAGGTATAAGGTAAGAGGGATGAAGCAGTCTTATTTTTAACTTTTTTTCAGATGATTAAGCCTTGCCCCAAAGCCATTTATTGAATAGCCTATATTTTCTTTACTAATCTGAAATGGTACCATACCCTCTAAATTCCCTTGGCCTGTTTCTGGATTTTCTGGTCTATTTGTTAACATCTGTCTATTCATGGGTGATTTCAGTTGGTGAGCCCTGATTTGGAGTTTTACTGAGCACTTCTATGCTGTGTGTTTTACACATAACCTGTAGTAGTTAACAGCTTGGACTTGTGAGACCTGTTAGAATTACTGACTAGGGCAGCTGTGTGAACCTGAGCAATAACTTCATCTCTCTACCTTAGTTTCTCCATTTATAAAGTGGGGATAATAATTCCTACCTCATAGGGTGGCAGGGAGGATTTGAGGCAGGTGCTAGTGGGACACAGGCATATAGAGCTCAAGGCCCCGGTAAGTTCCAGTCAGGGTTAAAGTTTTGCGGTAAACAAGAAGCCTCATCCTGGACATCTGGGAAAATTCAGCCTGAGAAAAAAGAGTTTTTTCCTTTTATCCTAGCTTGGCCCTAGCAGCAGGCCCTAGCAACAACTCCCAGCCACTTACGTGATTTACTCCATTTTTGTGCTTATAAACCATAGACACAGCAGCCCTAATGTTATCCTCCCTTGGGACCCCACCCAATTAGCAGGAGTTTTCTTTTTTCCTTTTGCTCCTCATTAAAAACTTTGCTGGTTGCTCCGCACTCTTATCTGCTGGCTTCATCTTCATCACCTCCGAGACACGATCCTGGGAAAAACAGCATCTCAGCTGGGAAGAGATTGACTGATTTGATATATTATGTACAGTGCCTAGAACAGTGTCTGACATGTGCTACACCCATATAAAAAGTGCTAACCATTTATTTTTGTTATTGAAGGCCATTTTAAATCCTTCAATCAGCCTTGTGATGTAGAGAGTATTATTGACCCTAATTTTAGATGAGGAAACAGAGACTTGGGGCCCTGAAATGACTTGCATGGGCCCCCAGAGTAGTGGTACTAGTTCTGAAAGGGGCCTTGCTCATTCCTGAGCCCCACAAGGATGTCCCTGGCCAGCCCAAGCAACCAGTTCCCATGGGTGGGCGGGGCCTCCTTTCCCTGCCTGTCTGCCAGCCCAGCAGGGCTGTGGCTGATCCTCAGAGAGGAAATGTCACATGAGGCCCCAGCTGTGGTGTGTGTGTGGGGGGGATGAGGCCTCACCACGTGGCAGTAGCTCCAGCTCCCACGTGAAAAGACTTCTATGGGGCCTGCTGAGCTGCTGCAGGGAACCCAGGTCTCCAAGGAAGTGGGGCCTGCTCTGGGCAGCTCTGTGACCTGTGAGGCTCTGATCTCTCTGAGCCTTGGTGTCCACATCTATCAAATGGGCAGGTTGTAGCGGAACTCAAAGGAGAGGATGTGTGTACAGCAGGATGTTGTGGAGGGCTGATTCGTGACAGCTGACTTAAGGCATCAAAAAATTTGTTCTGTTTCCTACCACCTCCCACAAAAGCAGCTGGGACGGGAGATGGAGAGCCCGAACTACCAGTTCAAAGGATGATGCCAGGTGTGTGACAGAAGAGTACCAGGGAGGGAGACCAAGTGGGAGAACAGGGTCTCTCCTGCCACCAAGAGAGAAAACATATCTGAGCTGGAAAGGAGAGATAAAGGGAGAGTTTGAGACAGTGAGGGATAAGGTAGACAGTAAGGAAGGAAATGCAGGAAAAGGGTCCCTGAGGAGTTTGGTGTCAGAGAGAAGGAGACCAACAACTCTCTCCCTAACCAAGTCCTTACAGACAAATCCAGCCCCACAAGTTGCACCGTCAAATTTAGCAAATAATTCAGGATGCATTATTTGGGACATACTCATACCAAAATATTTATCGATTATCTGAAATTCAAATTTAACTGGGTGTCCTGCATTGGGTCTGATGAGCCTATCCATGGGCATGAAGGGGACAGGAGAGCATTTCTGGGAGAAGGCACCCATGGTTTCACGCAGTAAGGAGGGACTCCAGAAGTCTCTGCAGGCTCTAAAGGGGACACGGAAGGGGGCTGGGAGGAGTGGCTGGTGTCAAGGGTGATGTGACCTTGTAGCTGAGGGCTGGTGCCCAATCGGGCACCAAGTGGGCGACTTGAGAAGCATCAGCAACAGTGAACACCGAGAAGAAAGCCTTGACGCTGTGGGGGAAACCACAGCGCCCCTGCCACCCTCTACCGCGGGGCAGCAGCCAGCCCCAGCTCAGCCCACACAGTCACTGTGGTGGGCTCCTCCTCACCCCTGGGGGCCAGGGGCCAGCCCCGGAGCAAGCGAAGAGGAAGAACACATGACCCTTGTCGTAAAAGCGGTTGGGACTCCGAATCTTCAATGTGACTGAAAAATCACCAGTTTGGACTGAGTTTCCCTGAACATGTCTCAAATATGTTGTCAGAGGAAGTAGGTCAGAGTCAAGAAGGTTATGTTTGCCCAGAAAATAAGGTTGTGTGGTTTTCTTCTGCTCCTGGATTCTACGGAGCACCTGTCAGGGTGCAGGACACCAGGGCTCAGAAGCTAGGATGAGGGGCTTAGCTGTGAGCAGGGCCATGCATACACCTGGAACAACTGGGGAATGGCATGAAGAAAGTGCTCTTTGTGACCTAGATGCCGGGCCCTTGGCGGGGAGTGAGAGCTGGCCAAATGTGGACAGAAAGGCTGCCACTGGAAGGAGGTGCAGCTGCTTATTTTTATGTCAGCAGCACTTGTACCACAGCACTGACTGTGGGCCAGCCCTGTCCTAAGTGCTTTATAAATCTCAGCTCAGTTAATCCTCATAAGAGCCCTTGGATGTAGGACTGTTGGTATCCCCATTTGGCCAATAAGGGCACTGAGATGCAGAGAGGTTAATTTAGGTGACTTGCCCAGTGTCAACGTCCAGGCAGGAGCAGCCCCCTGTCCAGGCCGAGCACAGCCTGACCATCCAGCAAGTATGAGGTCCTAGCCCTCAGCTGCTGTTCACCTGGGGCCCTGGGTCATCCATTCAACAAATAGAGTATGTGTTGAGATGTCCTCCAGGGTAGGCTGTGTGCTGGGCTTGGGGCCAGTATGGAAATGAGATACCATTTCTATTCTTACAGAGCACTTGGTCCAGTGGGAGGGACAGACACAATTGCAGCCCAGTGTACACAGATTGATGCTATAAGATTAACCCACTTAGTGAGCATTTACCATGGAATAGGCCCTGTGGTAAGCATGTTGCCCAGCTTCTCTCTTCATCTTAACAACACTGCTTGAGATATTACTGGCCCCATGTTGTAGATGAGTATACTGAAGCTTACAGAGGTTCAGTAATTTGCCTAAGGTCACTGCAAGCAAGTGGCAGATCTGGGATTCACTGGAGGAAGTGTAGGGTTCTTTGGGGGCACATTTCAGAAGGCTTCCCAGAGGAGGTGCTTCTGCCCCTTGAGTAATTACAGGAGAGGGGATGGGATGGGTCCAGTGGAAAGAAAGAAGTGGTGTTCCAGGCAAAGGAAACCATCCAAGAAGGCTTGGCAACTTGGGGTAGCTGCATGGCGCCTGGCCAAGAGCTCACCTGTGCAGAGCAAAGACAGTGTCTTCCCCAGAGGGTGGCCCCTGTTCACCATTTTCAGGGGCTCTGGCTGGGCTGGGCTTGAGGGGCAGGAGAGACCCAAGACAGGGCCCCAGCCCTGCTGGCCCTTGCAACCGGGTCGGTGGTGGAATACCCATCATGGAGAGGTGGGCTGGGGCAGCCAGCAGGGCAAAGAGTGCATCTGTGCACAGACTTGGGCCACAGACTGCCTGAGTTGAACTCCCTGCTCTGTCCTCTCTGCTCTGTCCTTTGCTGACTCTGTTACTTGGGACAAGTCACTTCTTTCTGAGCCTCAGTACCTCATCTACAAAATAAGGACAGTAGCACCTCATGGGCTTTTATGAGGATTAAACATCTTAATAGGTGCAAAGGGTGCAGAGTGAACTGCATACTCTCCAAGTGTCAGCTGTTATTGGAACTCAGTCTGTACTTGCCTGGCAGGTGCACCACTCTCACTTAGGCTGAGAGAAGCCAGTGGTGGTTATAGAGCCTCGTGCCCCCAGCCACTCTGCTCAGTGTCAGGACCCAACCTCACTAGCCCCACCACCATGCCCTCACCACACTTCAGACCAGAGCTCCTGGCACAGGTGGCTCTGGCTGGGGACATGGAGGCTCCCTGCCATCGGGGGAGGGGTGGGAACCAAAAGTGGTTCTAAGTGGTGACTAAGACGGAACCGAAATGCACTCACATAGAGAACACCCCCAGGAGCTGGGCTCTTTCACTCTGGCTCTGGTGAGTGACTCATGTGGGGGCAGGTATGGAAGGTATGGGGCCACAAGGGGGGATGCATGTCCCTCTCAAGAAGCTGGTTGCACAGTGGGCTATGGTGGACTGGGGATGTCTCCCAGATTCTGGGGGAGGCGGGGACAGACCCTGTGACTAGGAGGACCAGGGACAGAAAGACCTGGGTTTGGATTCCAGCTCCATTATTTTATAGCTGTGTGACCTTGGGCAAGGCACATCTCCTCTCTGTGCCTCAGTTTCCCCACCTGTAACATCAGGCTAATTAAATCTACCTCTCAGCACTAAACTCTTCCTATTGTGCTTTACTGGATCTTGGTGACACCCCACCTCACTTGCAGTAGCTCCCACTCACCTACACAATGAAGTGCAGCTTTCTTATGTTAGGGTGGGAGGGAGAAAAGGATGTTTATGGAATATCTGCAGACTCTGCACAGCCTTTGCCCTATTTCAACCTCACATGAATCTGTTTTACAGCTGAGAAACTAGCTCAGCATGGGTGCCCAAGTTGCCCAGGACAGATCGGGGTTTCACACCTTCATCTCCCCTTCCTCCTCCACAATTCCTCTCTCTGTTGCCTACATAGCTTCACCCAGTCAATAAAACAGGGGTTTAAATGTGGGTACATGGTAATTACAAAGAAGAAAATAAGAGAAGGGAGAGAAAACCATGAATAGCCCTACAGGGTCTTACCACCTCCCAAGGACACTACATCAGGTCTGGCCCACTCCAGAGCTGCTCTTAGGAGAAGGCAGTGGGTGTCACCCTCTCCCCCATCCTTTAAGCCAACCCAAACCTTGGTGGCACAGATGAGTAAGTTATAAAGGTATCTGCATGTGGCTCTTGAGTCTTCGTTCTATGTCTCCTAACTTACATTCATGTTACATACCTTTCTGTATGTTTAAGATTATTTGTAAAGGCACCAGGTCCTGACAAATTCAAAGATGAATTTGACCTATCTTCAGATAGTTTAAATTTATAAATATAAAGGCAATTCCAATGTTCTTTAAGCTATTCTAGGTAATAGAAAAAGGTAGAAACTCTCCAGTTTAGTTTATGAAGGCAGCATGACCTTAGTATAAAAACTTAGTTAAACATAGTAAACCAACAAACAAATTACAAGAACAAAAAACAAAACACAAGCCAATAAATCATAGATGAATTTCTCTGTGATTTGAAGGCAAACATTCCTAACAAGATGCTAACAACAAAAGAAATACACACTCACATATCAAAAGAATAACTTTGAGAAAACAGCATATTTCAGGAATGCAATAGGACAGGTTCAACATCAATAATTGATCAACATAATTCTTTACATCACACTGAAGGAAAATAACAAGGTGGTCAAACAGTTGATGTTGAAAAGTTAGTTGAAAAACTTCAGTAGCTTCTTTTATCTTTTTTAAAAAAGACCTAATAAAAAAGGAATAAACTATTTGAGTACGATAAATATTCCTTGCCAAAACTTAACAGCAAACGTCTTTCTAAATACTAAAGTCATTTCCTTAGAACCAAAACAAAACTGTGTTTTGGAGATTCTGCCAAATATGCCAAGATAAAAAATGAATTACTCATTATTGTAAAAGAAGAGATGATTTAACTTGATATTGTAAGAAATCAGGAGAGAGTACTAAAGATGGCAGCGGGAGAGGAGAGACAGAGGCTTCCTCCTAAAACCGTATACAATTAGAAAATATAGTTGGTGCAACTAATCCTGAAAGAGCAACAGGAAAGAGGACGGCGCCGGACTGCATACACCTGGAGAAAAGAGCAGACCTCACTGAACAGGGTAACGTACCAAAGCTGTGGCTCCGCGGGACCCAAGCCCTTCCCCCACCCCAGCTCACTGGTAGGAGGAAGAGAAACAGAGCAGGGAGGGAGTGGAAGGCCTGGGACTGCTGAGTGCCTAGTTCCGGAGATCTGCTCTGGGAAAACAAACCTACATTTCATGGTGCTTTCATGATACTCGTGTGATTATGGGGCTGGAAAGCTAATACAGGCAGAATTCCTGGACAGACTGAGATTCCAGCCACTTGTGGAAAGCAGGGATCCACATCCGGCTGCTCTGGGACAAAAGCTTATACCTCTGTGCTCAGCCCACTGGCTCAGGCAGTGGAGACAGGCACAGAAGCCGGGAAGCAGGAAACAGCCCTTCCCTCCCCCCAGGCACCAATACCGCTCCCCTGCGACCCCCGACATTGCTTCAGGGGCTGAGCAGCTCCAGAGTAGAGCTTCTGGACACTAGAGGGCGCCATATACAAATATGAAATGCCAAAGGAACCTGGTCCAGAGTGAAATTAATATAACTCCGGAGAAAGATTTAAATGACATGGACCTTATGACTTCTGGAAAGGGAGTTCAAAATAAAAATCATCAACACGCTAATGGAAGTTCGGAAAGATATCCAAGAACTCAGAAATATAAATAAAATTGAGAAGAATAAAACAATAGAAAGAATCAATGAAAGCAAGAGCTGGTTCTTTGAGAAAATAAACAAAATAGACAAGCCCCTAGCCAGACTTATCAAGAAAAAAAAGAGAGTCTACACACATAAACAGAATCAGAAATGAGAAAGGAAAAATCACTACGGACACCACAGAAATACAAATAATTATTAGAGAATACTACAAAAAATTATATGCTAACAAACTGGATAACCTAGAAGAAATGGACAACTTTCTAGAAAAATACAACCTTCCAAGGCTGACCAAGGAAGAAATAGAAAATCTGAACAGACCAATTACCAGCAACAAAAATGAACTGGTAATCAGAAACCCACCTAAGAACAAAACTCCTGGACCATATGGCTTCACTGCTGAATTTTATCAATTTAGTGAAGACCTAATACCCATTCTCCTTAAAGTTTTCCAAAGAGGGCAAGTACGTCAACATAATTAAGGCCATGTATGACAAACCCACAGCCAACATTATACTTAACAGTGAGAAGCTGAAAGCTTTTCCTTTAAGATTGGGAACAAGACAAGGATGCCCACTCTCCCCACTTCTATTCAACATAGTAAGTTTTTGTACGGCAAAGGACACCATCAACAAAACATAAAGGCATCGTACAGTATGGGAGAATATATTTGTAAATGACATATCCAACAAGGGGTTAACATCCAAAATATATAAAGAACTTACACACCTCAACACCCAAAAAGCAAATAACCTGATTAACAAATGGGCAGAGGATATGAAGAGACAGTTCTCCAAAGAAGAAATTCAGATGGCCAACAGACACATGAAAAGATGTTCCACATCGCTAATCATCAGGGAAATGCATATTAAAACCAAAATGAGATATCACCTCACCAGTAAGGATGGCCAGCATTGAAAAGACTAAGAACAACAAATGCTAGTGAGGATGCGGAGAAAGGGGAACCCTCCTACACTGCTGGTGCGAATGTAAGCTAGTTCAACCATTGTGGAAAGCAATATGGAAGTTCCTCAAAAAACTAAAAATAGAAATACCATTTGACCCCGGAATCCCACTCCTTGGAAAAGACCCAAAGAATACAACTTCTCAGATTCAAAAAGACATATGCACCCCTATGTTTATCGTGGCACTTTTTACAATAGCCAAGATATGGAAGCAATCTAAGTGTCCATCTGTAGCTGAATGGATAAAGATGATGTGGTACATATATACAATGAAATACTAGTCAGCCATAAGAAAGAAACAAATCCTACCATTTCCATTTGCAACAACATGGATGGAGCTGGAGGACATTATGCTCAGTGAAATAAGCCAGGTGGAGAAAGACAAATGCCAAAGATTTCCCTCATTTGTGGAGTATAACAATGAAGCAAAACTGATGGAACAAAACAGCAGCAGACTCACAGACTCCAAGAATGAACTAGTGGTTACCAAACGGGAGGGGGAGGGGAGGGTGGGTGGGGAGGGAGGGAGAAGGGGACTGAGGGGTATTATGTTTAGTACACATGGTGTCGGGGATCACGGGGAGAACAGTGTATCACAGAGAAAGGACATAGTGGATCTCTGGCAACTTGCTGCACTGATGGACAGTGACTGCATCGGGGCATGTGTAGTGACTTGATAATATGGGTAAATGTAGTAACCACATTGTTTTTTCATGTGAAACCTTCATAAGAGTGTATATCAATCATACCTTAATGAAAAAAAAATCATTGGCTAGAAATGAAAATATGAAAATATTTGATTCACATTTATATTATTAGAAGATAAATTTAATACAGAAAGTGCTGGACCTCTCTGAAGTAAAAAATGTGTTGAATTGTAACAAAGTAAAAAAGCTTGCCATCTCTGCCTTCATATTGTATCCATCTCCTTTGCTGCCTTAATCTTTGGGTCAACAAGCTTCTGCTCGGCCCTGTAGCCTTGCACATAGGCTTGTTAATCATCAAAAGGAATTTTGCTCATGACTTAAGATTTATGCAACCAGCCCCTTACCTGAAACTCACCTCCCCTGAGGAGATAACGAAGTTCTATGTACAAAAATGATGACTGAACTGTCAAGGACTTAGGAACATCTTGGCCAGACCCATGTCAACAAAATGACTGGAGTCAACTAACCAAGAACAAGGAGTTTCACAACCCTCCACAGACCCTTGCTGATGTTTAAATGTGTGCATTTCCTGACCTCAGCCCCCTCCAGCATTCTCTTCCCTAATATAAAGGAAGATTGAAGTCTACCCTAAGTTAAGGTGGTGCTTTAGGACACTAGTCCACCACCTTGGTCTGGTGGCTTTATGAATAAAGTTACTTTCCTTGCCCAACACCTTGTTTCTTGACTTATTGCCATGTTGTGTGTGAGTGGCATGAACTTGGACTCAGTAAGAGAAGGACAAAGAGAAAGAGCTAACATCAGAAAATGGGACTGAGGTAGGGCAGGGACATGGGGCAAGCATTATGATTAACTTTTCCTGCCTATGATGAAAAATGCTGAGATATAAACAGTATACTAAGAACAGGAGGGACCTCTCTTAAGGCTAAGATTGTCTTTTAAAAATCAGCAAGTTAAGAAGTAAGATTCCTAACATATTCTTTGGTAATCAGAGAATAACCCACCCAATCTTAAGGCAGGGCAAGCAGTCTTAACTGACATTTCCCCACTGTTTGAGGGTAATCATTATCTTGGAGAGGAACCAGATCAATAAATTCCTTGTGTTAAGTTTATCTTACAGACTTATTTAGAGGAACTGACTGTGGATGGTAACATAATGTCTCTCACGGGAGAGGGACATCATGAGATCACAAGACAAGCCTACACACAACAACCCCACCACTGCCCCACTGCCCTTTGCCCCATTCTTGAAAGCCTTAAAAGACAGAATTCCCAGCCTTTCAGGACGCCTTCGTTCTGAAGATGTCCACACTTTCCTTTTAAGTGCATACTTTTAAATAGTTTTCTCACTGTTCAAGTTATTGCGTTTTGTCTTTTTGCTATTTCATTCTATTTCCAAGTCTTCATTCTGTCTCACTTTACTCCTGATAAGTAGGGAGGCGCTGCTGAGAGCTCAGATTTGGGCCTGCAAGTTCCCATCACCTGAGTGACCTGGACGGAACTGCAGCTGTGTGATCTGCTTTTAGCAGCCTGCCTGAAAATCTCCTTTCTTTGAGAAGTTCTCAGAACATAATCTCACTCCATTACATGCTCCATGACTCCCCCAAATCCTAAGGTCGTAGGGACTAGTCCCCATGCCATATCGATCCAAACGGGCACATGACGCCAGGTGACCCCAGCCTTAAGAGTTGCCAAGGGAATCTTCCCTAGGCTGAGAACTTCCCCTCTTTCCCTCTGCACTTCCTTGCTTTCTGCTGCCTGCAAGGCAGCTGTCATTTCCTGCTGCTCTCGCTTTAATGAATTCAAGACCTGTGAGATCTGTACAAGAATTATTTTTCATTCAGAGTCAAGAACACTCCCCCATCCAGTATGAGGTTTCACCTAGTGCACAGGGATAGACCTCCCAGATGCAGCTGGTAACAGGATGACTTAAAATATCAGAAGAACATGAAAGTCCCAGGTGAGAAACCACCTATGTGGACTTTTAAAATTAGATGACATTATATTAAATTTCACATGGGAAATGTAAAAAACCTGCACCCAGGGCAACTAAGTAGACAACCCAGACACATATCCTATTATTTATGGAAATTTAAGTCATGACAAAAGTGGAATTTTAGTTTTGTCAAAGGAAGATCTACGGACTGGGGAAACAATGTATTTTTATTATTTTATTATTTTGGTATCATTAATATACAATTACAAGAGCAACACAGTGGATACTAGATTTCCCCCATTATCAAGTCCCTATCACATACCCCATTACAGTCACTGTCCATCAACGTAGTAAGATGCTATAGAATCTCTACTTGTTTTCTCTGTACTATACTGCCTTCCCCATGCCACCTCCAACATTATGTGTTCTAATTGTAATGCCCCTTATTCCCCTTCTTCCCCCCCTTCCCCCGACCCCCCCAAGTCACTTTCCCTTTGGCAACTGTTAGTCTATTCTTGGGTTCTGTGAGTCTGCTGCTGTTTTGTTCCTTCAGTTTTTGCTTTGTTCTTATACTCCGCAGATGAGTGAAATCATTTGGTACTTGTCTTTCTCCACCTGGCTTATTTCACTGAGTGTAATACCTTTCAGCTCCACCCATGTTGTTGTATATGGTAGGATTGGTTTTCTTCTTATGGCCGAATAATACTCCAGATTGGCAAGGAAGAAGTCAAATTGTCCCTGTTTGCAGATGACATAATATTGTACATAAGAAACCCTAAAGAATCCACTCCAAAACTACTAGATCTAATATCTGAATTCAGCAAAGTTGCAGGATACAAAATTAATACACAGAAATCTGCTGCATGCCTATACACTAATGATGAACTAGCAGAAAGAGAAATCAGGAAAACAATTCCATTCACAATCACATTAAAAAGAATAAAATACCCAGGAAAAAACCTAACCAAAGAAGTGAAAGACCTATACTCTGAAAACTACAAGACACTCATGATAGAAATTAAAGAAGATACCAATAAATGGAAACACATCCCATGCTCATGGATGGAAGAATTAATATTGTCAAAATGGCCATCCTGCCTAAAGCAATCTACAGATTCAATGCAATTCCTATCAAAATACCAACAGCATTCTTCAACAAACTAGAGCAAGTAGTTCTAAAATTCATATGGGACCACAAAAGACCACGAATATCCAAAGCAATCCTGAGAAGGAAGAATAAAGTGGGGGTGATCACTCTCTCCAACTTCTAACTCTACTACAAAGCCACAGTCATCAAGACAATTTGGTACTGGCACAAGAACAGACCCATAGACCAATAGAGCAGACTAGAGAGTCCAGATATAAACCCAAGCATATATGGTCAATTAATATATGATAAAGGATCCATGGACATAAAATGGGGAAATGAAAACAGCTGGTGTTGGCAAAAATGGAGAGCTATATGCAATAGCATGAAACTGGATTATTGTCAAGCCCCATACACAAAAGTAAACTCAAAATAGACCAAAGACCTGGATGTAAGTCATGAAACCATAAAACTCATAGGAAAAACATAGGCAAAAATCTCTTGGACATAAATATGAGCAACTATTTCTTGAACACATCTCCTCGAGCAAGGGAAACAAAATAAAAAATGAACAAATGGGACTACATCAAACTGAAAAGCTTCTGAACAGCAAAGGGCACCAGCAGTAGAACAAAAAGACATCCTACACTATGGGAGAATATATTCATAAATGACATATCCAATAAAGGGTTGACATCCAAATTACATAAAGAAATCACACACCTCAACAAACAAAAAGCAAATAAGCCAATTAAAAAATGGGCAGAGGAGCTGAACAGACAGTTCTCCAAAGAAGAAATTCATATGGCCAACAAACACATGAAAAGATGCTCCACATCGCTAATCGTCAGAGAAATACAAATTAAAACCACAATGAGATATCACCTCACACCAGTTAGGATGGCCACCATTCAAAAGACAAAAACAACAAATGTTGGCGAGGATGTGGAGAAAGGGGAACCCTCCTACACTGCTGGTGGGAATGTAAATTTTAGTTCAACCATTGTGGAAAGCAGTATGGAGGTTCCTCAAAAAACTCAAAATAGAAATACGATTTTAGCCAGAAATTCTACTCCTAGGAATTTACCCTAAGAATGCAGCAGCCCAGTTTGAAAAAGACAGATGCATCCCTATGTTTATTGCAGCACTATTTACAATAGCCAAGAAATGGAAGCAACGTAAGTGTCCATCAGTAGATGAATGGATAAAGAAGATGTGGTACATATACACAATGGAATATTATTCAGCCATAAGAAGAAAACAAATCCTACAATTTGCAGCAACATGGATGGAGCTAGAGGGTATTAGGCTCAGTGAAATAAACCAAGTGGAGAAAGACAAGTATCAAATGACTTCACTCATCTGTGGAGTATAAGAACAAAGCAAAAACTGAAGGAACAAAACAGCAGCAGAATCACAGAACCCAAGAATGGACTAACAGTTACCAAAGGGAAAGGGACTGGGAAGGATGGGTGACAGGAAGGGATAAGGGGGAAAAAGGGGGCACTACGATTCGCACACATAATGTAGGTGGGGGGACATGGGAAAGGCAGTATAGCTCAGAGAAGATCAGTAGTGATTCCATAGCATCTTACTATGCTGATGGACAGTGACTGTAATGGGGTATATGGTGGGGACTTGATAATAGGGGGAGTCTAGTAATCATAATGTTGCTCATGTAATTGTACATTAATAAAACCAAAATAAAAAATACTCCATTGTGTATATGTACCACATCTTCTTTATGCATTCATCTACTGATGGACACTTAGGTTGCTTCCATTTCTTGGCTATTGTAAATAGTGCTGCAATAAACATAGGGGTGCATATGTCCTTTTCAATCTGGGCTCCAGCATTCTTAGGGTAAATTCCTAGGAGTAGAATTTCTGGCTAAAATCGTATTTCTATTTTGAGTTTTTTGAGGAACCTCCATACTGCTTTCCACAATGGTTGAACTAGTTTACATTCCCGCCAGCAGTGTAGGAGGGTTTCCCTTTCTCTGCACCTGTCCAGCATTTGTTGTTCCTATTCTTTTCTATGTTGATCATCCTAACTGGCATGAGGTGATATCTCATTGTGTTTTTAATTTGCATTTCCCTGATAATTAGCGATCTGGAACATCTTTTCATGTGCTTGTTGATCATCTGAATTTCTTCTTTGGAGAAGTGTCTGTTCATATTCTCCAGCCATTTTTTAATAGGGTCATTTGCTTTTGGGTGTTGAGGCTTGTGAGTTCTTTATGTATTTTGGATGTTAACCCCTTGTCAGATACATCTTTTACAAATATATTCTCCCATTCTATAGGATGCCTTTTTGTTCTGCTGATAGTGTCCTTTGCTGTACAGAAGCTTTTTAGCATGATGTAGTCCCATTTGTTCATTTTTATTTTGTTCCCCTTGCCCCAGGAGATGGTTCAAAAAAAGTTGCTCATGTTTATATTCAAAAAATTTTTGCCTATGTTTTCTTCTAAGAGTTTTATGGTTTCATGTCTTACATTCAGGTATTTGGTCCATTTTGAGTTTACTTTTGTGTATGGGGTTTGATAATAATCCAGTTTCATGCTCTTGCATGTAGCTGTCTATTTTTGCCAACACCAGCTGTTGAAGAGGCTGTTATTTCCCCATGGTATATTCATGGCTCCTTTTTCATATGTTAATTGACCATATATGCTTGGGTTTATATCTGGACTCTCTAGTCTGCTCCATTGGTCTATGGGTCTGTTCTTGTGCCAGTATCAAATTGTCTTGATGACTGGGGCTTTGTAGTAGTACTTGAAGTCAGGGAGCATGATTCCTCCTGCTTTATTATTGCTTCTCAGGATTGCTTTGGATATTCGTGGTCTTTTGTGGTTCCATATGAATTTTAGAACTATTTGCTCTAGTTCGTTGAAGAATGCTGTTGGTATTTTGATAGGAATTGCATTGAATCTGTAGATTGCTTTAGGCAGGATGGCCATTTTGACAATATTAATTCTTCCTAACCATGAGCATGGAGCATGGGATGTGTTTCCATTTATTGGTATCTTCTTTAATTTCTATCATGAGTGTCTTGTAGTTTTCAGAGTATAGGTCTTTCACTTCCTTGGTTAGGTTTATTCCTAGGTATTTTATTCTTTTTGATGCTATTGTGAATGGAATTGTTTTCCTGATTTCTCTTTCTGTTAGTTCATTGTTAGTGTATAGGAAGAATGCAGCAGATTTCTGTGTATTAATTTTGTATCCCGCAACTTTGCTGAATTCAGATATTAGATCTAGTAGTTTTGGAGTGGATCCTTTAGGGTTTTTTTATGTACAATATCATGCCATCTGCAAATAGGGAAAGTTTAACTTCTTCCTTGCCAATCTGGGGGCCTTTTATTTCTTTGTGTTGTCTGATTGCCATGGCTAGGACCTCCAGAACTTTGTTGAATTAAAGTGGGGAGAGTGGGCATCCTTGTGTTGTTCCCAATCTTAAAGGAAAAGCTTTCAGCTTCTCACTGTTAAGTATAATGTTGCCTGTGGGTTTGTCATACATGGCATTTATTATGTTGAGGAACTTGCCCTCCATACCCATTTTATTGAGAATTTTTATCATGAATGGATGTTGAATTTTGTCGAATGCTTTTTCAGCATCTATAGAGATGACCGTGTGGTTTTTGTCATTCTTTTTGTTTATGTGGTGGATGATGTTGATGGATTTTCGAATGTTGTACCATCCTTCATCCCTGGGATGAATTCACTTGATCATGGTGTATGATTCTCTTGATTTATTTCTGAATTGGGTTTGCTAAGATTTTGTTGAGTATTTTTGCATCTATGTTCATCAGGGATATTGGTCTGCGATTTTCTTTTTTTGTGGTGTCTTTGCCTGTTTTTGGTATTAGAGTGATGTTGGCCTTGTAGAATGAGTTTGGGAGTATTCCCTTCTTTCTGCTTTTTGGAAAACTTTAAGGGGAATGGATATTAGGTCTTCACTAAATGTTTGATAAAATTCAGCAGTGACACCATCTCTTTCAGGGGTTTTGTTCTTAGGTAGTTTTTTGATTCCCAAATCAATTTTGTTGCTGGTAATTGGTCTATTTAGATTTTCTGTTTCTTCCTGGGTCAGACTCAGAAGTTTGCATTTTTCTAGAAAGTTGTCCATTTCTTCTAGGTTATCCAGTTTGTTAGCATGTAATTTTTCATAGTATTCTCTCATAATTCTTCGTATTTCTGTGGTGTCCATAGTGATTTTTCCTTTCTCACATCTGATTCTGTTTATGTATGTAGACTCTCTTTTTTTCTTGATGAATCTGGCTGGGGGTTATCTATTTTGTTTAGTTTCTCAAAGAACCAGCTCCTGCTTTCATTGATTCTTTCTATTGTTTTATTCTTCTTGATTTTATGTATTTCTGCTCTAATCTTTATTATATCCTTCCTTCTACTGACTTTGGGCCTCATTGGTTTGTCCTTTTCTAGTTTCATTAATTGTGAGTTTAGACTGTTCATTTGGGATTGTTCTTCTTTGCTGAGGTAGGCCTGTATTGCAATATACTTTGTTGAATTATTGTTATCATCTGTCTCCATATATTGCTTAATCTCTGTTTTATTTGGTCACTGATCCATTGATTATTTAGGAGCATGTTATTAAGCTTCCATGTGTTTGTGGGCTTTTTCATTTTCTTTGTGTAATTTATTTCTAGTTTCATACATTTGTGATCTGAGAAGGTGATTGGTACAATTTCAATCTTTTTGAATTACTGTGGCTCTTTTGGTTGCCTAGTATATGATCTATTCTTGAAAATGTTCCATGTGCTCTTGAGAAGAATGTGTATCCTGCTGCTTTTGTATGGAGTGTTCTGTAGATGTCCATCAGGTCCATCTGTTCTAATACATTGTTCAGTGCCTCTGTCTCTTCACTTATTTTCTGTCTGGTTGATCCGTCCTTTGGAGTAAGTGGTGTGTTGAAGCCTCTTAAAATGATGCTTTGCATTCTATTTCTACTGTCTATTACATAACAGTAATTCTGTTAGTATTTGTTTTACATATGTAGGTGATCCTGTGTTGGGTGCATAGACATTTATAATAGTTATATGCTCTTGTTGGACTGACCCCTTTATCATAATGTAATGTCCTTCTTTGTCTCTTGTTACTTTCTTTGTTTTGAAGTCTATTTTGTCTGATACCAGTACTGCAACTCCTTTTTTCTCCCTATTAGTTGCATGAAATATCTTTTTCCATCCCTTTACTTTCAGTCTGTGTATGTCTTTGGGTTTGAAGTGAGTGTCTTTAGGCAGCATAATAATGGGTCTTGTTTTTTTATCCATTCAGTGACTCTATGTCTATTGATTGGTACATTCAGACCATTTACATTTAGGGTGATTATCAATAGGTATGTACTTATTGCCATTGCAGGTTTTAGATTCATGGTTACCAAAGGTTCAAGGGTAATTCCCTTACTATCTAACAGTCTAATTTAACTTACTTAGTATCCTATTACAAACACAACCTAAAGGTTCTTTTTTTTCCTCCTTTTTCTTCTTCCTCCATTCTTTAAATGTTAGTTATCATATTCTGCACTCTTTTTCTCTCCCTTGATTGACTTTGGGGATAGCTGATTTGATTTTGCATCTGCTTAGTAATTAATTGTTCTACTTTGCTGTGGTTTTATTTCCCCTGGTGACAGCTATTTAGCCTTAGGAACACTTCCATCTATAGCAGTCCCTCCAAATGTACTGTAGAGATGGTTTGTGGGAGGTAAATTCTCTCAGCTTTTGCTTGTCTGAAAATTGTTTAATCCCTCCTTCAAATTTAAATGATAACCTTGCCAGGTAGAGTATTCTTGGTTCAAGGCCCTTCTTTTTCATTGCATTAAAGATATCATGCCACTCCCTTCTGGCCTGTAAGGTTTCTGCTGAGAAATCTGATGATAGCCTGATGGGTTTTCCTTTGCATGTAATCTTTTTTCTCTCTCTAGCTGTTTTTAAAGTCTGTCTTTATACTTGATCTTTGCAATTTTAATTATTATATGTCTTGATGTTGTCTTCCTTGGGTCCCTTGTGTTGGGAGATCTGTGCACCTCCATGGCTTGAGAGACTATCTCCTTCCCCAGACTGGGGAAGTTTTCAGCAATTACCTCCTCAATGACACGTTCTATCCATTTTTCTCTCTACTTCTTCTTCTGGTACCCCTATAATGCAAATATTGTTCCGTTTGGATTGGTCACCCAGTTCTCTCAATATTCTTTCATTCTTAGAGATCCTTTTTTCTCTCTGTGCCTCCTCTCCTTTGTATTACTCTTCTCTAATTTCTATTCCATTCACCATCTCTTCTACTACATCTAATCTGCTTTTGAATCCCTCCATTGTATGTTTCATTTCAGATATGGAATTTCTTAATGTTTGAATCTCCACCTTAAATTTGTTCTTGAGTTCTTGAATATTTTTCCGCACCTCCATGAGCACGTTTATGATTTTTATTTTGAACTCTCTTTCAGGAAGATTGGTGAGTTCAGTTTCATTTGACCCGTTTTCTGGGGTTTGTGAGATTTTGGGCTGAACCAGGTTCCTTTGACATTTCATATTTGTATGTGGTGCCCTCTAGTGCCCAGAAGCTCTAGTCTCTGCAGCTGCTCAGTCCCTGGAGTGAGGTTGGTCGTCGCAGGGGAGTGGTGCTGGTGCCTGGGGGGAGGAAAGATCTGTTTACTGATTCCCAGCTGCAGGGCCTGCCTCCCTATCAGAGCCAGTCTGCCGAGCACACAGGTGTAAGCCTCTGTGCTTTGCATCTCTAGCTGTTGTAGGCAGGGCCTCCCTCTGGCTGGCCTGACACCAATGCTGTGACTGCTGGTTTGCAAGCTGGTGCCAGCAGGCCAGGAGGAAGGTGCAGAAGGCTGCGTATCACAGTTGGGGGCCACAGAGTTGAGTAGCCAGCCAGAGGGAATGGAGGGCCTGAAGCTCTTCAAATTTCCCAACCTGCTTGGCAGAGCATGCCCAGACAACCTTGTCCACATATTCTGTCTCCCATGCAGCAAGCTCCATGCAAACCCCACCCCTTCAGCAGCCCTCTCACTGCTAGGAAGCCTCTCAGAATGCCTGCCTTTCCTTTGTCTCAAAGTGGCCAGATTGTATCCCTGTCCTCCACAAATGGCTGAATCTCAGTCTCTCAAGCACTCCTCCTGTCCCAGCTCCCCAACCCCATCAATGTCCAGAGCACCTCTCAATGTAGGTTTGTGTTCCAAAGCAGAACTCCAGGGCTGGATGTTCAGCAGACTTAGGCTTCCACCCCCTCCCTGCTCCTTTTCTCTTCCTCCTGCCAGTGATCTGGGGTGGGGTAAGGGCTCGGGTCCTGCCAGATTAAGGCTTTTGTATGTTACCCTGTTTCATGAGGTCTTCTCTGTTCTCCAGGTGTATGCAGTCTAGTGCAGCCTTTTTTACTGTTGCTGGTTTAGGCTTACTTGTATTAACTATATTTTTGTCCTATATGTGGTTTTCAGAGGAGTTCTCTATCTCACCTCTCATGCCCCCATCTTGAATCAATCTCAGGGGAAAAACATTTTAAACCAAGAAAAGAAGCCAGAGGCCACCAAAAATCTTTTGTATGATTCTATGTTGAAATCAGAGGGAAAATAATGGGAAGATCCCTAAGCAAAGTTAAAGGATGATTTATATTTGAAAATATGGCAGATGAGTGGCTGATGCCTGTGCTGCCCAGATAGTCCTTACAGACTGACAGCAGAAAGATACGCAGCCCCAAAGAAAAATGGCAAAGGGTATGAAGAAATGAAGAAAAAGAGGAGCAAATCCAAACATCAAATAAATAAATGAAAGACGTGCAACCTCATGAGTGACTAGGGAAAGGCAAATTAAAGTCCCAAAGAGGTAGCACTTTATACCCAGCAAGTTGGCAAAAATTGGCACGGTTTGGGGAAAAGCATACTCTCATATATTGCTGATGGAAATGTAGATTGTTAACATCTCTTTTTAAGGGCAATCCGGCAATATCCCATAATATTTTTTTTCAAGATTTCAATAATTTTACTTGTTAGGCACCCTTTGTAGGGCAATGCCAGGAGAATGTGGGCCACCAAAACAGGAGATTAAAACAAGTGAGAGAAGCTTAATTCAATGCAGGAAGAGGAGCTCCAGGATAGAAAAGAGAAGGAAGGACTCCTCAGGGAAATGGTTTCCTCTCTTCCTGCTCCCTTTCCTGCTGAGGACAGACCCTCAGATGATACTGTGTAGAAGGTCCAAAGAGTGGTGGGTTCATATGGAGAAGTCTAGGGGATTCTAACCGAGATTTTCTTCAAGAAGATTAAATTTGTAAACTCCTTAATCCAACTAAACATCTTGAGAAATGGTTTAAACCACTGGTGGAGATTTGGGGGTTTAATTAATAATAAATATATAGATAATTCTAAGCAAATAAAAAAAGGAAATTTAAGGTTTTGCAGAAGGTAAAGGTAATAATTTACCACATGGCTCTGCTCTGAGTAGAGTTTACATGTCATAACTTCCCTAAGATTTTTGGATGGACAGATTAATGTTTTTCATCAAATTTAGGAAGTTTTCAGCCATTATTCTTCAGATTGTTTCCTGCCCTAGAAAATTGCTAAGGGATGATTATTGTAGCAGGGTTTACAGCAGCAAAAACTAGAAACAAAGTGAATCTCTTTCCAAAAGGAGATGGTTGAATAAAGTGCACTAATATTGCACTTGAAATTAGCATGGCGAGTCAAGTTGTTCCTTGGCTCCATGTGGCCATCAGCCTCACTGCTCCTGCTCTGCGCCGCCTGCCCACAGGATGGCCTGCAAGCAGATCTACTACTTGGACAAGTACTTCAACGAGGACTACAAGTACTGGCATGTCATGTTACCCAGAGAACTTTCCAAACAAGTACCCAAAACCCATCTGATGTCTGAAGAGGACTGGAGAAGACTTGGTGTCCAACAGAGTCTAGGCTGGGTTCATTACATGATTCATGAGCCAGAACAACATAGTCTTCTCTTTAGGTGACTTCTTCCAAAAGATCAAAAAAAAATGAAGTGTACCTGGGGATTGTCAATTAAATCTTTTTCAAATGTAATGTATATGTGGATATAAGGTAGTATTTGATGAATACTTGAAAAATGTACAAATCGTTCATCCATACCTGTGCATGAGCTGTATTCTTCAGAGCAACAGAGCTCAGTTAAATGCAGCTACAAGTAGGTTACAGTAAAGTGTTAAGACATATTTTTTCCAGTGGGTTTTTCTCTTAATATAAGTGTCTGTTTGTCTCTATCTGTTATTTATTGAAAGTTTGTATGTTGCATTAAAAAAAATTAACATGGCAGGAGGAGCCAAGATGGTGGTGTGAATAGGGCAGTGGAAATCTCCTCTCAAAACCAAATATATTTTTGAAAATACAACAAATACAACTATTCCTAAAAGAGAGACCAGTGGATACAGTACAACAGCCAGGCTACATCTACATCTGTGAGAACTCAGCATCTCATGAAGGGGGTAAGATACAAGCCGTGGCCTGGCAGGACCCGAGCACTCCCCCCACCCCAGCTCCCTGATGGGAGGAGAGGAGTTGGAGCAGAGAGGGAGTGAAAGCCCAGGACTGCTAAACAACCAGCTCTAGTAATCTGCACTGGGAGCGCAGACACACAGTGCACAGTGTGCTGGATATTAGAGAAATGGAAAAGCAAAATCTGCGAGCGGGTCCCCACAACTGGCTACCCTGTGACAAAAGAAAAGAGAGTGCTTTTTGAAAGTCTTAAAGGGACAGGGACCTCACAGCTGGATGGAATCGTCCTGGTACACTCAGCCCAGGAGCTGGGAATCCCAGGGAACTACAGGCACCCTAACCCCCTGGGTGGCAGTGCAGCTCTGAAGCCCCTCACAATGATAAGCAGCCTGTCAGTTGTTCCCCTGGCTGGTGCAGCCCCCGACACAGAGGCCCATTAGCCTGAGAGTGGCCATGCAAGCCTGCAGTGGTGGTGAGTGGCCTGGGAGCAGCCGCGCCCCCAGCAGCCATCCAGAATCTCCCTCTGTGTGCAACCACCTGGGCCAGACCGAAAGGCTGCTGCCAGCACACAGCTGCCTGGTGCAGGCAGAGGAAACCAGGGTAAGGCGCAAAGGGGCACCGTTCTTGCAGGAGAGCACATCCAGTGCACCTGCCACTCCCCGCAGGACTCTGGGCTACCCTGATGGCAGCCCCGCCCACAGAAGCATAGGGGATTAACCCGGAGGCTGCTCCAGGAGTGCAGGTAACCGACACAGGCAGCGGAGAAGGGCAAGGGGACCAGAAAACAGGAAAGGACTTTGTTCTCCCAGCTGACACATGTGCTACCTGCCTACAGCTACCTCTATCACCATGAAAAGGCAGAAGAATTTGGTTCAGTCCAGAATTACCCAGACAACCCCTGAGAGAGGGCCTGGGGAGATAGAGTTATCCAATCTTCCTGAAAAAGAATTCAAAATAAAGGTCATAACCATGCTGATGGATCTGCAGAGAAATATGCAAGAGCTAAAGGAGCAAGTAGGGAGGGAGAATACAAAACTAAAACAATCTCTGGAAGGACTTAAGAGCAGACTGAATGAGGTGCAAGAGGCTGTTAATGGAATAGAAATCAGAGAACAGGAACACAGAGAAGCTGAGGCAGAGAGAGATAAAAGGATCTCCAGGAATGAAAGAATATTAAGAGAATGATGTGACCAATCCAAATGCAACAATGTTCGCATTATAGGGGTACCAGAAGAAGAAGCAGAAGAAGAAGAAGAGAGAAAAAGGGATAGAAAGTGTAATTGAAGAAATAATTGCTGAAAACTTCCCCAAACTGGGGAAGGAAATAGTCCTTCAGAACATGGAAACCCACAGAACTCCCAACACAAGGGACCCATGGAGGACAACACCAAGACATATAATAATTGAAATGGCAAAGATCAAAAACAAGGACAGAGTATTGAAGGCAGCCAGAGAGAGAAAAAATGTCACCTACAAAGGAAAACCCATAAGGCTATAACCAGACTTCCCAACAGAAATTTTACAGGCCAGAAGAGAATGGCATGATATATTTAATGCAATGAAACAGAAGGGCCTTGAACCAAGAATACTGTATCCAGCACGATTATCATTTAAATATGAAGGATGGATTAAACAATTCCCAGACAAACAAAAGTTAAGGGAATTTACCTCCCACAAACCACCTCTACCGGGTATGTTAGAGGGCCTGCTCTAGATGTGAGCACTCCTAAGGCTAAATAGATGTCACCAGAGAAAATAAAATCACACCAAAGAAAGCAGACCAACCACATACTAACTAAAGGCAAAAAACAAAATCAACTACTCACAAAAGCAGTCAAAAGAAACCCCAAAGAGTACAGAATAAAACACCTAACATATAAAGAATGGAGGAGGAAGAATAAGAAGGGAGAGAAATACTCATCGGAATGTGTGTTTATAATAGCTTAATAAGAGAGTGAAGTTAGATGACTAGATAGTAAAGAAACTACCCTTGAACATTTGGTAACCATGAATCTAAAGCCTGCAATGGCAATAAGTACATATCTTTCAATAATCACCCTAAATGTAAATGGACTGAATGCACCAATCAAAAGACACCAAATAACAGAATGGATAAAAAAGCAAGACCTATCTATATGCTGCTTACAAGAGACTCACCTCAAACCCAAAGACATACACAGACTAAAAGTCAAGGCATGGAAAAAGATATTTAATGCAAACAATAGGGAGAAAAAAGCAGGTGTTGCAGTACTTGTATCAGACAAAATAGACTTCAAAACAAAGAAAGTAACAAGAGATAAAGAAGGACATTACATAATGATAAAGGGGTCAGTCCAACAAGAGGATATAACCATTATAAATATATATATGTACCCAATACAGGAGCACCAGCATATGTGAAACAAATACTAACAGAATTAAAGGAGGAAATAGAATGCAATGCATTCATTCTAGGAGACTTCAACAAACCACTCACTCCAAAGTACAGATCCACCAGACAGAAAATAAATAAGGATGCAGAGGCACTGAACAACACACTAGAACACATGGACTTAACAGACATCTACAGAACTCTAAACCCCAAAGCAGCAGGATACACATTCTTCTCAAGTGCCCATGGAACATTTTCCACATACTAGTGGAATAGACCACATACTAGGCCACAAAAAGAGCCTCAGTAAATTCAAAAAGATCGAAATTCTACCAACCAACTTCTCAGACCACAAAGGCATAAAACTAGAAATAAATTGTACAAAGAAAACAAAAATGCTCACAAACACATGGAGGCTTAACAACATGCTTCTAAATAATTAATAGATCAATGACCAAATTAAAACAGATATCAAGCAATATATGGACACAAATGACAATGACAGCATAAAGCCCCAACTTCTAGGTGACGCAGCAAAGGCAGTTCTAAGAGGAAAGTATATAGCTATCCAGGCCTATTTAAAGAAGGAAGAACAATCCCAAATGAATAGTCTAAAGTCACAATTATAGAAACTGGAGAAAGAAGAACAAATGAGGCCCGAAGTCAGCAGAAGGAGGGACATAATAAAGATCAGAGAAGAAAGAAATAAAGTTGAGAGGAATAAAACAATAGAAAGAATTAATGAAACCAAGAGCTGGTTCTTTGAGAATATAAACAAAATAGATAAGCCCCTAGCCAGACTTATCAAGAAAAAAGGAGATTCTACACACATAAACAGAATCAGAAAAGAGAAAGGAAAAATCATTACAGACACCACAGAAATACAAAGAATTATTAGAGAATACTATGAAAAATTACATGCTAACAAGTTGGATAACCTAGAAGAAGTGTGTAACTTCCTAGAAAAATACAACCTTCCAAGACTGACCAAGGAAGTAACAGAAAATCTAAACAGACCAATTACCAGCAAATCAATTGAATCGGTAATCAAAAAACTACCCAAGAACAAAACCTCTGGACCAGATGGACTCACAGGTGAATGTTATCAGACATATAGAGAAGACATAATACCCATTCTCCTTAAAGTTTTCTAAGAAACAGAAGAGGAGGGAATACTTCCAAACTCACTCTAATACCAAAACCAGGCAAAGACCCCACCAGAAAAGAAAATTATAGATCAATATCCCTGATGAACATAGATGCAAAAATACTCAACAAAATATTAGCAAACCGAATTCAAAAGTACATCAAGAGGATCATACACTATGATTAAGTGGGATTCATCTCAGGGATGCAAGGATGGTACAACATTCGAAAATCCATCAACATCATCCACCACATCAACAAAAAGGACAGAAAAGACATGATCATTTCCATAGACGCTGAAAAAGCATTCGACAAAATTCAACATCCATTCATGATAAAAACTCTCAACAAAATGGGAATACAGGGCAAGTACCTCAGCATAATAAAGGCCATATATGACAAACCCACAGCCAACATCGTACTTAACAGCGAGAAGCTGAAAGCTTTTCCTCTAAGATCGGGAACTAGACAGGGATGCCCATTCTCTCCACTGTTATTTAACATAGTACTGGAGGTCCTAGCCACGGCAATCAGACAAAACAAAGAAATACAAGGAATCCAGATTGGTAAAGAAGAAGTTAAACTGTCCCTATTTGCAGATGACATGATATTGTACATAAAAAACCCTAAAGACTCCACTCCAAAACTACTAGAACTGATATCGGAATTCAGCAAAGTTGCAGGAAACAAAAATAACACACAGAAATTTGTAGCTTTCCTATACACTAACAATGAACTAATAGAAAGAGAAATCAGGAAAATAACTGCAATCACAATTGCATCAAAAATAATAAAATACTTAGGAATAAACCTAACAAAGGATGTGAAAGACATATACCCTGAAAACTATAAGACACTCTTTTTTAAAATTTATTATTTTTTTAAATTTTGGTATCATTAATCTACAATTACAGAAAGAACATTATGTTTACTAGCTTCCCCCCTTCACCAAGTCCCCCCCACATACCCCTTCACAGTCACTGTCTATCTGCGTAGTAAGATGCTGTAAATTCACTACTTGTCTTCTCTGTGTTGCACAGCCCTCCCTTTGCCCTCCACGCACTATACATGCTAATCATAAAGCCCTCTTTCTTCTTCCCCGCCCTTATCCCTCCCTTCCCACCCATCCTCCCCAGTCCCTTTCCCTTTGGTAACTATTAGTCCATTCTTGGGTTCTGTGATTCTGCTGCTGTTTTGTTCCTTCAGTTTTCCTTTGTTCTTATACTCCACATATGAGTGAAATCATTTGGTACTTGTCCTTCTCCGCCTGGCTTATTTCACTGAGCATAATACCCTCTAGCTCCATCCATGTTGTTGTGAACGGTAGGATCTGTTTTTTTCTTATGGCTGTATATATACCATTGTGTATATGTACCACATCTTCTTTATCCATTCATCTACTGATGGACACTTAGGTTGCTTCCATATCTTGGCTATTGTAAATAGTGCAGTGATAAACATGCGGGTGCATCTGTCTTTTTCAAACTGGAGTGCTGCATTCTTAGGGTATACTCCTAGGAGTGGAATTTCTGGGTCAAATGGTAAGTTTATTTTGAGCATTCTGAGGACCCTCCATACTGCTTTCCACAATGGTTGAACTAATTTACATTCCCACCAGCAGTGTAGGAGGGTTCTGCTTTCTCCACACCCTCGCCAACATTTGTTGTTGTTTGTCTTTTCGATGATGGCGATCCTTACTGGTGTGAGGTGATATCGCATTGTGGTTTTAATTTGCATTTCTCTGATGATTAGCAATGTGGAGCATCTTTTCATGTGCCTGTTGGCCATCTGGATTTCTTTAGAGAACTGTCTATTCAGCTCCTCTGCCCATTTTTTAATTGGATTATTTGCTTTTTGTTTGTTGAGGTGTGTGAGCGCTTTATATATTTTGGATGTCAACCCTTTATTGGATATGTCATTTATGAATATGTTCTCCCATACTGTAGGATACCTTTTTGTTCTATTGATGGTGTCCTTTGCTGTACAGAAGCTTTTTAGCTTGATATAGTCCCACTTGTTCATTTTTGCCTTTGTTTCCCTTGCCCAGGGAGATATGTTCATGAAGAAGTCACTCATGTTTATGTCCATGAGATTTTTGCCTATGTTTATTTCTAAGAGTTTTATGGTTTCATGACTTACATTCAGGTCTTTGATCCATTTGGAGTTTACTTTTGTGTATGGGGTTAGACAGTGATCCAGTTTCATTCTCTTACATGTAGCTGTCCAGTTTTGCCAGCACCATCTGTTGAAGAGACTGTCATTTACCCATTGTATGTCCATGGCTCCTTTATCATATATTATTGGCCATATATGTTTATATATGTTCGGGTTAATGTCTGGAGTCTCTATTCTGTTCCACTGGTCTGTGGCTCTGTTCTTGTGCCAGTACCAAATTGTCTTGATTACTGTGGCTTTGTAGTAGAGCTTCAAGTTGGGGAGCGAGATCCCACCCACTTTATTCTTCCTTCTCAGGATTGCTTTGGCTATTCGGGGTCTTTGACAGTTCCATATGAATTTTAGAACTATTTGTTCCAGTTCGTTGAAGAATGCTGTTGGTAATTTGATAGGGATTGCATCGAATCTGTATATTACTTTGGGCAGGATGGTCATTTTGACGATATTAATTCTTCATAGCCAGGAGCATGGGATGAGTTTCCAATTGTTAGTGACCTCTTTAATTTCTCTTAAGAGTGTCTTGTAGTTTTTAGGGTATAGTTCTTTCACTTCCTTGGTTAGGTTTATTCCTGCATATTTTATTCTTTTTGATGCTATTGTGAATGGAATTGTTTTCCTGATTTCTCTTTCTATTAGTTCATTGTTAGTGTATAGGAAATCTACAGATTTCTGTGTGCTAATTTTGTATCCTGCAACTTTGCTGAATTCCAATATTAGTTCTAGTAGTTTTGCAGTGGAGTCTTTAGGGTTTTTTATGTACAATATCATGTCATCTGCAAATAGTGACAGTTTGACTTCTCCTTTACCAATTTGGATTCCTTGTATTTCTTTGTTTTGTCTGATTGCCATGGCTAGGACCTCCAGTACTACGTTGAATAACAGTGGGGAGAGTGGGCATCCCTGTCTTGTTCCTGATCTCAGAGGAAAAGCTTTCAGCCTCTCGCTGTTCAGTATGATGTTAGCTGTGGGTTTATCATAGATGGCCTTTATTATGTTCAGGTACTTGCCCTCTATGCCCATTTTGTTGAGAGTTTTTATCATGAACGGATGTTGAATTTTGTCGAATGCTTTTTCAGCATCTATGGAGATGATTATATGGTGTTTGTCCTTCTTTTTGTTGATGTGGTGGATGATGTTGATGGATTTTCGAATGTTGTACCATCTTTGCATCCCTGGGATGAATCCCACTTGGTCATGATGTATGATCCTTTTGATGTATTTTTGAATTCGGTTTGCTGATATTTTGTTGAGTATTTTTGCATCTACATTCATCAGGGATATTGGTCTGTAGTTTTCTTTTTTGGTGGGGTCTTTGCCTGGTTTTGATATTAGGGTGATATTGGCTTCATAGAATGAGTTTGGGAGTATTCCCTCCTCTTCTATTTTTTGGAAAACTTTAAGGAGAATGGGTATTATGCCTTCTCTGTATGTCTGATAACATTGTGAGGTAAATCCATCTGGCCCGGGGGTTTTGTTCTTGCGTAGTTTTTTGATTACCGCTTCAATTTCATTGCGGGTAATTGATCTGTTTATATTTTCTGTTTCTTTCTGGGTCAGTCTTGGAAGGTTGTATTTTTCTAGGAAGTTGTCCATTTCTCCTAGGTTTTCCAGCTTGTTAGCATATAGATTTTCATAGTATTCTCTAATAAGTTTTTTGTATTTCTGTGGGGTCCATCATGATTTTTCCTTTCTCGTTTCTGATTCTGTTGATGTGTGTTGATTCTCTTTTTCTCTTAATAAGTCTGGCTAGAGAATTATCTATTTTGTTTATTTTCTTGAAGAAACAGCTTTTGGTTTCATTGATTTTTTTCTATTGTTTTATTCTTCTCAATTTTATTTATTTCTTCTCTGATCTTTATTATGTCCCTCCGTAAGCTGACCTTAGGCCTCATTTGTTCTTCTTTTTCCAATTTCGATCATTGTGACATTAGACTATTCATTTGGGATTGTTCTTCCTTCTTTAAATATGCCTGGATTGCTATATACTTTCCTCTTAAGACTGCTTTTGCTGTGTCCCACAGAAGTTGGGGCTTTGTGTTGCTGTCATTTGTTTCCATATAATGTTGGATCTCCATTTTAATTTGGTCATTGATCCATTGATTATTTAGGAGCATGTTGTTAAGCCTCCATGTGCTTGTGTGCCTTTTTGCTTTGTTTGTACAATTTATTTCTAGTTTTATACCTTTGTGGTCTGAAAAGTTGGGTGGTAGGATTTCAATCTTTTGGAATTTACTGAGGCTCTTTTTGTGGCCTAGTATGTGGTCTATTCTGGAGAATGTTCCATGTGCACTTGAGAAGAATGTGTATCCTGTTGGTTTTGGATGTAGAGTTCTATAGACATCTATTAGGTCTATCTGTTCTAGTGTATTGTTCAGTGCCTCTGTGTCCTTACTTATTTTCTGTCTGGTGGATCTGTCCTTTGGAGTGAGTGGTGTGTTGAAGTCTCCCAAAATGAATGCATTGCATTCTATTTCCTCCTTTAATTCTGTTAGTATTCGTTTCACATATATTGGTGCTCCTGTATTGGGTGCACATATGTTTATAATGGTTATATCCTCTTGTTGGACTGAGCCCTTTATCATTATGTAATTTCCTTCTTTATCTCTTGTTACTTTATTTTGAAGTCTATTTTGTCTGATACTAGTATTGCAACACCTGCTTTTTTCTCTCCATTGTTTGCATGAAATATATTTCTCCATCCCTTGACTTTTAATCTGTGTATGTCTTTGGGTTTGAGGTGAGTCTCTTGTAAGCAGCATGTAGATGGGTCTTGCTTTTTTATCCATTCTATTACTCTGTGTCTTTTGATTGGTGCATTCAGTCCATTTACATTTAGGGTGATTATTGAAAGATATGTACTTATTGCCATTGCAGGTTTTAGATTCGTGGTTACCAAAGGTTCAAGGTTACCTTGTTTACTACATTACTGTCTGACTTAACTCGCTTATTGAGCTGTTATTAACACAGTCTGATGATTATTTCTTTCCGTTCTTTTTCCTCCTCCACCATTCTTCATATGTTGGGTGTTTTGTTCTGTGCTCTTTTTAGGAGTGCTCCCATCTAGAGCAGTCCCTGTAAGATGCCCTGTAGATGTGGTTTGTGGGAGGCAAATTCCCTCAAGTTTTGCTTGTCTGGGAATTGTTTAATCCCTCCTTCATATTTAAATGATAATCGTGCTGGATACAGTATCCTTGGTTCAAGACCCTTCTGTGTCATTGCATTAAATATATCATACCATTCTCTTGTGGTCTGTAAGGTTTCTGTTGAGAAGTCTGATGATAGCCTGATGGGTTTTCCTTTATAGGTGACCTTTTTTCTCTCTCTGGCTGCCTTTAATACTCTGTCCCTGTCCTTGATCTTTGCCATTTTAATTATTATGTGTCTTGGTGTTGTCCTCTTTGGGTCCCATCTCTCGGGAGTTCTGTGTGCCTCCGTAGTCTGAGCAACTATTTCCTCCCCCAGTTTGGGGACGTTCTCAGCAATTATTTCTTCAAAGACACTTTCTACCCCTTTTTCTCTATCTTCTTTTGGTAGCCCTATAATGCAGATATTGTTCCTTTTGGATTGGTCACACAGTTCTCTTAATATTCTTTCATTCCTGGAGATCCTTTTATCTCTCTGCATCAGCTTCTATGCATTCCTGTTCTCTGGTTTCTATTCCATCAATGGCCTCTTGCTTCTTATCCATTCTGCTTATAAATCCTTCCAGAGTTTGTTTCACTTCTGTAATCTCCCTCCTTATGTCTGTAATCTCCCTCCGGACATCTGTAATCTCCCTCCAGACTTCATCCCTTAGCTCTTGCATATTTCTCTGCAGCTGTGTCAGCATGTTTATGATTTTTATTTTGAATTCTTTTTCAGGGAGACTGGTTAGTTCTGCCTCTGCAGATCCTTTCTCAGGTGTTGTAACTATCTTGGACTGGACTAAATATTTTTGCCTTTTCATGGTGATAGCAGTGGCTGTAGGCAAGTTGCAGGTGTGTCAGCTGGGAGAAGAAAGTCCTTTCCTGCTTGCTGGATGCCTTGCCCTTCTCCACTTCCTGTGACAGTTACCTGCACTCCTGGAGCAGCCACCACGTTAGCCCCCTAAGCTGCTGTGGGTGGGGTCTCTGTCAGAGCAGCACGGAGCCCTGCGGGGAGTGGCAGGCATGCCAGGTGCGCTCCTCCATGAAAGCGGCGCCCCTGCCAGGCAGCTGTGTGCCAACAGCGGCCTTTGGTTCTGGTCCGGGTGGCTGTTCGTTGGGCTGGGATTCCGGTCGGCTGCTGGGAGCGTGCCTGCTCCCTCTGGCTCTGCTGCAGGTGCGCGCGGGCCTCTACCGGGCTCCTCTGGCTTCACTGCCGCCGGTGCGCGTGAGCTGCACCCAGGCTGTTCGGTCACACTGCTGCAGGCTTGCACAAGCCTTTCCTGGCCCGTCTGGCTCTGCTGGTGTGCAAATCTTTTCCTGGTCCCTTCCGGCGCTGCCGTCCCTGGCACACACTGCCACTCTCCTGCTACTGGGCTGGTGTGTCGGGGTCTGCACCAGATGGAGGAACGACTGGCAGGCTGCTTAGTGCCATGAGCAGCTTCAGAGCTGCACTGCCTCCCCCGGGTTTAGGGCGCCTATGTTTCCCTGAGATTCCCAGCTGCTGGCTACGTGTGCCGCGACAACTTTGTCCAGCTATGGGGTCCCTGTCTCTTTAAGTCTTGCAGAAAGCACTTGCTTTTCTTTTGTCTCAGGGGCGCCAGTTGCGGGGACCTGCCCACAGGTTTTGCTTTTCCATTTCTCTAATATCCAGCACCCCATGCACCTTGTGTCTGCATTCTGGGTGCGGATTTCTAGAGCTGGTTGTTTAGCAGTCCTGGGCTTTCACTCCCTCCCTGTTCTGACTCCTTTCTTCCCGCTGGGTTCTGGGGTGGGGGAGCATTTGGGTCCCGCCTGGCCGCAGCTTGTATCTTACCCCCTTCGTGTGATGTTGAGTTCTTGCAGATGAAGATGTATCCTGGCTGTTGTACTGCATCCACTGTTGTCTCTTTTAGGAATAGTTGTATTTATTGTATTTTCATAAATATATATGTTTGGGGGAGGAGATTTCCTCTGAACTACTCATGCCGCCATCTTCCTGTGACCCTAAAATATTCTTAACCAAATTCTTGGGTAGGAATCATTTTCCCTCTGACCTAGTTTGGACTGATTCTCCCCCCCCCACACACACACCTTTTCTTTCCTTATTTTTTCCCTATTTTTTTCCCCTTACCCCCATTTCATAGGTAATTATGTAACCTACTTAATGCCAGTTTTCCTCTATGGAAAGTGAGCTTCAGAGGACAGAGATTGCTTGTCTTGTCTACTGCTGTATCCTTGGCCCCTAAAATAAGATTGAGCATTCATTCATTCAACAAATCGTTCTAGAGTTCCTGTCATGTGCCAGACATGGTGGGTGGGAGGTGGAGGAGCAGTTTGCCAAACACAATTCTGCTGTTATGGAACTTCCATTATAGTAGGAAAGATGGAGAGCAAGCAAAAACATAGCATTGTGAGTGGTGGTGACCCTTAAGCGTGATGAAGCAGGGTAAGGGGCTTCTGCTCCAAGAAGTTTCCTCTGATCTCTTGGCTTTTGAGCAAGGACCTGAAGGAAGGGAGATTTGGGACCTGAAGGAAGGGAGATTTGGGAAAGCCCAGGCCCTGAAGGGAAACCATGCTTGGGTATCTGAGGGCTCAGTATGGCTTGGAGGCAGCACAGGGGAGAGGAGGAGGGGAAGTGGCCTTGGAGGCCTGTAAGGACTTCAGCTTTGATTTGGGGTGATATAGGGGGCGGGTGAAGGGTTTTGAACAGAGTGACAGATCTTATGTATGAAAAACCCATCTGGCTGCTATACCATGAAGAGGTTAAGGTAAGAGAGCTGGGACGCCAGTGAGGAGCTCTAGCAGGCCAGGCAGGGATGGCTGTGTCCAGAGGGAACAATGCAGGAAGTGAGCGGGTAGACCTGGATTTGAAGAATTGTTCCATTGATTATAAATTAATAAATATTTGCTGAATGAAGGGTGAATGCTGACACCCCCTACAGCTTGCGCCAACTCCCCCGGCTTTAAAACTTCCACTTTGCCTGTTGCCTCTAAGTCTCAGGCACTGCCCATTCAGCTTCATCCCACCTTGGCAGGCCCTGGCACTCAGAGAACTCCTAATCCTCTGCTCTCTGTCGCCAGGGTGCTCCTGGCACCTCCAAACGTGATGGGCTTCACGGTTACATTCCCAGCACCCAGGCTCATGTGTCTGTCTCCATCATCAGATTGCTGACTGCCCGAGGACAGGGATCCTATCTGCCTGCTCACTGCCATATTCCTGGTCCCTAGCCAGAAGCCCAGGACATAGAATGTGGTTGGTGAATATTTGCTGAGTGGAACTGGATGAATTGGCCTACTCTATTCCTCTGGGCTTTTGTTTCTATTTTCTGCCCAGTCTGAAAGGCTCCAAGCAGGAGCTGGACTCCAGGCCAGGGCCGACTCCCTGCCCCTTCCCCTAGAACCTGGGTGCTTGTTCCCTTTGCCCTCGGGTCCTACTCTAGGCCTGAGAGGTCCCAGGAGACCTGGAGGAGCTGCCCTCAGACTCTGTAGGTCCCACCTTAGAATATTTGTAGGTTTTGAGAGTAATTCTGCATGTCCCCCTCCCTACTCCATATCTGAGACCAGACAGACACAAAATGTATCAAAATGTGGTAATTTTTCTAAACTTTATTTTATAGCAATTGTCATGATTAGAGAAGTAAATAACACATTTAAAAACCTTCTCAGGGCCAAAGGATGCCAGAGTATTTACAAACACATGGTGGGGGGGGTGGCAATACATGAAGGTCTGGGGCTAGGGGACTGATGCTGATGCCAGCCACCATGACTGTCCCGATGGCCACAACAGGGACTCAGGGAATATTGGCAGCCTTGGGGCTCTGCTCAATGGGCCTGGTGGGAGACCCTCTAGCTAACCTGTGGCCCTGCCTTCCATCCAGGAGGTTCCCCATGCCCCACAGGTCAGCTCAGAGGGCCTCTGGGAAGCACCAAAGGACAAGGGGCAGTGTGGGGGCACATGGGCTGGGACAGAGGTTGGGATGACCCAGCCTGCCAGGGGTTGGACAGACACATGTGTGCACACACCACACACAACCTTCACAGAAGAATCGCATGGGAGGGGGATTTTTTTGTCTTCTCTAAGTCTTCATTCTATGGTGTTATTAATTTTTTGCTATTTATTTTCGTTTCTTCGACAGTGACATAAACTGAGGTAAACATCTGTGACCAACACCTCTCCTAAAGGGCAAAGGATCCCAAGCCAACCAGTAAAGGCGGAGGTGGTGGCAGCAGGGTCCTGACAGTGAAGGAGCAGACCTGGTTTCAGTCCTGCTTCCACGTCAGGCCGTCACTGCCCCTCTGTGCCTCTGAACATGGGGGCTGGGCTACATAACTACAGTCCCTTCCCAACTCTAACATTCTAGATACTACGATGAGGGAGAAACTCCCGAACAGGATCTTCACAGAGAGAAAGAGAGAGAGGATGCACGGCGAGGGACATCTACTTGGAATCTCACTTCCTTGTTATTGCAGGAGACAGGATGTCAAGAGGCCTAAGGCAAAAAGAGAAGTCGAGGCTGGGAGAGGCAGCCAGGGGCTCCAGGTGGGCTGGGGGCAGTGATGGGGGCCTTCACAGACGTGATCCTTGGTTGGAGGAGGGGTTTGCTACTTACCTGGCATGTGGAGGGCCCCTGTGTCCACTGGAGAGGTGGGTCTCAAGGGGGAGGGGGCACACCAAGGAGAGTGGGGCTAGGCCCTGGGGCAGCCGCACATTGTTTGTAAACTGGACCCGGGCAGGGCAGGGGGACCTATAGCCCTTTTGCACGGTGGGAATGAGGGATGAGGGGGGCACAGGCTCCAGGCCAGAGGGTTCTTATCCCCCCTCTGATCATCCTGGCCCATCAGGGAGCCCCCCAAGTGGCCAAGAAGCCCAGGAGGACCCTGGTAGATGTGGCCTAGGGCGGCAGAGGATGGGCACTGCCAAGCAGAGGGAGCAGCCTCACCCATGTTGAGGTTATTGCGGGGTCCCAGGCCTCCACAGAGAGTGCAGGGGTCATGGGAGAGCACTGCCAGAAGGTGGGTTCCTCTCTTATGTTTTGCTGCCTCGGGTCCTGAACCAATCTGCAGGTGCCTCCTTACCAGATTCCCTGAGGGGTGTGATGAAGCACAGGCCTGGACACCCTCTGGCAGCTACCTGGTGAGAATCCTGGGATGGGGCAGTTACTGAGACGTCTGGATGCTGTCACTTAACATGTGAGACTACATGCACACATTGGCACTCTGCAGTCACAACGCACACACACCTATTCACACATGCACCCCCTCACATTTCCACAGCCTCCATTCTTAAACCCACAGCATTCTCACACCAACAGTGGCATACTCCACTACCAGAAACTTGGAAGATGTGGTGATGGGGTCAGCCCCAGGCTGACATGCTGGACTTCAGGAGAAATTTCTGGCACAAATCACCCTGCCACCAGCCAGAAGTCCAGCCATTGTGTCTGGACTGGGGCGGCAAGGTCTGAGAGGTTCCCTGAGCCTGGCTCTGGGCTCCTCATTCATGCCTAGGGATGCAGGGGAAACTGAGGCCCCTGCCCTGGGAGCCCTCTGTGAGGGAGGTGTCAAGACAATCCCTGTGGAGAAAGGGGAGGCCTACTAGAGCTCTACCACTCAGTGACTGTGAACCTCATGGAAAGGTGCCCTCTTGGGGGCTCAGTGTCCTCATCATGGGAATGGGTTGTGGGGGAGTCATTAGACTTTGGGGGCCTGAGCCTGCATGTGCACATACGTATACACACACACACATTTTTACATCCAGACATTTGCTACATCTTGCAGGGGACTTGGCCTCTTCCCTTTGACCTCCCCTGCCCTCGGTTCATCGCCCTCCTCCCAGCCAGTGTCCAGGAGCCCTAAGCCCCTTCTCTGCCCCAGCATTTCAGTCCCTTTCTGTGCCCGTGGGTAGAGGGACTGCAGAGGGTAGGGTGGCCAGGGGGCAGGACCAGGGGTGGGACTGTGGGTAAAATCTGCCAGGGGGTACAAAGGACCAGGTGCAAAAGGGTTCGGGGTTGTGTGGGGGAGTCTGCCTGCAAGCTCCCTTGCTTCTGGTGTGTGTGGGGGCCTCTAAATCCTCGGGTCTGTGAGGCTTGGCTCCTATGGGCCAAGCTCCTACCCCACAGGTAGAGCAAGAGGTCTTTTGGTGCCTATCTCAGCAGCCTGCCGTGGACAGGACGCCTGGACCCACCATTCTGCCTAATTTACCACTACTCCCTCCTGCCCCCGTGGGGGCTGGTCGGTTTTGCCGCGGCTGCTGCCCCTGCCTTGGCACGGGTCCAGGGCGGCTCCCCGCGCCCTGGCCTGGCTGCGTGCACAGCGCCCCTGCCCGCACAGCGGGGGCAACTCAGACGCAGATCTCGATGGCCGTGGCCAGCACCACCTGCCCTTTGCTCTTGTCTGGGCGGCCATCGGTCCTGCCGGGGAGCCCGGGAGGCACCAGGCTGGCCTCGGGCACCGGCACCGGCACAGGCACGGGCCCAACTGCGGCGGGCGCGGGCCGGGAGCCGCTGCCGCTCTCGGTCAGCACCGTACGCTTGAGCGGCCCAGGTGCCTCGAGGCGCAGCGACCCGGAGGCCAGCAGCCGGTCCCCCGCTGGCTTGCGCGCACGGTGGGAGGGCCGGCGACGCAGCTCGGACGTGAGCTCGTGCTTGAGGAAGCGGAAGACCTCCTTGGCCGGCCCGCGGCGCTCAGGCTCGAGTGCCAGGAGGCGCTGGAACATGCGCAGCGCCGGCTCGGTGAAGCGGCGCCACTGTGAAGGCAGCCCCGGCAGGCGGCCCCGCTGCCAGCGCACGAACTCCTCAAAGAAGGCATCGGCGCCGGACGCCGCCTCCCATGGGAAGTTGCCGGTGAGCACGCAGAAGATGAGCACGCCGAAGGCCCACACATCCACTCCCGTGTCCACAGCGAAGCCGTCGGCGCGGCCCGCCTGGCACACCTCGGGCGCTGTGTATGGGATGGTGCCGCTGACGCGCTTCACGCGGCAGCCCACGCGGCGCGTCATGCCAAAGTCGGCCAGCTTCACGCGGCGGCACTCGCGGTCAAACAGCAGCACGTTCTCGGGCTTGATGTCGCGGTGCACCAGCTGCCGCCCGTGCATGAAGTCCAGCGCCAGGCCCAGTTGCTGCACACAGCGCTTCACGGTGTCCTCGGGGAGCCCCACCTGGAGGCCGGGGACGGAACACGAGCAGCGCTCAGGGGGCCGCCTCTGGTCCTCTTGCCGCCCCCGCCTGTGTCCTGGCTCCATTTCCTGGGCTGCTCTGCACTCAGGGTGCTGCCTTCTCCTACTGTCCTGGCTTGGGCCTGCCTTTTTCCTTTGGTCTCCACCCCCGATCGGGGTGCCAGCTGCCCTCCCCATCTCACCCACCTGGACACCTGTCCTTTTCCTCCTCTGGCCCGGTGGTTTTCATCACCTATCGTTTTCCCTAGGAAGTGCAGCGACAGGTACTGAGCATCTACTCGAGGGCCAGGTGCTGTTGTTAAGCACCCTACCCTCCAGGGTCTCATCAGCTCTTCACAGCCGCTGCTATTATGCCCATTTCCTTTATAGGAACACCGAAGCTCTGAGAGGCCTTGCCACTTATCCAGTAAGGGCAGAGCAGATTCAGCCTGGCATTGGCCAATTGCAAATCCCAGAGCCTAAAATCCTGGCACCTCCTCTGGGAAGCCCTGCTAACCTCCCCTCTTGTGTCCCCACCTGCTCCCATGCAGCTGCAGAGAAGGGTGCTGTTGGACTTCATCCCATCACCCTGGCTGTTTTCTTTGAGTGCTTAGCTCAGCCTGTTACCTGGCTTACTGTAGTGTTTCCTCCAGGAAGACAGCAGACTTTTGTCTTGTTCATCATGTATCCCTAACTCTCCAGTGACTGACATAGAGAAGGCACTCAATACATACTTGCTGATTACGTGAGTGATCTGACTCCTCCTCAGCTCTCCTGCTCTGGGGCCCGGAAGACCATCTCCCCTCCCTATGCCACCATCCCAGTACCTGAGGAGGAATGATGTCAAACAGGTCTCCAGCAGGTGCGTACTCCTGGGCAAAGACGTAGCAGTCCTCAGTCTCAAAAACCACATCGAAGACCTTGATGATGAATGGACTGGAGGAGAGGCTGTTGGTGATGCTCACCTCCCTCAGGAAGTTCTTCAGCTTCGTCTTGCTCTTGTTCACAAACTTGAGTGCCATTTTCATGCCTGATGGGACAGCAGCGACAGTGGGTACCCTTCTCCCTGAGCTCCTGTGCCTGACATGCCCATGACTGCATGGCCCGTCCCAGCCAGCAGGCATGTGGAGGTCCCAGCGGGCATGGCTGTCCACACCTTACAGGTAGGACACTGAGACCAGGGACAGGGCTTGCCAAAGGCCACACAGCAATTCAGGGGTTGACCTGGGTCTCTGCACCCAGCCTGCAGCTTTCTCCCATGAGGGCATGCTGCTTCCTCCCCCATCTCTCACTTTCTTCCTGTTGTCTATGTGTCTGTTTATCTTGTCCATCTCCCCCAGCTGTAATGAAGTTCCCCGTGCACAGGGACCTTTTTCTTGTTCATTGCTACATCTCCAAGTGCCTACAACAGAGTGTGGTGCATAGTAGATGCCCAACAAGTTTGCTGAATGGGTGAACTAGGCATTGGGAGGTAAGGCCCCAGCGCTGTGCTTGGGCAGCTATCTGAACCCACCTGGGCACAAAACTGACACACAAAACACACATGTGTCACCAAAGCACTTACACACCACAGGCCTTGCCTTCAGCATGTTGCATTTATGACCCACTCCTCAAAATGACCTTATAAGGTAGACCCTAATGCAGAAGAGAAAACCTAGGCACAAAGAGGTTAAGTCACTTGCCCAAGGTCACAGAGCAAGCAAGTGGTAACACTCAGGTGACCCCATGTCCAGTGCTCCTCCTGCACTCAGTCCTCAGTTGGGGTAGAACCCCTGCCCCAAATGTGTGCAGCTGTGGGAGCTCATGCAGACCCCCATCCCTGACTGGCTGAGTGGGCACTGCTGTGAGCTTAGAGTATAAGGAAAGCATCAAGTTCAGTGGCTGAGAGTGGCTAAGAAGATTCTGGAGCTGACTACTGGGTCGCATCCTAGCTTTAAAACACACACACACAAAAAAACCCTGTGTAGCTGCACGACCTCAGCTGAGTGACCGAATCTCTCTGGGTTTCAGTGTCATCCCCTGAGAAATGCAGATGGCCAGACTAACTTCACAGGGTCATCTCCCACCCTTCCATAAGCATGGTGCCCTGTTCCCAAGGACCCACCCTCAGCTCTGTCCACCTCCTTGGGGTTAACTATCACTGATATGCCAGTGTGTCCCCAAACACCACTGGCATCCCTGACCTCTTTCTTGAGCTCCAGATGTCCTATGTGTAGCCCCTTGGCTGTCCTAAAGGTACCTCAGATGGCCCCAAAGCAGCCTACCCTCCAGTCTGGGCACTCTGCCCTCAGATTCCTTCTGTGTCCCCTCCTCCTAGGACAGCACAGACCACATTCTTTCCACCAGGACAACTGACTGTGCCTCCCTGCTGGCCTCCTTGCTCTGCAGAGAGCATCTGGAAGCCCCAGCTAAGTCTCCACCCCAGCCTTAAAAACCAGCCACTCTGCAGACACTCACCTGTGCCCTTGTAGGCCACCAGGTCGACCTTCCCATAGGTGCCCTTGCCCAGCTCCCGGACAAGTTCATAGTGCTTGGTGACGTCACTAGCAGTCATTGTGCGGAGGGTCAGAGCCTGCATGTCTTCAGTGAGGAGGGGCACGCCTGCACCCAGCCCAGGCACAGTCTCTGGCCCACAGCAGGGCAGGGAGTGGGGTGGCTCGGGCTCAGGGCAGCCCACGCTCATCTTCTCCCTGTTGTGGGGGATATGGCATGAAATGTGACATCAGGCCAGGCCCCCCTCCTCCACTCACTTCCTCCCTCCCCAGCTCCTAGGATGCCATCCCACCACTCGTGGGTCTGGATGCCAGGCTCCAGATGACCACAAGGGGGCAACAAACATCTTTGCTGCTTTCCCTTGTCGCAAAGCTTCAGGGCCAGGCCTGAGCCAGCACTCCTGAGAGTCACTGTCCCCCCCAAACCCCCTTGGGCATCTCCAGCCTATCTGCCTCATGCTATCATACAGACAATGTCAGGCAAGGCACATGTGTTTACGGCACACAAAGAAACGCCATAAACCAAGTTCACATGAGTGCTCCTAGTTACATGTATTGATCAGCTTCAGAGCCCAGGGAACACAGCACTGAACAAATGGATAAGTGTTCTGCACTCATGGGACTTATGTTCTAGGGGGAGATGGACAATAAACATAGTGAACACATGAGTTATACATTATGATAAAAGGCATAAGTCTCTTCCACCATCCCTGCTACCGCCTTCACCTCCCCGTCCCACACCTTCTCTCCTGTGTCTCATTAGCCTTAGGTTACACTTTTGCCCATGTACACACTCCTACTTTAGGCTCTGCAAGTGCTAAAAGCCTTTCATCCCTAGCCCAGTCACTCCCCTTCCAGGCTCAAACCCTCCTCTCCTCCTCTGCCTTCCCCTTCCCTCTGAGCACACACGACCCAGCCTCCCACTTCACACGGAGAGGAGGAACACCAGGAGGGAACTTCCTGGCCTCCCACCCAGCCCCAAACGGAGCTCCATCTGCACATCCTCACAGATGGCTGCGGGAGCAGGGAGCCCTCCTCCCCTCTCCGGCTTCAGCTCCCATCCCTTCTGCTTCCTCAGGATCCTGCTTCCCTGTTCAGCTCCCTTCCCCTCCATTCATGAACAAGCCTTGCTCCCTAGAACCTTTCCCCACCACAGCTCCCGCCCTTCCCCTCCTAGCTCCTTCCTTCTGAACCCACACTAGGAGTCACCTGAAATGCCACATGGCTGCCCCCAGAGAGCCTAGGCTGTAGCCTGGACCAGTCCATTGCACAGACCCCCAGAGGGAGGGATGGTGCCAGGCCCTTGGAGAGCTGGTTCTGCTTTGCCTCCTTCTGCCACCCTCAGTGCCCTGAACCCAAGCCTGCCGTGGCACCCATCACCTGGTCTCCATGCAGTCACCTCTCTTGCAGTGGCCACCAAGTAGAGGCTGACATGGGTGGCATCTCCCTACAATAGTCTTTCCCTGGTTTCAGGGCTGGCAGCGGTCACCTCTCCCAATATCTGTTAAAGGCCTACCCACCACCGGTGTGGAAAGGATTCCAAGTGAGGTGAATGCTCCGATGCAGCAGGGAGTGGGGAGGCTGTTCCTGTGCAAGTGTCCTCAGGCCCATTCCACGGAGAGTGTGGGGTTAACCCTGGGGGTTCTGTGCACTCGCCCTCGTGGCCTTGACCTCTTCCCCCTGCCCACCTGGGCTGCTCTGCTGACCTACTTCTCCTGTTGTGTGTGAACACCCCGAGGGCTGCTGAGATGGGCGGCCCACGTGTGTGCAGGCGCCCGTGTACACACTTTTGCCCATGTACACACTCCCACTTCGGGCTCTGCAAGTGCTAAAAGCCTTTCATCCCTCCTTTTTTTCTTCTCCCTCACCCAGGGACCATTGGGTGCCTGCCTCGTCCTTGCTGCTTTAGCTTGAGTTGCTCTGGGTAGGCACTAGGCTGGGTCAGGGACGGCCACACAGTTGGTGGGTTTGGACCACACATTTGCCCCCTCACCTCAGGTCCAGTCCATGCTGGCCACTGCCCTGCACTGCCCCTCTATGGCTATAAGGTGGCATAAGTCTCTTCCACCATTCCTGTTACCGCCTTCACCTCCCCGTCCCACACCTTCTCTCCTGTGTCTCATTAGCCTTAGGTTACACTCCTCCAGGAAGCCTTCCCTGTTTCCCCAGGTGCCAATTCCTGCCTCTACAAGTCCTAGGATTCAGACAGGGTCTGTCTGTCTCTCTCTCAGGGCCCCTGTTGAATATCTTGGGGTGGTCTCATCTGTGTTCCTGTCTGTCCCTGGGGACAGGGGCTATATCAGATCCAACTCTCCCTCATCCTTTTCCTTGGTTCTTAGGGTCCAGTATTGGAGGTCCCCACTATCATCCCCTCCCTCCTTCCCATCCTCCTGTTCTCTGTAAGGTGTCAACAGGAGACAAGGATTTAATCCATATACTGTCCCTGCTGCAGCACCATCTCCCCAGGTACACACTGCCTCTGACCCAGTTATGATGCATGTGACTTAAGAGGTGCAGTGGAGCTACGGAAACAGCACGGGCCTTGGGGCTCAGCAGACTTGGCCTTGATCCTAACATGTGCCACTTCTTAGCTGGGTGACCTTGAGCAAGTCACATCACTTCTCTGGGCCTCAGCTTCCATGTCCACATGAGGAAGAAAGTAACAATAATGACAATAACAACTGTAGCAGCACTGACTACGGGCCAGGCCCTGTCCTAAGGATGAACCCACCCCATCCCAGCTCTGTGAGGTGTGGACTATTATTATCCCAGTGGTACGGATGAGGAGATGGAGGCACGGAGAGACTCAGTAGTCTGCCCAAGGTTGTGCAGTAAGCACAGGACTACCTCCAGACCTAGTGCTCTTAACCACTGTGCTTTCCCATGTCAGAATGGTGAAACATCTCATCCAGATCCTTTGGTGTCCATGGGGAAACTGAGGCCCAGAAGATGGCAGAGTCTCAGCCGAAGATAACCATGCATTCAGCTCCTCTTGAGGGCTTACTGGGTGTCCAGCACTGGTCCAGGTGATTTACATGTATTAATTCAATGCTCACAGCAGTGAGGGTGGGAGGTGTGCCCCCTCCTTTTATCAGGAGGGGACTTGAGCCTGGAGTAAATTAAGACATATCTGCCTCACTGAGTGGCTGAAGGTATATATATATATATATACAGTATATGTTTGGCATCAATGGGAACTTGATCCAAAAGCATTTTATCTTCATCATTATCTCTGCCTCCTCTTGAAGGCCTCGACATGGCCTTAGTAGCTGTGAACTTTCTAGCACCAGGCGGTGGAGGCCCCCTGGCTGACCTCCATTCACCCTGCACCTCTCTACACTTAAGCTGACTGTGCTGCCCAGGGGACCCCACATTCTTGCATCTCAAGTGTGTGACCTTGCTGGCCCTGAGGGAGGCCCTCTGTTTCCTGTCTGTGTTGCCGAAGGCTTTCACAGAACAGCCATGAGGTTTTCACAGCAGCAGCCATGCCTCTGACCACAAAGGCTCTGGCCCTGTGGGCTGGGTCTTCTGCCACAAGTTGGGAGGGCCACTGTGGTGGGGGGAGGGTTTCCCAAGCAAGAAGCAAGACTGAACGTCTACAACTTCCTGTTGTCAGGTGGCTTGAGCTGGGTGTCACTCTCATGAGAACTACACCCAATGCATAATTCAACTCAGGCCTACTTTGGAACCTCCCTTCTCTCTTCCCCACCCCACCACCCTGCCACACACAAATACACACCACACACACAGTGCCATCTTGGCAAAATTTTACTCATTGAGTCCTCATAAGTACCCTGAGAAAGGGGGCAAGACGCTTCCTGTTTTCTAAAAAACAGCCTAATTTAGGCATAACATATATAACAAAATTCACCCCTTAGTAAGTGCCCAACTCAATGATTTTAGTAAATGTATAGAGCTGTGCAACCATTGCCATAACTGAGTAATGCTTTCTACTTTATAGACGAAGAACAGAGACCCAAGGAGCTGGTGACTGACTGTAGTTATGGTAAATATAGCCAACTGCCCACCAAACTTTTGTTTCCCCTTCTCTAATACAGAGTGGCTGCTGGAGCGTGGCTGTCAGCAGGGAACTGCATTGCCTCCCTGGCATCCAGGTGTGGCTGTGTGCCCAGTTTTCCCCAATGGAATGGGGAGTCGAAATGATGTGTGTTAGTGCTGGTGGGGACTTGTTTAAGTGAGTAGTTTCTTGGTTCTCTCTTCTTCAGTATGCTGGCTTGATGCAAAGGATTCCAAGGCCCTAAAAGATGGTGGGGCTAGAAGATAGGAGAAGCCTGGGTCTCTGGGTGGGGGAGGCCTCTTGCTGGTGAGGATTACCTACTTGGCATTTTATGTGAGCCAGAAGTGAATGTCTAGTGTGTTAGGTGGCTCAGATATAGGGGCTTATTTGTTATAGCAGCCAGCACTACCCAGTTATTTCCAAGGGGTATATAGCAAGCAGGCAAAAGAGCTAGGATTTCAACCTCAGTGTGTCCAACTGCCTGTAGGGTGACCAGCCTGTAAAGATAAGGGGGCCTGCTCTTATCCTGTCTTTTGGGAGAATAAGAATACTGGCAAATATTTATTGAGCATTTACCATATTCCAGGTGCTGTGCTAAGCACTGTGGATTAAATCATTTAAGTCACAAGTCTGGGAGGTAGGTGCTGCCATTATTATCCCCATTTTACAGAGAGGGATACTGAAGCACCAGTGGGCTAAGTAACTTACCTGAGAGCTAATAATTGGTAGAGCTGGGATTTGAACTCAGTTTTGGGCTTCAGATCCTATGCCCTTATGTGCTGTGTGAGGCTCCTAAAAGTAGACCCAAGCATACAGCAGCTCAAAATGAGGCAGTTCTCACAGTCACAGGAGGAAGGAAGCACATTTTCTGTCACTGGGGGTAGAGAAGCAGAGAATGAGTGCCCATTTGTTGGGGAATCGGTGGGTGAGGTCTGACTGAGTGAGGTCAGCCAGGCCTTTCTGACTGTCACTCTGGAATTCTAAGATTCTCTGTCCACACACCCAGATACCCGCTCTCAGGTCACTGGACCCATGCTATGTTCTCAGCACAGGCAGATCCCAAAGGTATCCTGAACAAAGCCCTGGCCTGGAAGGATGCCATTGAAGAGATAATTGTTGCTGGGTGGGTCACCTCTCTGGGTCCATGTTGTAATTAAAAGCTGTGTGAAAAAGCAGCTGTAAGGTAGACAGGGAGCCCCTCTGACCCCTCTCAGCTGCTTTGACTTTGTTTCTATGTCAAGTGAGGGGCTAGAGCTTCATTCCCTTAGCCTGTGTGGCTGAGCTCACTCCCCACATCCCCACATTCTCCCCTCCAGTTCCCCCATCCATGTGGTCAGGTAAATTGTCTTAAGACCAGATTTGACCTAACCCCTGCCTTGCTCAGCCATTATCAGTGGCTTCTTGAATCAGCCTGTGGTGTTTTTTTCCTGCTCAGCACCAATTTCCCTTTCTTTGGGGAATGGCCCCTCTCTGTCCATGTGGTTCAGTAGGGTTGTCTATAGTCTAGTCAACCAGTCAATCCATCCCATCTGCCGGGTCAGTGACTGGTTCAGAGATGGACATGTGACCAAAGGTGACCCACTGAGATCTAGCCCTAGGACTTTTGCTGCAGCTCTCAGGAAAGAGATACCTGAGAACATACACTATGAACATACACTTGGGTACATATACTTGTCTGGAATCTTTAGGTTGCAGGTTATACTGAGAATGAGGACAATAATAGAGAGGAAAGTGATAATAACA